>NC_042976.1:52108924-52436424 GCF_901001165.1 Salmo trutta
ACACAGATACGTGGCTTTGAGACCACCGTCCGCAGGGGACGCATAGCTCGACCGTGCACCTCCACAAAACTCCCAACCAACGCAGCTCTGCGTACACAGCTCCTGTTCTTTTGAATGTCGTGACAGCTGGAGAAATTGCTTGAGAATTCGAAAATGTATGAAAGCTAACGGTCCAATATTCTAGAACACTGCTGTGTGGATGCGTACACGTTTTGGACACCTTGTTGAGCTGTTAGGGAGGTCTAGCTATAGCTACAGTACACACAGACACACACGCACATACACACACACACACAGTCTTGTACAGCTAACCTTGTGGGGACACACAATTTTGTCCTACTCAAAATCCTATTTTCCCTAACCCCTAACCCTAAACCTAACCCTAACCCGTACTCCTACCCTTACCCTAACCTTAACCCTAACCTTAACCTCGAAACCTAGCCTTAACCCTAATTGTAGTTCCTAACCCTAACCCTAACCCTAAAACTAACCCTAGCTCCTGACCCTAACCCTTAACCAGGTCTGATACTGACAATTAATCCCTTCATGCATAATTCCAATCCGTCTGAATTACATCAGATAAATAATTCTGTGGCAAATTTGTCACCACAGTAGATAATCCCACTGCCTCAGGTCTAGCTCAGCTAAATATGACTTGAGGGATTTAGTGTACGTAACACCTCCTTTACTGAAAGTCTGACACACACACACACACACACACACACACACACACACACACACACACACACACACACACACACACACACACACACACACACACACACACAGACACACACACACACACACACACACACACACACACACAGACACTTCAGATCCCCTCATCTGATAGCCATTCGTTACACTGTCAGCCAGTTCTCTATTACTCCCATTTGTCAGAGCGTGATGTAATCGTCATTACATGCATTTCTCTCATTGACTCTGCAGGATGAATGTACAGTTAGGTTATCTCATCCTATTTCTCTGTGACTAAGGGGATTTAGAGAGAGACAAGAACAGAGGCATATTGTGTTATTCATCTGCTCCCAGATGTCATTGATTTGATTTGATCTCCTATCTTATCACCCTGAGTATAATCACACATGCACAAACACGCACATACATACAAGCAAGGGCACACACACACACACACACACACACACACACACACACACACACACACACACACACACACACACACACACACACACACACACACACACACTTGCATGTACATGTGCTCACATGAACATGCACTCACACACTCACAGACTCACACACAAACTCACACACAAAGTGGAGCTGGATGCGGGATAAGTCTGACACAGAACTAGTTGTGTAAACTCACAGCCAGCTGCTCTCACATCCAAACAACAGTAGAACATCTGAACCCCTGGGGAAACAAAGTGTTTGAAGTAGTGACATCTCTGGTTCTGGGTGCATGGATCAAATAGAGAGCCAGATCTAGTGCAACAAACTATGCGCGGTCCAAGGAGATCTTAGTGATTGAGACCATGTGTGACCATGGTTCTGAAAGGGACAGGCTGGGTTTGGATGGGAAGGGAGAGAGGCACAGCTGGGACTGGGAGGGAGGGCATACACACAGGGAGAGCACATGTTAAAAAAACACATGCGCCTGCCAGAGCAACAGGTTCAGCATGTTCACAATATACATATTGTATTTTAACAACCTCAATTTAAGTCATTTTTTAGGTTCCAGTTAATGTGCAATTGTAATGGCATATTTTTGTAGGCACTAACAGAGGCTAATTCTGCCATGGGTCGTTAGCCTATGGAGAACCTCATGGGGATTTTGGAGGGTTTTTGGATAAATGCAGAAAATAAGGTTTGCGGTAAAAACACAGGCTTATGAGATCTTATACATTATGCTCTATGAGATAATCTTCATCAGCTAATTTTTTCACTTTTATTTAACCAGGTAGGCCAGTTGAGAACAAGTTCTCATTTACAACTGCGACCTGGACAAGATAAAGCAAAGCAGTGCGGCAAAAACAACACCACAGAGTTACACATGGGATAAACAAACGTAAGGTCATTAACACAATATAAAAAGTCCATGTACAGTGTGTGCAAATGTAGTAAGATTAGGGAGGTAAGGCAAAAAATAGGGCATAGAGGTGAAATAATTACAATTTAGCAATAACACTGGAGTGATAGATGTGCAGATGATGATGTGCAAGTAAAGATACTGAGATGCAAAAGAGCAACAAAAAAATTATAGTATGGGGATGAGGTAGTTGGGTGTGGTATTTACAGATGGGCTGTGTACAGGTACAATGATCTGTAAGCTGCTCTGACAGCTGATGCTTAAAGTTAGAGAGCGAGATATAAGTCTCCAGCTTCAGTGATTTTTGCAATTCGTTCCAGTCATTGGCAGCAGAGAACTGGAAGGAAAGGCGGCCAAAGGTGGTGTTGGCTTTGGGGATCACCAGTGAAATCTACCCGCTGGAGCGCGTGCTACGGGTGGGTGTTGCTATGGTGACCAGTGAGCTGAGATAAGGCGGGGCTTTACCTAGCAAAGACTTATAGATGACCTGGCGCCAGTGGGTTTGGCAACGAATATGTAGCAAGGGCCAGCCAACGAGAGTATCCAGGTAGCAGTGGTGGGTAGTATATGGGGCTTTGGTGACAAAACGGATGGCACTGTGATAGACTACATCCAGTTTGCTGAGTAGAGTGTTGGAGGCTATTTTGTAAATGACATCGCCGAAGTCAAGGATCGGATAGGATAGTCAGTTTCACGAAGGTATGTTTGGCAGCATGAGTGAAGGAGGCTTTGTTGCGAAATAGGAAGCCAATTCTAGATTTAATTTTGGATTGGAGATGCTTAATGTGAGTCTGGAAGGAGAGTTTACAGTCTAACCAGACACCTAGGTATTTGTAGTTGTCCACATATTATAAGTCAGAACCGTCCAGAGTAGTGATGCTAGTCGGGCGGGCGAGTGCGGGCAGCAATCAGTTGAAGAGCATGCATTTAGTTTTACTAGCATTTAAAAGCAGTTGGAGGCCACGGAAGGAGTGTTGTATGGCATTGATTAATACAGTGTCCAAAGAAGGGCCAGATGTATACAGAATGGTGTCGTCTGCGTAGAGGTGGATCAGAGAATCACCAGCAGCAAGAGCGACATTATTGACATATACAGAGAGTCGGCCCGAGAATTGAACCCTGTGGGACCCCCATAGACACTAGGAGAGGTCCGGACAACAGGCCCACCGATTTGACACACTATCTGGGAATGTGATGAAAGAAATTAAATCTGCAATAAATCATTTTCTCTACTATTATTCTGACATTTCACATTCTTAAAATAAAGTGGTGATCCTAATTGACCAAAGACAGGGAATTTTTATTAGGATTAAATGTCAGGAGTTGGGAAAGACTAAGTTTAAATGTATTTGGCTAAGGTGTATGTAAACTTCCGACTTCAACTGTAAATATACTGAGATCATGTGACACTTAGATTGCACACAGGTGGACTTTATTTAACCTGTTGGGGCTAGGGGGCAGTATTTGCATGGCCGGATAAAAAACGTACCCAATTTAAACTGGTTACTACTCTTGCCCAGAAATGAGAATATGCATATAATTAGTAGATTTGGATAGAAAACACTCTAAAGTTTCTAAAACTGTTTGAATGGTGTCTGTGAGTATAACAGAACTCATATGGCAGGCCACAAGCTGAGAAAATTCCATACAGGAAGTGCCCTGTCTGACAATTTGTTCTCGTTCTGTGGCATCTCTATCAAAAAAACAGCATCTCTGCTGTAACGTAACATTTTCTAAGGCTTCCATTGGCTCTCAGAAGGCGCCAGAAAGTGTAATGGGGTGTCTGCAGTCTCTGGGCGAAGTACAGGAGCTCTGTTTGTGAGTGGTCAGGCTGGGAACAGTGACACTGGAGATGCACGTTCATGAGAATTCTCCATTTTTTTCTTTCAGCCTTTGAATGAATACAACGTCACCCGGTTGGAATATTATCGCTATTTTACGAGAAACATTGCAGAAAAATTGATTTTAAACAGCGTTTGACATGCTTCGAAGTACGGTAATGGAAAAAAATTTGGTCACGGAATGCGCTCGCCCTTTGGATACCGACCTGAACGCACGAACAAAACGGAGCTATTTGAATATAACTATAGATTATAACTATAGATTATTTGGAACCAAAACAACATTTGTTGTTGAAGTAGAAGTCCTGGGAGTGCATTCTGACAAGGAACAGCAAAGGTAATCCAATTTTTCTTATAGTAAATCTGAGTTTGGTGAGGGCCAACCTTGTTGGGTGTCAAATTAGCTAGCCGTGATGGCCGGGCTATGTACTCAGAATATTGCAAAATGTGCTTTTGCCGAAAAGCTATTTTAAAATCTGACACCGCGATTGCATAAAGGAGGTCTGTATCTATAATTCTTAACCTCTCTAGGGTACCTAGTCAACAGCCAGTGGAATCGAGTGGCGCGATATTCAAATACCTTAGAAATGCTATTACTTCAATTTCTCAAACATATGACTATTTTACACCATTTTAAAGACAAGACTCGTTAATCTAACCACATTGTCCGATTTCAAAAAGGCTTTACAACGAAAGCAAAACATTAGATTATGTCAAGAGAGTACTGTGACGACCCTCCCACTCCGTCTGCCGTATTCTTTCTTTGTTCTTGTTTCCTTATTAGGATGCCGGTGGGCGGAGTTGGAAGGGTCGTCAGCTAGATGGGAAACACCTGGGCTCGGGTATGTCCCAGGATAAAGGCACCTCTTCCACAGTCATTGGGGGGACTCTCTCCATGCAGACACCTTGTTGTTTTTGGTTGTGCTAGTTGTGGTATCTAATAAATATATATTTTTGATACTCCTTGTCTCCACGTTGTCTCCCTTTTGTTGCGAACTCCGAGCCGGTTCGAAACAAGTGGGAGCTCGTCCGGGATTTTGAACGGATTGTGTTTGGGAGAAAGTGTGGAGCTATGTTAAATTCTGTAGGTGCTTTGTTTGCATATTTTGTTAGTTTGAGTTTGGTGCTCAGTACTGGTTGTTTGGTTTGTGTGCTGTGTTGGAGAGAGTACATTGGTTAGTTTTCAGGCCCTGCCCAGCCTGGAAACCGCTTGTTCTACTCGCTGTTGGGACATCGGTCTGAGAAGGTGAGTACAATCAGCTGTGTACCTCGGTGGGAGATTTGGATAGGGTAGTGAACCTTACTACCCGGAGCTATAGCCTTTTTCCCCTGATAGGCTTAGCGACGTGTTTCATTTTTGGAATATGTTGGGCATGGTTAATGTTTGTTATTTTTGTGTGGTGTCTGTGGACTGAACAGTTGTCTCGGGGGCACATCCGTGGCTTGGTGGAATCTACCAGCGTGCTGGGGGGTTACTTCCTTGCCAGCGGGCTACAGTGCATAATTACCCACCGCAAATCTGCATGAAGACTAGGGTTGAGTTATTGTAGGTTTTGGGGGAAGCTCCATATCTCATCTCTTTTCTGTGGTGCCCGGTGTGATTGTATTTTCTCTTGTTGTGGTCTGGTGTGCTCAGCAGAATCGTTGGAGTGACTATGAACCGTTGGAGTGACTATGAACCGTTGGAGTGACTATGAACCGTTGGAGTGACTATGAACCATTGGAGTGACTATGAACCGTTGGGTGACGATTGTAGCTGATGTGGTCTCTTGTGTGCCCTGTTCCTGAGTGTTATTTGACTGGCCATTGTTTGGTTTTGTCATATTCTAACTTTCCTGTCTGTTCCCTCCTGGTCTTGTGTTCTTCTTTCCTCTTAAACGTTGCTTCCTGTGCGCAAAGGTTGCTGAGGTCTGGGGAGAAGGAGATTGGCTGGGGCAAGAGGAAGGTGAACATGTAACCTCTCATCAATTTGGGACGCATCAGAGGGCTGTGTCAATTTGGGACGCAGCGGCCTGTGTCAATTTGGGACGCAGAGGCTGGTACGTTGTTCCGGGGCCCTTGTTGGTCCCCGGTTTTATGGGGGGGGGTGTGACGACCCTCCCACTCTGTCTGCCGTATTCTCTCTTTGTTCTTGTTTCCTTATTAGGATGCCGGTGGGCGGAGTTGGAAGGGTCGTCAGCTAGATGGGAAACACCTGGGCTCGGGTGTGTCCCAGGATAAAGGCATCTCTTCCACAGTCATTGGGGGGACTCTCTCCATGCAGACACCTTGTTGTGTTAGTTGTGGTATCTAATAAATATGTATTTTTGATACTCCTTGTCTTCACGTTGTCTCCCTTTTGTTGCGAACTCTGAGCCGGTTCGTAACAGTACCCAGCCAGAAATAATCACACACCCATTTTTCAAGCTAGCATATAATGTCACAAAAACCAAAACCACAGCTAAATGCAGCACTAACCTTTGATGATCTTCATCAGATGACACTCGTCGGACATTATGTTATGCAATACATGCATGTTTTCTTCAATCAAGTTCATATTTATATCAAAAACCAGCTTTTTACATTAGCATGTGACGTTCAGAACTAGCAAACATACTGAAAACTTCCGGTGAATTTACTAAATTACTCACGATAAACGTTCACAAAAAACAAAACAATTATTTTAAGAAATATAGATACAGAACTCCTTTATGCAATCGCGGTGTCAGATTATATAATAGCTTTTCGGCAAAAGCACATTTTGCAATATTCTGAGTAGATAGCTCGCCATCACGGGCTAGCTAATTTGACACCCACCAAGTTTGGCGTTCACAAAACTCAGAATTACTATAAGAAAAATTTGATTACCTTTGCTGTTCTTCGTCAGAATGCAATCCCAGGACTTCTACTTCGTCCACAAATGTTGTTTTGGTTCAAAATAATCCATAGTTATGTTCAAATATCCTCTGTTTTGTTCTTGCGTTCAAGACACTATCTGAACGGTGACGCGCGGACGCATGTCGTGACAAAACATTTCAAAATATTCCATTACCGTACTTCGAAGCATGTCAAACGCTGTTTAAAATCAATTTTTATGCGATTTTTCTCGTAAAATAGCGATAGTGTTTCGACCTGGAGACGTCTTTTTCATTCAAAGACTGAAAATCTAAAATGGACTCTTCACGTGCACGCCCGTCTCATTGTTCTCAGATTGACCACTATCCAAATGCGCTACTGTTTTTCAGCCTGGGACTGCAAAGTCATTCAACGTTCTGGCGCCTTCTGAGAGCCTATGGGAGCCTTAGAAAGTGTCACGTTACAGCAGAGATCCTCTGTATTCGATAAAGAGGGTATAGAAGGCCAAGAAATGGTCAGAGGGCACTTCCTGTACAGAATCTTCTCAGATTCTGGCCTGCCATTTGAGTTCTGTTATACTCACAGACAGCATTCAAACAGTTTTAGAAACTTTAGGGTGTTTTCTATCCAAATCAAACAATTAAATGTATATTCTAGTTTCTGGGCAGTAGTAATAACCAGATTAAATCGGGTACGTTTTTTATCCGGATGTGAAAATACTGCCCCCTACCCTAGAGGTTAAAATAATTATGTATTTTGTCAACGTTATTCATGAGTAATTTAGTAAATTCACCGGAAGTTTGCGGTGGGTATGCTAGTTCTGAACATCACATGCTAATGTAAATAGCAGTTTTTTGATATAAATATGAACTTGATTGAACAAAACATGCATGTATTGTATAACATAATGTCCTAGGAGTGTCATCTGATGAAGATCATCAAAGGTTAGTTTTGCATTTAGCTGTGGTTTTGTTTTTGTGACATATATGCTTGCTTTGAAAATGGCTGTGATTATTTTTGGACGGGTACTCTCCTGAAATAATCTAATGTTTTGCTTTCGCTGTAAAGCCTTTGAAATTGGACAATGTGGTTAGATTAACCTGTTTGGGCTAGGGGGCAGTATTGAGAATTTTGGAAAAAATATGTGCCCATTTTTAACTGCCTCCTACACCAACTCAGAATATGCATATTATTGTTCAGGTTTGGATAGAAAACACCCTAAAGTTTCTAAAAATGGTGTCTGTGAGTATAACAGAACTCCTATGGCAGGCAAAAACCTGACAAGGTTTCATGCAGGAAGTACCCTGTCTGACAAGGAGTCGTGCGTCTTGCATCTGTTTATTGAAAAGTAAGGATCTTAGCTGTAACGTGACAATTCCCAGGGCTCCAATAGGCTCTCAGAACCCAGGAAATACCTGAAGGTTGACGAGGCAGCCTCAGGCTGAAACACATTATCGCCTTTGGTAAGTGGCGGATCAGAGGACCTTTGAATGAGGCGCATGCACGATTCGCCCCTGTGGAGAAATTTAATTCGGCTGTTTAGGCTCATTGCATATTCCCGGTCGGAATATTATCGCTTTTCTACGAGATAAATGGCATAAAAATTGGTTTTAAACAGCGGTTGACATGCTTCGAAGTACGGTAATGGAATATTTAGAATTTTTTTGTCAAGCCATGCGCGAGACCGTGATTTAGTATTCTGATAGTGTCTAGAACTCACGAACAAAACGTCGCTGTTTGGATATAACGATGGATTATTTGGGACCAATATATTTGGGACCTATATTTGGGACCTATATTTGTTATTGAAGTAGAAGTCGTGGGACTGCATTCTGACGAAGAACAGGAAAGGTAAGAACATTTTTCTTATAGGAAATATGATTTTGATGAAGGCTAATCTTGCCGGGTGTCTAAATAGCTAGCCCGTGATGCCGGGCTATGTACTTAGAGTATTGCAAAATGTGCTTCATCCGAAAAGCTATTTTAAAATCGGACATATCGAGTGCATAGAGGAGTAATGTATCTATAATTCTTAAAATAATTGTTATGCTTTTTGTGAACGTTTATCGTGAGTAATTTAGCAAACTGTTAGTAAATTCCCCGGAAGTTTGCGGGGGTTATGCTTTTTCTGAACGTCACATGCTAATGTAAAAAGCAGTTTTTTGATATAAATATGAACTTGATTGAACAGACATGCATGTATTGTATAACACAATGTCCTAGGTGTGTCATCTGATGAAGATCATAAAAGGTTAGTGCTGCATTTAGCTGTGGTTTGGGTTTATGTGACATGATATGCTAGCTTGAAAAATGGGTGTCTGATTATTTCTGGCTGGGCACTCTGCTGACATAATCTAATGTTTGCTTTTGTTGTAAAGCCTTTTTGAAATCGGACAGTGTGGTTAGATTAACGAGATTCTTGTCTTTAAATAGCTGTAAAATAGTCATATGTTTGAGAAATTGAAGTAATAGTATTTCAAACGATTCAAAAATCGCGCCACTGGATTTCAGTGGCTGTTACGTAGGTGGGACGTGTTCGTCCCACATGCGCCAGAGAGGTTAACGAGAGTCTTGTCTTTAAAATGGTGTAAAATAGTCATATGTTTGAGAAATTGAAGTAATAGCATTTTTTGAGGTTTTTGTATTTCGCGCCACGCGATTCCACTGGCTGTTGACTAGGTGGGATGCAAACGTCCCACCTTGCCCAGGGAGGTTAACTAATTATGTGACTTCTGAATGTAATTGGTTGCACCAGATCTTATCTAGGGGCTTCATAGCAAAGAGAGTGAATACATATGCACACACCACTTTTCCGTTGATTTTTTAAAATCATTTTTAACCTGTTGGGGCTAGGGGGCAGTATTGAGAATTTTGGAAAAAATATGTGCCCATTTTTAACTGCCTCCTACACCAACTCAGAAGCTAGAATATGCATATTATTGTTCAGGTTTGGATAGAAAACACCCTAAAGTTTCTAAAACTGTTTGAATGGTGTCTGTGAGTATAACAGAACTCCTATGGCAGGCAAAAATCTGAGAAGGTTTCATGCAGGAAGTGGCCTGTCTGACAAGGAGTCGTTCTTATTGCCTCTGTTTATTGAAGAGTAAGGATCTTAGCTGTAACGTGACAATTCCTAGGGCTCCAATAGGCTCTCAGAACCCGGGAAAAACAGGAACGATGACGAGGCAGCCTCAGGCTGAAACAGATTATCGCCTTTTCCAAGTGTCCCATTAGGTGACAATGGAATGAGGCGCGTGCGCGATTCGCCCCCGTGGAGAAATTTCATTCGGCTGTTTAGCTTATTGCAGATTCCCGGTCGGAATATTATAGCTTTTCTACGAGATAAATGGCATAAAAATTGATTTTAAACAGCGGTTGACATGCTTCGAAGTACGGTTATGGAATATTTAGAATTTTTTTGTCACGTTATGCGCCATGCTCGTGACCGTGATTTACAATTCTGATAGTGTCTAGAACGCATGAACAAAACGTCGCTGATGGAACATAACGATGGATTATTTGGGACCAAACCTACATTTGTTATTGAAGTAGAAGTCCTGGGAGTGCATTCTGACGAAGAACAAGAAAGGTAAGACCATTTTTCTTATAGGAAATGTGATTTTGGTGAAGGCTAATCTTACCGGGTGTCTAAATAGCTAGCCCGTGATGGCTGGGCTATGTACTTAGAATATTGCAAAATGTGCTTCATCCGAAAAGCTATTTTAAAATCGGACATATCGAGTGCATAGAGGAGTAATGTATCTATAATTCTTAAAATAATTGTTATGCTTTTTGTGAACGTTTATCGTGAGTAATTTAGCAAACTGTTAGTAAATTCCCCGGAAGTGTTCGGTGGGAATGCTAGTTCTGAACGTCACATGCTAATGTAAAAAGCTGGTATTTGATATAAATATGAACTTGATTGAACAGACATGCATGTATTGTATAACATAATGTCCTAGGTGTGTCATCTGATGAAGATAATCAAAGGTTAGTGCTGCATTTAGCTGTGGTTTTGTTTTTTGTGACATTATATGCTAGCTTGAAAAATGGGTGTCTGATTATTTCTGGCTGGGTACTCTGCTGACATAATCTAATGTTTTGCTTTTGTTGTAAAGCCTTTTTGAAATCGGACAGTGTGGTTAGATTAACGAGAGTCTTGTCTTTAAATAGCTGTAAAATAGTCATATGTTTGAAAAATGGAAGTTTTCGGATTTTAAAGAAGTTTGTATTTCGCGCCACGCCCATCATTGGATATTGGAGCAGACGTTCCGCTAGCGGAACATCTAGATGTAAGTGTTTAGGATAGGGGGCAGTATTTTCACGGCAGGATAAAAAACGTACCCGATTTAATCTGGTTATTACTCCTGCCCAGAAAATAGAATATGCATATAATTGTATGATTTGGATAGAAAACACCCTAAAGTTTCTAAAACTGTTTGAATGGTGTCTGTGAGTATAACAGAACTCATATGGCAGGCCAAAACCTGAGAAGATTCTGTACAGGAAGTACCCTCTCTGACCATTTCTTGGCCTTCTATACACTCTTTATCGAATACAGAGGATCTCTGCTGTAACGTGACACTTTCTAAGGCTCCCATAGGCTCTCAGAAGGCGACAGAACGTTGAATGATGACTTTGCAGTCCCTGGCTGAAAAACAGTAGCGCATTTGGATAGTGGTCGATCTGAGAACAATGAAACGGGCCCGCGCATGCACGTGAAGAGTCCATTTTACATTTTCAGTCTTTGAACGAAAACAACGTCGCCCGGTTGGAATATTATCGCTATTTTACGAGAAAAATTGCAAAAAAAATGATTTTAAACAGCGTTTGAAATGCTTCTAAGTACGGTAATGGAATATTTTGAATTTTTTTGTCACGATATGCGCCGGCGCGTCACCGTTCGGATTGTGTCTTGAACGGAAGAACAAACGCAGCTTTTTGGATATAACTATGGATTATTTGGAACCAAACCAACATTTGTTGTTGAAGTAGAAGTCCTGGGAGTGCATTCTGAAGAAGAACAGCTAAGGTAATCAAATTTTTCTTATAGTAAATCTGAGTTTGGTGAGTGCCAAACTTGGTGGGTGTCAAAATAGCTAAACATGATGGCCGGGCTATCTACTCAGAATATTGCAAAATGTGCTTTCAACGAAAAGCTATTTTAAAATCGGACATAGCGATTGCATAAAGGAGTTCTGTATCTATAATTCTTAAAATAATTGTTATGTTTTTTGTGAACGTTTATCGTGAGTAATTTAGTAAATTCACCGGAGGTTTCGGTGGGTATGCTAGTTCTGAACGTCACATGCTAATGTAAAAAGCTGTTTTTAATATAAATATGAACTTGATTGAAGAAAACATGCATGTATTGTATAACATAATGTCCTAAGAGTGTCATCTGATGAAGATCATCAAAGGTTAGTGCTGCATTTAGCTGTGGTTTTGGTTTTTGTGACATTATATGCTAGCTTGAAAAATGGGTGTCTGATTATTTCTGGCTGGGTACTCTCCTGACAATCTAATGTTATGCTTTCGTTGTAAAGCCTTTTTGAAATCGGACAATGTGGTAAGATAAAGGAGAGTCTTGTCTTTAAAATGGTGTAAAATAGTCATATGTTTGAAAAATGGAAGTTTTGGGATTCCTGAGGTTTTTGTAATTCGCGCCACGCCCTATCATTGGATATTGGAGCGGTGTTCCGCTAGCGGAACATCTAGATGTAAGAGGTTAACTTTTTAGTGACGGGGGCAGTATTCGGGAAATTCGGATGAATGACGTGCCCAAAGTAAACTGCCTGTTTACTCAGGCCTAGAAGCTAGGTTAGGAATATACTTGATCGAATTGGATAGAAAACACTCTGAAATTTCTAAAACTATTAAAATAATGTCTGTGAGTATAACAGAACTGATATGGCAGGCAAAACCCAAGGAAAATCCATCCAGGAAGTGGGATTTTTTTTATGTGAGTGGTTTTCCATTGAATTTCTATTGACTATGTAATTGGTTAGGGCACAGATTGCATTTCCTATGGGTTCCACTAGATGTCAACAGTCTTTAGACATGGTTTCAGGCTTGTTTTCTGAAAAACGACGAAGAAAAATACCTTTTGGTTAGGTGACTGGGGAAGCATGCAGTACTGGTTTGCGCACGTGACCGTGTGAGCGCCCTTTGTTCTTTTTCGTTTCTATTAAATACGCTATTGTCCGGTTGATATATTAACAATTATTTAGATAATTGACACCCTGAGGATTAGTTATTATCATCGTTTGACATGTTTTGACGAAGTTTACCAGTACTATTAGGATGTATTCACCTGCATGTTTTGACCGCCTTTGAGCCAGTGGATTACTGGAAAAAAAAAGCGGCAACAAAACTGAGTTTTTGGGATATAAAACAAAATGACCATTTATTGTGTAACTGGGACCCTTCTGATTGCAACCAGACGAAGATCTTCAAAGGTAAGTGATTCATTTTATTGCTATTTCTGACTTTCGTTACTCATCTGCTTGGTTGGAAAATGTTTGTATGCTGCTTGGTTGGAAAATGTTTGTACGCTTTTGTGTGCAGGGCGCTGTCCTCAGATGTGCATGTTATGCTTTCACCGTAAAGCCTTTTTGAAATCTGACAAAGCGGCTGGATTAACAAGAAGTTAATCTTTTAACCAATGTATAACACTTGTTTTTTCATTAATGTTTATTATTACTATTTCTGTAATTTGAATTTGGCGCTCCGCAATTTCAACGGATGCTGTCGAGGAGGGTCGCTAGCGGCACGCCTGCGCCAGAGAGGTTAAACCCTTTACAATGAAGATCTGTGAAGTTATTTGGATTTTTACAAATTATCTTTGAAAGATAGGGTCCTGAAAAAGGGATGTTTATTTTTTTTGCTGAGTTTAAAGAAGTACCATTCGATCACCGTTGTGTAAGAACAAACTACACTCCCTGCTGTCTGGACCTGGACACTCCATATCTCTCTTCCACTGGAGGCATTTCTCATCCCATGACTCACCAAGTTTCAATGTTGTCATTGTACTCTTCCTGGACACAGACACCAAGCCTGGATAGTTTGTCAAAGCATCTAGCTTTGTCCCCACCATAATGGATAACAGGCGTATTATGAAACATTGGTAGACACATACATTTTGAACATGCCCATAAAAGGGTGACACCTGCCATTGGCATTGTGCACTTCTTTGTGCAGTTTGAAGGCCTCTTCCCTCCGCAAGGCAATCAAATAAGTGAAATACCGGCATAGGTACAAAGTGGAGTCGCAATTCAATGGCTAAGACACGGGACGTATGTGGCAGGGTCTACAGGAAATCACAGACTACAAAAACAAAAACACCAACATCATGCTTCCAGACAAACTAAACACCTTCTTTTCCCGCTTTGAGGATAATGCAGTGCACCATCGTGGCTCGCTAACAAAGACTGCGGCTCCCCCCTCTTCTTCTCAGTGGCTGATGTGAGTAAAACATTTAAACCTGTTAACACTCGCAAGGCTGCTGGCCCAGATGGCATCCCTAGCCGCGTCCTCAGAGCATGCGCAGACCAGCTGGCTGGTGTGTTTACGGACATATTTAATTGCTTTCTGAAGCACCGCCCCTAGGTGGTAAAGGTAGGAAACAACATCTCCACTTTACTGACCCTCAACACTGGGGCCCCACAAGGGTGTGTGCTCAGCCCCCTCCTGTACTCCCTGTTCACCCACAACTGCGTGGCCATGCACACCTCCAACTCAATCATCAAGTTCGCAGGTGACACAACAGTAGTGGGCTTGATCACCAACAACAATAAGACAGCCTACAGGGAGCAGGTGAGGGCACTTGGAGTGTGGTGTCATGAAAACAACCTCTCACTCAGCATCAAAAAAACAAAGGAGATGATCGTGGACTTCAGGAAACAGCAGAGGGAGCACTCCCCTATCCACATCGAAGGGTCAGCAGTAGAGAAGGTGGAAAGTTTTATGTTTCTGGGCGTACACATTACAGACAAACTGAAATGGTCCACCCACACAGACAGTGTGGTAAAGAAGGCGCAACAGCGCCTCTTCAACCTCAGGAGGCTGAATAAATGTATCTTGTCACCCAAAACCCTGACAAACCTTTACAGATGCACAATCGAGAGCATCCTGTCGGGTTGTATCACAGCCTGGTAGGCAACTGCACAGCCTATTGGGGCGGCAGGTAGCCTATTGGGGCGGCAGGTAGCCTATTGGTTAGAGCATTGGGCTAGTAACCGAAAGGTTGCTAGATTGAATCCCCGAGCTGACAAGGTAAAAATCTGTCATTCTGCCCCTGAACAAGGCAGTTAACCCACTGTTCCTAGGCCGTCATTGAAAATAACAATTTCTTCTTAACTGACTTGCTAAATTGAAAAATAAATGCATAGCCTGTAGAGAATTAGCAGGCTTGGTTCGAGGGCAGCATGGGTTAACTGTCCTGTTTTGGAACAGTGAGCACATTTTGACATCACTCGCATAAAAAATCATGCTCGGGGGACCGAGATATTTGGAACTCACATGTGAAAGGATTCATTCAACAGTCAATAACACTCAAAGACAGTTTGTGTGTGAGTTTGTGTGAATGTGTTTGTGTGAATGTGTGTGTGTGTGTGTGTGTGTGTGTGTGTGTGTGTTCAGTATTCACACTGGAAATAATTTGCTTTCTAATTAAGTGGATCAGAATTAATCAAATACATGTTTTGCGTTGGAGGAAAAGTAAAACACACTTGTAGAAAATCCTGTGTGTTTGTGTGTGTTATCTCATCACAAAACTAATTAAAACGTGTTTAATTAATGAAGGGTGTGGTTGAGGAAACATGTTCTTATTAGGGATATGAGTTAAATTAGTGCCACTCAAAATCCATATGATTATAAAGATGTACGCATGAAAGCATGAGCACACACAAAAACACAAGCTGCACACAATCACACATGCACATACACACACAAATACAAACAAACTTTTGGCACATATACTAGGCTGTTCTATTAACCATTCCTATTACATGTTAACAGAGCTTATTCAGCTGTTTATACCAGGCAGGTCACCCGTGATACGAGTCAGTATTCGACGTCCATCCATGTCTGAGGACATTGGGAGATGATGTGGAAACCGGCCACTAGGGCAACAGTGAGTGCTGTTACCTTCAAGTAGCTGCAGCATATCATCGCAAATATGTGACTGGAACAGTAGCAACAGAATGTATGATTCAAAAACGCATCTAAACAGCATTGTTGTCTGAAAAGCATCTAAACAATGTTTTGTACTGATGCGAAATAAAAGTCTTAACATCTTTATTCCTCAATTTCACCTTTTATTGTAAATGAAAAATGTGAATTTAATCATCCAAGCATCACACGGAACACATCCACAGCCAAACTCATTTCATAAACCAGTCTAAATAACAGGTTACCCTGACAAAAACATAAGTTAGCGACCTAACAGCTAGACTTGTTTACAATGTATCACATCTCTGGGGGTCATAAGGGAGAAATGTAATATTGTTTAGAAAATAGATCAGCTAAGCTTTCACCAGCTAAATTATGATGGCAGCCATGTTTGTTAATGTTTTACATGTGAAAACTCCCTAATCCATTCACTAAAAGACACAAATAAACAAAGTCAAAGATGGCTGTGCCAATTGCCTGAAAATGTTAACTTAGTTTGGTCATCTTTCAACAATGATTTACAAGAACCGGAGCACATGACTTGACAAGTCGTTTACAGTTTTAGACAAATCACAAAGCAATTAAAATGTTATCACCTCACAGATCATCACCTGAAATACAAGCCTACTGCCTAGCCTAAGCATAGCAAAACTTCTTAACAGGGTTGCCAGATTTGACTGAATCCATTTCAGGGGGTTTTGTGGGGGTTTCATTTCATTTGTGAGGGGTTTTCAAGTCCATTGGGGGTAGAAATGGAGGAAGGTATCGTGGGGGGATAAGATGCAGGAAATATTACTATTATGGGGGATTTATCAATAAATGGGGGGCAAACAAAGGCAAAGTGTATAAGCTAAATACAAATAAAACCCCTGGAAAGGCGAGTCTGAGCTGGCAACCATGAGGTCAAATCAAATCAAATGTTATTTGTCAAATGCGCTGAATACAACAGGTTTAGGCCTTACAGTGAAATGCTTACTTACAAGCCCTTAACCAACAATGCAGTTTAACCTGTTGGGGATAGGGGGCAGTATTTGCACGGCCGGATAAAAAACATACCCGATTTAATCTGGTTACTACTCCTGCCCAGTAACTAGAATATGCATATAATTGTTTGATTTGGATAGAAAACACCCTAAAGTTTCTAAAACTGTTTGAATGGTGTCTGTGAGTATAACAGAACTCATTTGGCAGGCCAAGACCTGAGAAGATTCCAAACAGGAAGCGCTCTCTCTGACCATTTCATGGCCTTCTTGATCATCTCTAACCAAAACAGGGAATCTCTGGCATAACTTGACATTTTCTAACGCTCCCATAGGCTCTCAGAAGGCGCCAAAAAGATGAATGGTGGCTTTGCAGGCCCTGGCTGAAAAACATTAGCGCATTTTGTAAGTGGTCAATCTGAGGACAATGAGACTGGAGGCGCGTGCCCGAGCTGACACCATGTTTACTTTCTCTCTCTTTGAACGAAAACAACCACTCCCGGTCGGAA
Organism: Salmo trutta; assembly: GCF_901001165.1. Taxonomy (NCBI): domain Eukaryota; kingdom Metazoa; phylum Chordata; class Actinopteri; order Salmoniformes; family Salmonidae; genus Salmo; species Salmo trutta. Next base: position 52,126,329 of record NC_042976.1, read on the forward strand.
TATTATCGCTTTTTTACGAGAAAAATGGCATAAAAATTGATTTTAAACAGCGTTTGACATGCTTCGAATTACGTTAATGGAATATTTAGAATTTTTTTGTCACGAAACGCGTCGGGCGCGTCACCCTTATTTACCCTTCGGATAGTGTCTTGAACGCACGAACAAAACGCCAATATTTGGATATAACTTTGGATTATTTGGGACCAAACCAACATTTGTTATTGAAGTAGAAGTCCTGGGAGTGCATTCTGACGAAGAACACCAAAGGTAATCAAACTTTTCTAACAGTAAATCGGAGTTTGGTGAGTACCATACTTTGTGGGTGTCAAAATAGCTAGCCTGTGATGGCTGGGCTATCTACTCAGAATATTGCAAAATGTGCTTTCACCGAAAAGCTATTTTAAAATTGGACATAGCGAGTGCACAAAGGAGTTCTGTATCTATAATTCTTAAAATAATTGTTATGTTTTTTGTGAACGTTTATCGTGAGTAATTTAGTAAATTCACCGGAAGTGTTCGGTGGGAATGCTAGTCACATGCTAGTCACATGCTAATGTAAAAAGCTGGCTTTGTCGTGCCCTCTTCACAACTGTCTTAATGTGTTTGAACCATGATAGTTTGTTAGTGATGTGGACACCAAGGAACTTGAAGCTCTCAACTCGAATGGGGGCGTGCTCGGTCCTCCTTTTCCTGTAGTCCACAATCATCTCCTTTAGCCTGATCACATTGAGGGAGAGGTTTTAGTGACAGCATCGGTTTGTGGTGGTAAATAGACAGCTACGAAAAATATAGATGAAAACTCTCTTGGTAAATAGTGTGGTCTACAGCTTATTGTGAGATACTCTACCTCAGGCGAGCAAACTGACTTGTTGGTACATTGTATATACAAAAGTATGTGGACACCCCTTCAAATGAGTGGTGAACAACTGTAATGCTGTTATTGTGAAGTGGAAACGTCTAGGAGCAACAACGACTCAACCGCAAAGTGGTAGGCCACACAAGCTCACAGAACGGGACCGTGAGTACTGAAGTGTGTAGCATATAAAAATCATCTGACCTCAGTTGCATCACTCACTACTGAGTTCCAAACTTCCACTGGAAGCAACATGTTCGTCGGAGCATCATGAAATGGGTTTCCATGGTTTCCATGGCCGAGCAGCCGCACACACGCCTAAGATCACCATGCCCAATGCCATCCGTCGGCTGGAGTGGTGTAAAGCTCACCGCAATTGTACTCTGGAGCGTTGGAAAAACGTTCTCTGGAGTGATGAATCAAGCTTCACCATCTGGATGTCCAGCGGACTAATCTATCTTTGGCGGATGGCAGGAGAATGCTACCTGCCCCAATGCATAATGACAACTGTAAGGTTTGCTGGAGGAGGAATAATGGTCTGCCGCTGTTTTTCATGGTTCAGTCTAGGCCCCTTGGTTCCAGTGAAGGGAAATCTTAATGCTACAGCATACAATTATATTCTAGACAATTCAATAATCAGGTGTCCACACACTTTTGGTCATGTAGTGTACCATAGTTACAATCTAACTATGGTACACTACATGCCCCTGATCTCCGACTTCTGACTTCTTTGTATTCAAGACAACTGGAAACTCGGGAAAAAACTAGCTCCGACTGGGAAAAATAGTTTGAACAGTCATCCAACTCGGGAGCTTGGGCCTCTTTCTAGAGCTCTGACTTTCCGACTTGAAGAGCACTGATGGTTTGACCTCGTATTTTTCCGAGTTCCCATTTGTCTTGAAAGCACCATAAATCAGTTGAGTAAACCATCTCTTCACCTCGTTTTGTGATAACATCTGGTCTGACAGACGTTTTTGTGACTTCCAGAATTTCAACAAACATGGCGCCACACATAGCTGGCAAACAGCTTAGCATTAGCTCATAATAATCAGTACAACCTTCAAAAATGTATTTTTAACACATATGTGTCCATTACAATCTATGCAGGAATTGGAATGCATGACTTGTCACCGTTACTTGAAAACATGAATTAAACAGAAAATACATTATGCTTCATGCTAGAGTAGAAACGACAATACGATATACAGAAAATAAGGCACTTGCTTTGATAGGAATGCACACATGTCCAAAGTTATTATTTGTAAGGAAAACAACAATGAAGGCGATGCGGGTGCCAGCCAGAAAATGTGCCAGGGGGAAAAATGTGCAAATTTCTTCATACTTGAGCTGGGGAAACACTGGGGAATTGCTTGGGCTCTTGTCGACCGGCTCAGTAAAGCCTCAAACATAAATTGCCCGCAACAGTGAAATGGGCTACTTCTTATGTGAATTAATGAGGAGGCAGAACACACCTCAATTCAAACTGTAGGAAATTGTTTCAAATTGACAAGTTAAAACATAGACTATAGATAATTAGCAGGCATCACACCTTGATTTGAGGGCAACTCGGGTTAACCATCCTGTTGCGTAACAATCACATTTTGGAACAGTGAGGGGATTCTGACATCACCCGCATGAAAAAAAGTCATGCTGGGGCGACAGGTAGAGCTATTTGGAATTCACACATGAAGAAGTTAAGAATTCGGAGTTAATACCAAAACTTAACCTTCGAACAGTACAGAGAATTAACCAAACACTTTGAAATTTGACGTTTGGAACAACATTTGAGAAACATGGATGATGCGAGAGCTTATTGGTTTATACTGTTTATGTTATTACAAAATACAGAATGGGTCAGAATGGTTGATTTGTATTCGTTACCAGTTTTTTTCCCCTCTTTCTCTTAATTATTTTCACTTACTGTACACACATCTAAGAACACCCACAAGTGAGGAATCTTCCTTCCATTCAATTGTAGCAAAGACTGTTGAGGATGTCACAGGCTGTCATAGGTCACAGAGCGAGAGAGATAAAGAGAGATAAAGAGATAAAGAAAAAAGAGAGAGAGAAATAAAGAGTGAAATAAATAAAGAGAGATAAATAGATAGAGCGAGAGATAAATGAAGAGCAAGAGGTAAATTAAGAGAGAGCAAGAAAGAGGGAGAGATAAAGAGAGAAGTAAAGAGAGAAATGAAGAGAGAGAGGTAAATAAAGAGAGAGAAATAAAGCGAGAGAAATAGAGAGAGAGAAGTAAAGAGAGAAATAGAGAGAGAGAAGTAAATAGAAAAATAAAGAGAGAGAAGTAAAGAGAGAAAGAGAGAGAAATAAAGAGAGAAATAAAGAGAGAGAAAAATTGTATTTATTTTATTTTATTTTATTTAACCTTTATTTAACTAGGCAAGTCAGTTAACCTGTTTGGGCTAGGGGGCAGTATTTGCACGGCCGATTTTTCTCGTAAAATAGCGATAATATTCCGACCGGGAGTCATTGTTTTGGTTCAAAGACTGAAAAAGTAACATGGACTCTTCACGTGCATGCGCGCGCCCGTCTCATTGTTCTCAGATCGACCACTTACCAAATGCGCTACTGTTTTTCAGCCAGTAACTGCAGAGTCATCATTCAACGTTCTGGCGCCTTCTGAGAGCCTATGGGAGCATTAGAAAGTGTCACGTTACAGCAGAGACCCTCTGTTTTGGAAAGAGATGACAAAGAAGGCCAAGAAATGGTCAGAGTGGGCGCTTCCTGTTTGGAATCTTCTTAGGTTTTGGCCTGCCATATGAGTTCTGTTATACTCACAGACACCATTCAAACAGTTTTAGAAACTTTAGGGTGTTTTCTATCCAAATCAAACAATTATATGCATATTCTAGTTACTGTGCAGGAGTAGTTTTATCCGGCCGTGCAAATACTGCCCCCTATTCCCAACAGGTTAAGGAAAAGAAGGGAAACCAAAATAAACACGCACACAAAACACAATGACGACTAACATTCTGGTAAGGCACAAGGCTATACACAGAACAATCTCCCACAAAACACAAACAAAACACATACCTATATATAGGACTCTCAATCAAAGGCAACTATAAACACCTGCCTCCAATTGAGAGTCCAACACCCAATTACCTAACATAGAAATACTAAACTAGAGAGAACATAGAAATACAAAAAACATAGAACATAACCCAAAACCCAGAAATAATAAATCAAACACCCTTCTAAGCAAACCACCACCCCGAACCACATAAAACAAATACCCTCTGCCACGTCCTGACCAAACTACAATACAAATAACCCCTATTACTGGTCAGGACGTGACATGATTGAACAAAACATGCATGTATTGTATAACATAATGTCCTAGGAGTGTCATCTGATGAAGATCATCAAAGGTTAGTGCTGCATTTAGCTGTGGTTTTGGTTTTTGTGACATATATGCTTGCTTTGAAAATGGCTGTGTGATTATTTTTGGCAGGGTACTCTCCTGACATAATCTAATGTTTTGCTTTCGCTGTAAAGCCTTTTTGAAATTGGACAATGTGGTTAGATTAACGAGAGTCTTGTCTTTAAAATGGTGTAAAATAGTCATATGTTTGAGAAATTGAAGTTATAGCATTTATGAGGTATTTGTATTTCGCGCCACGCGATTCCACTGGCTGTTGACTAGGGTGGGACGCTAACGCAAGCGTCCCACCTTGCCCAGGGAGGTTAAGAACAAATTCTTATTTATAATGCGGGGACAGGGGCTGGGATTAAACACTATAGGACAAAACACACATCACGACAAGAGAGACACCACAACACTGCATAAAGAGAGACCTAAGACAACAACATAGCATGGCAGCATAGCATGGCAGCAACACATGACAACACAGCATGGTAGCAACACAACATGACAATAACATGGTAGCAACACAACATGGCAGCAGCACAACATGGTGGCAGCACAAAACATGGTACAAACATTACTGGGCACAGACAACAGCACAAAGAGCAAGAAGGTAGAGACAACAATACGTCATGCGATGCAGCCACAACTGTCAGTAAGAGTGTCCATGATTCTTTGAATGAAGTGATGGAGATAAAACTGTCCAGTGTTTGTTGCAGCTCGTTCCAGATGCTAGCTGCAGCGAACTGAAAAGACGAGCGACCCAGGGATGTGTGTACTTTGGGGACCTTTAACAGAATGTGACTGGCAGAATGGGTGTTGTATGTGGAGGATGAGGGCTGCAGTAGATATCTCAGATAGGGGGGAGTGAGGCCTAAGAGGGTTTTATAAATAAGCATCAACCAATGGGCCTTGCGACGGGTATACAGAGATGACCAGTTTACAGAGGAGTATAGAGTGCAGTGATGTGTCCTATAAGGAGCATTGGTGGCAAATCTGATGGCCGAATGGTAAAGAACCTCTAGCAGCTCGAGAGCACCCTTACCTCCCAATCTATAAATTAAGTCTCCATAATCTAGCATGGTAGGATGGTCATCTGAATCTGGGTTAGTTTGGCAGCTTCAGTGACAGAGGAGTGATTACAATAGAGGAAACCAAGTCTAGATTAAACTTTTGCCTGCAGCTTTGATATGTGCTGAAAGAAGGACAGTGTACCGTCTAGCCATACTCCCAAGTACTTGTATGAGGTGACTACCTCAAGCTCTAAACCCTCAGAGGTAGTAATTACACCCGTGGGAGAGGGGCATTCTCCTTACCAAACCAACATCCGGGGAGGGGCCAGTTGAGTATAAGACTGTATCATCTTCATATAAGTGGATGAGAGAGCTTCCTACTAGAGAAAGAAATGAAGACAAAGAGAAAAAATGAATAGAAAGAGAGAGAAATGAAGAGAAACAGAGAGAAAGAGAGAGAAATGAAGAGAGAGAGAAATAAAGGGAAAGAAATGAAAAGAAAGAGAAAGAGAAGGAAATAGAGAAAGAGAGAAATGAAGAGAAAGAGAGAGAAAAGAAGAAAAAGGGAAAGAGAAATGAAGAGCAAGAGAGAGAAACGAAGAGAAAGAGAGAGAAACGAAGAGAAAGAGAGAGAAATGAAGAGACAGAGAGAGAAATGAAGAGAGAGAGAGAGAAATAAAGAGAAAGAGAGAAATAAAGAGAAAGAGAGAAACAGAGAGAACAAAATGAAGAGAAAGAGAGAAAGAGAATGAGAGAGAAATTAAGAGAAAGAGAGAGAAGTGAAGAGAGAGAAATAAATGAAGAGAAAAAGAGAGAAAGAGAGAGAGAGAAAAATGAAGAGAAAGTAAGAGAAAGAGACAGAAATGAAGAGAAAAAGAAAGAGAGAGAAAGAGAGAGAAATTAAGAGAAAGATAGAAAGCGAAAGAGAGAAAGTGAAAGAGAAATAAAGAGAAAGAGAGAAATAAAGCGAAAGAGAGAGAAATGAAGAGAAAGAGAGAAATAAAGAGAAAGATAGAAATGAAGAGAAAGAGAGAGAAAGAGAGAGAAAGAGAAAGAGAGAGAGAAAAAAGAGAGAAATGAATCGAAAGAGAGAGAAATGAAGCGAAAGAGAGAGAAATAAATAGAAAGAGAGAGAAATGAAGAGAAAGAGAGAAAAATGAAGAGAAAGAGAGAGAAATAAAGAGAAAGAGAGAGAAATGAGAGAAAGAGAGAATGAAGAGAAAGAGAGAGAAAGAGACTGAGAGAAATGAAGAGAAAGAAATGAAGAGAATGAATAGAAAGAGAGAGAAAGAAGAGAAAGTTAAAGAGAGAAATGAAGAGAAAGAGAGAGAAATGAAGAGAAAGAGAGAGAAAGAGAAAGAGAGAAAGAGAGAGTGAGAAATGAAGCGAAAGAGAGAGAAATTAAGCAAAAGAGAGAGAAAGAGAGAGAAATGAAGAGGAAGAGAGCAATAAAGAGAAAGAGAATGAGAGAGAAATTAAGAGAAAGAGAGAGAAATTAAGAGAAGAGAGAGAAATGAAGAGAAAGAGAGAGAAATAAAGAGAAAGAGAGCGAGAGAAATGAAGAGAAAGAGCGAGAAATGAAGAAAAAGAGAGAGAAATAAAGAGAAATGAAGAGAAAGAAATGAAGAGAAAGAGAGAGAAATGAAGAAAAAGAGAGAGAAATAAAGAGAAAGAGAGAGAGAGAAATAAAGAGAAAGAGAGAGAGACATGAAGAGAAAGAGAGAGAAAGAGAATGAGAGAGAAATGAAGAGAAAGAAATGAAGAGAAAGAGAAAGAAATGAAAAGAAAGAAAGAGAGAGAGAGAAATAAAGAGAAAGAGAGAGAAATAAAGAGAAAGAGAAAGAAATAAAGAGAAAGAGAGAAATGAAGAGAAAGAGAGAGAAATGAAGAGAAAGAGAGAAATAAAGAGAAAGAGAAAGAGAGAAATGAAGAGAAAGAGAGAGAAATAAATAGAAAGAGAAAGAGAGAGAAAGAAAATGAGAGAGAAATGAAGAGAAAGAGAGAGAAATGAAGAGAAAGAGAAAGAAATTAAGAGAAAGAGAATGGAAATAAAGAGAAAGAGAAAGAGAGAAATGAAGAGAAAGAGAGAGAAATAAATAGAAAGAGAATGAGAGAGAAAGAAAATGAGAGAGAAATGAAGAGAAAGAGAGAGAAATGAAGAGAAAGAGAAAGAAATGAGGAGAAAGAGAAGGGAAATAAAAAGAGAGAGAAATAAAGAGAAAGAGAGAGAGAATTGAAGAGAAAGTGTGAGAAATGAAGAGATAGAGAAAGAGAGAGAAATGAAGAGAAAGAGAGAGAAATGAAGGGAAAGAGAAAGAGAGATATATCAAGAGAGAAAGAGAGAGAAATGAAGAGAAAGAAAGAGAGAGAAATCAAGAGAGAGAGAAACAGAAAAAGAGAGAGAAGTGAAGAGAAAGAGAGAGAAATGAAGAAAAATAGAGAGAAAGAGAAAGAAATAAAGAGATAGAGAGAGAAAGAGCAAAAAGAGAAAGAGAGAAATGAAGAGAAAGAGTGTGTGAGAGAGAATGTGTGTGGAGGTGTGTGCAATAACGGGATAGATGTTTTGGAGAGTAAGGTGCAGAAGGCACTCTCTTCCCCCTACAGAGACCTCTCCTGTGGGGTAGACAGTGATAATGAGATGCTCAAACTCACTAGTGCAACATTTCAATTGGCTATATTAAAACTGTTTAATTTGATCCTGAGTGTAGGTTATTTCCCTGACATCTGGAATCAAGGACTCATAACCCCAATCTTTAAGAACGGAGACAAATTTGACCCTAACAATTACAGAGGCATTTGTATGAACAGTAACCTGGGGAAGGTTTTCTGTAGTATCATCAATGTAAGAGTTCTAAACTTCCTTAATAAGCACAATGTCTTGAGTAAAAGCCAAATTGGATTTATACCAAAACATCGCACAACTTTACACCTTACACACCCTGATAGATAAACATGTCCACCAAAATAATACCAAAATATACGCTTGCTTTATCGACTTCCAAAAAGCATTTGATTCTATTTGGCATACAGGACTGTTCTACAAAGTTATTGAAAGTGGTGTAGGGGTAAAACATATGACATAATTAAATCAATGTATACTGGCAATACGTGCAGCATTAAAATTCGTAAGAAAAGAACAGAATTCTTTAACCAGGGGCGGGGCCTTTGTCAGGGTTGCAGTCTGAGCCCTGCACTCTTCAATATTTACATTAACGAATTGGCCACTATTCTAGAAAAATCCTCAGCCCCTGGTGTTAGTCTCCACAATTCAGAAGTTAAATTCCTACTCTTCGCAGATTACCTATGCCTGCTGTCACCCACAGCACATGGCCTACAGCATAGCCTGGACCTGCTAGAGCAGTACTGCCAGACCTGGGCCCTGACAGTAAACCCCAAAAATACTAAAATAATGATTTTCCAGAGAAGATCCAGATCTCAGGGAATTAGACCAAAGTTCTCAATTGGTACAAAATATATAGAGTACTGTACACACGACAATTACTTAGGTTTAAAAATAAGCTCAACTGGACACCTTAATGAGGCAGTGAATGAACTGAGAGAGAAAGCACGCAGGGCATTCTACGCCACTAAAAAGCAAATTCAAATTGAAATACCTATTCAAATTTGGCTAAAACTAATATAATATGTCATTGAACCAATTGCACTTTATGGCAGCGAGGTGTGGGGTCCACTTGCAAAACAAGATTTCATCAAATGGGACAATTCACCCCATTGAAACCCTACATGCAGAGTTCTGTAAGATTCTCCTACGTCTCCAGAGGAAAACTACAAACAATGCACGCAGGGCAGAATTAGGCCAATATCCACTAATAATAAAAACTCAAAAAAGAGCAATTCAGTTTTGGAAACATCTAAAATACAGTGACCCCCTCTCATATCATTACCAAGCCCTGCAATGCCAAGAGCTTAGCAAAGCAAAGAGTCCCCTCATCCAGCTGGTCCTGGGGCTGAGTTCACAAACCTGTTCTACTAACACACTGAAGCCTCAGGACCAGAACATCCAATCAATCAGAATAAACCAAATTACAACACAGTCAAAACAAAACTACATTGCTCATTGGGAAACACAAGCACAAACACAAAGCAAAATGCAGTGCTATCTGGCTCTAAATCGACAGTACACCATGGCTAACTATTTGACCATGGTTACTGATCAAAACCTTAGAAAAACCTTGACAAAGTACAGGCTCAGTGAGCACAGCCTTGCCATTGAGAAGGGTAGACACAGGAAAACCTGGCTCCCTGTAGAGGATAGGCTGTGTAACCACTGCACAACAGCAGAACCTGAGACGGAGCTGCATTTCCTGACAAAATGTAAAAAATATAAAACAATTAGAGAGTGTCATTTCCCCAAATTTGAAACCCTTATTCAAGGTTTCAAAGACCTCTCTGATGAGGATAGGCTACCCGTCCTGTTGGGGGAGGACACAGAGAGCTGTGTGTTGGCAGCGCACTACATTGCTGCCTGCCATAAGTTGAGGGACAGTGTCTGACAGACCAATAAACCTGCACATGTACTCTACTGTATGGCTATTGTTATTGTTCAATGTATGGTTATTTTGACCCTTGGTTATTGTTGTTACTGTTGTCCCATTGACAATTTTGATTCTCATTTTTTTTTTTTATATTGTAAATATCCAAAATAAGCTTTGGCAATATGTACATTGTTACGTCATGCCAATAAAGCGAATTGAATTGAATTGAATTGAATTGAATTGATAGCATGTCCCCTTCCCTCCAGAACCATCCAACAATCCCCACTTCTCCAACTCCTACTGGCCACTGATGCCCCTGCTCAGACACACAGATACAAACACATAAAATACGCACACGTGCACACAATCGATGACAAGTCCTGAGACAGCCCCTGTGTCTACCCCCATACTTAAATGAACTGTGATTTAGGACGGTTCATCACTCTACTCAGAAGGCATGTAGGTTTGTGTGTAGGCTCCACCTTAGGTGCCTAGACGCAAGCTTGGACTCTTGAGTGAATTGGTTGCTTGGCAAAACTCAGCTATAGCAGCCAAAACCTTTGTTTCCTACTCACAACGCACACAAATCAGCTTAGGCAATATTGAAAAGGTCTGATTGTCGTTAATTCCTGAGATATTGCTTTGGTTTATTAAAAAAGAAAAAGAAAAAGAAACAACAAATACAATCTATTTTCCACATTGCTCCCTTTGCGTTCTGGTGGCTCCCACTCGCTCTGAACAAACACATTAAATGTGAACTTTGATTTGCCTGGCGTATTCCTAGACGAGCATCAGGGAAGTCACGTTTGGTATCGTGTTCCGGCATCATTAGGGTGATAAGTTAATATGACCCGAATCTGTGTCATGAATCCATTTAGAATTTAGAGCCATTTAGAGTCAAGACAAAAGAGGGGAAAAAACTTTTTCATACATTTTTTTTTTCCTAACTGTATGCTGGTATTCCCATCCAAAAGCGTTGGTGGTTTACAGTGGTCTAGTTTCGGCTGCATGGGCTTCCCACAACAGTAATGTTGGGCCGTGGACTGTTTTGCAGTCAGCTAGCATTACTCTTGACACAATAAGCTGCAACAATGAAGCAACAAAAGAGTCTGGACTTTAAAGGACTGTTCCTTCAGAAGGAATTCCACCTCAAATATGTTTTCAGATTTACCAAGGTCTATGTTATTATGCTTGATATTTTTCTAATTAATGTGATGTGTGAGGAGTTCAAATATTTGGATGTAGCAGTGTTGTTTGAAATATTTATGAAGAGATTGATCTTATTGAATCAAAATAGTAATAAATCAAATTCTCTTTCTTAAAATTAAGAAAACATAACAATAATATTAATCAATATAACTTTATTTTCTTATCATACATTTCACACAAACCTCAAACCGTGGCCATGTCTTTTTCCTCTCCTCTCCTCTCCTCTCCTCTCCTCTCCTCTCCTCTCCTCTCCTCTCCTCTCCTCTCTTCTCCTCTCCTCTCCTCTCCTCTCCTCTCCTCTCTCCTCTCCTCTCCTCTCCCCTCTCCTCTCCTCTCCTCTCCTCTCCTCTAGTGAAGGCCAGCTAAAACTAGATATGTGGACACACCCGATATTGTCTGTCACTAATCCTGTCTTGGCAGAGAGTCTAAACCAACACCTCCAAGTTGGCTCCAGGGCATGCTGCCCCCTAGCTGCCCAGAGACGAGGGGTCCAGGCTGGGAAGGGGTCGGGAGTAGAGGGGGCCTGGGCATGGATGGCTCTGCTACAGACACAATGCTGGCAGTCAGACAAACGACACTGATCAATACAAATCTATCCTACACACACACACACACACACACACACACACACACACACACACACACACACACACACACACACACACATACACACACACTATAACTCTAAAGTCGATTATAGGTCCTGAAATACAGTTTCAAGTCTAAAACCAAATGTTAGGCTATAAAACAACAGGTTGGTCTAATTCTGGATTTTGATTGGTTAATATCTAATTCCAGCCAGTGTCTTTTCGACAAGTTACCACAGGCTAAATCTATGACGTTGAAATGCATATTTACTCTATTCTGTCTGACTACACAATCCACTGTCTCATCAGACCAGGCAGGAAAGTAATACACTTGATCTCCACTATAAAAAGCATCTAGACATTTTCTCCAATTTATTTTAGACCAGCAATTGGTTTTCAACAGTGGAGATTTGTATTAACCTTGCTTCTCCGACATTTGCAACATTGTTTCAACATTGAAATTAGATCTCCAGCTATCCCATATTAATGAAGGTGTCGGTTCGGAAGAGACGGAGAGGCAGCTTTTCTCAGACAGTACAAAACGTGAATCAGCATAATTTTTGGGCCTATATACAAAAAAAGCCAATAGAAAAACCCAAAATGCAGATACTTTGCTGTCATACCAGCTGCAGTTTTAAGCTGTGTAGTTGGCTAGCTCCTCTGAACAATGTCTTGGAGAGAGAGCACATTTTCTATGCCAGATAAAATCACACATCACTAGCTCATTGTTATGGATGTATCCCACAAAAATATCACAAAAAAACTACTTAAACAAATGCAAATTCACCTACTTTGCTGTAGTTCTGGCTGCACTGTTTGACATGACTGTGTTAGCCAAAGTTGGCTAGCTAGTAAGCAAGGGATAATAATGTTGCCAGCCATCATAGCAACGGAATATTTTGAACGAATGTCTGGGTTGTGTGCATAAATTTAGAACAAGAAGACTTAACGACTGGGTCGCGTCTCTGGCAAATGAAATAGTTTGAATAAATTCATCAAAGTAAAGTTTTTAATGAAAATATGTCAATATTTATTTTAACATGTTGGTAACCTGCTGTACAAAAGTGATAATACTCTTGAAGCCGGTGTTTTGAGGATATATTGGCACGGTTTGCCGGCCTGTTACTTCATCTTGGGCCTAACAACACCCTTGCCAATACAGTGGCTTGCGAAAGTATTCACCCCCCTTGCCATTTTTCCTATTTTGTTGCGTTACAACCTGGAATTAAAATAGATATTTGGGGGGTTTGTAAAATTTGATTTACACAACATCCCTACCACTTTGAAGATGCAAAATATTTTTTCTTGTGAAACAAACTACAAATTTGACAACAAAAAAAACACTTGAGCATGCATAACTATTCACCACCCCCCCCCCCCTCCCTCTCTCTCTCTCTTTGGGGTATGTCTCTATAAGCTTGGCACATCGAGGGATTTTTGACCATTCTTCAAGGCAAAACGGCTCCAGCTCCTTCACATTTACATTTACGTCATTTAGCAGATGCTCTTATCCAGAGGGACTTACAAATTGGTGCATTCACCTTAAGATAACCAGTGGAACAACCACATTACAATAGTACATCTATATCTTTTTGGGAGGGGGGGTAGAAGGATTACTTTATCCTATCCCAGGTATTCCTTAAAGAGGTGGGGTTTCAGTTGTCTCCGGAAGGTGGTGATTGACTCCGCTGTCCTGGCGTTGTGAGGGAGCTTGTTCCACCATTGGGGTGCCAGAGCAGCGAACAGTTTTGAATGGGCTGAGTGGGAACTGTGCTTCCGCAGAGGTAGGGAGGCGAGCAGGCCAGAGGTGGATGAACGCAGTGCCCTTCTTTGGGTGTAGGGACTGATCAGAGCCTGAAGGTACGGAGGTGCCGTTCCCCTCACAGCTCCGTAGGCGAGCACCATGGTCTTGCAGCAGATGCGAGCTTCAACTGGAAGCCAGTGAAGTGTGCGGAGGAGCGGGGTGACGTGCGAGAACTTGGGAAGGTTGAACACCAGACGGGCTGCGGCGTTCTGGATGAGTTGTAGGGGTTTAATGGCACAGGCAGGGATCCCCGCCAACAGCGAGTTGCAGTAATCCAGACGGGAGATGACAAGTGCCTGGGTTAGGACCTGCGCCGCTTCCTGTGTAAGGCAGGGTCGTACTCTGCGAATGTTGTAGAGCATGAACCTACAGGATCGGGTCACCGCCTTGATGTTAGCTGAGAACGACAGGGTGTTGTCCAGGGTCACGCCAAGGCTCTTAGCACTCTGGGAGGAGGACACAATGGAGTTGTCAACCGTGATGGCGAGATCATGGAATGGGCAGTCCTTCCCCGGGAGGAAGAGCAGCTCCGTCTTGCCGAGGTTCAGCTTGAGGTGGTGGTCCGTCATCCACACTGATAAGTCTGTCAGACATGCAGAGATGTGATTCGCCACCTGGTTATCAGAAGGGGGAAAGGAGAAGATTAATTGTGTGTCGTCTGCGTAGCAATGATAGGAGAGACCATGTGAGGATATGGCAGAGTCAAGTGACTTGGTGTATGGCGAGAATAGGAGAGGGCCTAGAACTGAGCCCAAGTTGGATGGGTTCCGTTGGTGTACAGCAATCTTTAAGTTATACCACAGATTCTGGGCTTTGACTGGGCCATTCCAAGACATTTAAATGTTTCCCCTTAAACAACTCGAGTGTTGTTTTAGCAGTATGCTTAGGGTCATTGTCCTGCTGGAAGGTGAACTTCCATCCCAGTCTCAAAACTCAGTACCATCCAACAATCCTTCAATTCTGACCAGTGTCCCTGTCGCTGCCGATGAAAAACAGCATGATGCTGCAACCACCAGGCTTCACTGTGGGGATGTTGTTCTCGGGGTGGTGAGAGGTGTTGGGTTTGCGGCACACATAGTGCTTTTCTTAATGGCCAAAAAACAAACATTTTGTCTCATCTGACCAGAGTACCTTCTCCATATGTTTGGGGAGTCTCCCACATACCTTTTGGCGAACACCAAACGTGTTTGCATATTTCTTTCTTTAAGCAATGGCTTTTTTCTGGCCAATCTTCAGAAAAGCCCAGCTCTATGGAGTGTACAGCTTAAAGTGGTGCTATGGACAGATACTCCAATCTCCACTGTGGAGCTTTGCAGCTCCTTCAGGGTTATCTTTGGTCTCTTTGTTGCCTCTCTGATGAATGGCCTCCATGCCTGGTCCGTGAGTTTTGGTGGGCAGCCCTCTCTTGGCAGGTTTGTTGTGGTGCCATATTCTTTAAAACATTTTAATAATGGATTTAATGGTGCTCTGTGGGATGTTCAAAGTTTCAGATAATTTTTTTATAACCCAACCCTGATCTGTACTTCTCCACAACTTTGTCCCTGACCTGTTTGGAGAGCTCCTTGGTCTTCATGGTGCCACTTGCTTGGTGGTACCCCTTGTTTAGTGGTGTTGCAGACTCTGGGGCCTTTCAGAACAGGTGTACATATACTAAGATCATGTGACACTTAGATTGCACACAGGTGAACTTTATTTAACTAATTATGTGACTTATGAAGGTAATTGTTTGCACCAGATCTTATTTAGGGGCTTCATAGCAAAAGGGGTGAATACATATGCACGCACCACTTTTCCATTCATTTTTTTTATTTTATTTTTTCGAAACAAGTTATTTTTTTCATTTCACTTCACCAATTTGGACTATTTTGTGTATGTCCATTACGTGAAATCCAAATAAAAATCAATTTAAATTACAGGTTGTAATGCAGCAAAGTAGGAAAAATGCAAAGGGGATGAATACTTTTGCAAAGCACTGTATATCCTCCAAACACCGACTTTGAGGGCATTATCACTTAAATAAGCCCACTCCAATAAACCCACTCTCTGCTTATGCCAGGTTAGCCATTTGCAGACTGGTGGACTTGGCATTGGCCCAAACTATTGTTAGACCAAATTGTGACCCTGGCTACTGACTGGTCTGTCTACATACAGCCGACTTAGTGAGCAATCAAAAATGCTTGATCCTTTCTTGCTGCAGCTTTCTACTCCTTTGATTGCAGAATCTTTAACAATGATTTGTGGTACCATCGCCAGTGTCTGGAAAGCGGCCCATGTACTCCTGCTTCACGAAGGTGGTGACCTGTAACCTAAATAATTATTGTCCTATTAACAAAATTCTAGAATTCTTGGTAAGTACTCAATGTAAACTAAGATGTACATCAGTCCGGTTTTAGACCAGGTCTTTTGTTTTAAATCCTGTTCTTCATTGTTTGGATAAGAATAAACACTGTGCAGCACTTTTATTGACCTGTCTAAAGCCTTCGACACTGTGGATCACTCATTACTTATTCAGAGGCTTTCATCAATAGGCTTGGACCAGGCTGCATGTAGCTGGTTTGAAAATTATTTAAAGAACAGAACACAGTGTGTATTTACTGATGGTGTTAAATCAGGTTTTCTGGAGATAACAAATTGTGTCCCACAGGGATCCTTTCTTGGTCTGGTTCTTTTCACTATTTTACATGAACAATATTGATTTATCTATAAAAACGTTTACCTGTATGCAGATGACACTGTGGTGTATGCTATTGCCCCCCCCCCCCCCCCCCCCCAGCTGACCAGGCTCTATCAGAGTGTCAATTTGCCTCTATTGACCTGCAGAAGGCCTTTATTGAAATAAAATTGGTACTTTATGCAGGTACACCAAGTATGTTATTTTCCAAATCAAATAAACATGTATCTGATGATTTATGCATACATACTTTGGATGGTGATCTTATTTATCATGTCCCCGCTTATAATTATCTAGGCATCTGAATTGATGAAAAGCTATCTTTCAAAAACCAAGTTGATGAGCCTGTTTAGAAATTATGAATTAAATAGTCTTCTTCTATAGGAACAGGTCCTGTCTTTCGTTAAATAGCAGAAAACAAATTATTCAGTCAACATTCATTCTGGTTATTGACTATGGTGATATGGCCTATATGAATGCAGCTGCCACTGTATTGAAGCCATTGGATGCAGTTATCATAGAGCATTGCTCTTTATTACGACCGAGAGGTTCAGTACACATCATTGCATGTTGCATCAGAAAGTAGGCAGGTCTTGTTTGAAAATGCTGGTCAATTGATGCATTGCACTCTTTATATTTCTTATTTTTATTTTATTTTATTCCACCTTTATTTAACCAGGTAGGCCAGTTGCGAACAAGTTCTCATTTGCAACTGCGACCTGGCCAAGATAAAGCAAAGCAGTTCGACACATACAACAACACAGAGTTACACATGGAACAAACAAACATACAATCAATAATACAGTAGGGAAATCTAAATACAGCATGTGCAAATGAGGTAGGATAAGAGAGGTAAGGCAATAAATAGGCCATGGTGGCAAAGTAATTACAATATAGCAATTAAACACTGGAATGGTAGGATGTGCAGAGTATGAATGTGCAAGTTGAGATACTGGGGTGCAAAGGAGCAAGATAAATAAATAAATACAGCATGGGGATGAGGTAGATTGGATGGGTTATTTACAGATGGGCTATGTACAGGTGCAGTGATCTGTGAGCTGCTCTGACAGCTGGTGCTTAAAGCTAGTGAGGGAGGTAAGAGTCTCCAGCTTCAGAGATTGTATCTATAAATCCCTCTTGTATAAATGTCCGCCATATCTTACCTCATTGTTAACCTTCAGACCAGTGGAGGCTGCTGAGGGGAGGAAGGCTCATAATAATGTCTGGAAAAGAGAAAATGGAATGGCATCAAACACATAAAAAACATCTGTTTAATAGTCTGTTCATTCCGCTACAGCCAATACCACGAGTCCGTCCTCCCCAATTATTAAGGTGCCACCAAACTCCTGTGCTTCAGACGTACAGTGTATGTTACCAGCCCTGGACTCCGGGATGTCTAACCGTGGAGATCACTTCAATCTCCACCGTGTTAGGAAAATCTGCTTTTATTTTTTTTTTTGCCTCAAATGTGGAATGATCTCCAAAAGTCCTTAAAGTTGGTGGAGGTGGTGCCTCGAGGGCATTTCAGGTGGAACTTAGAGGGCCGTTTTACTGAAGAATGTATTTGTTTCATACGATTCTGTTTAGCGTTTTGTGTTCTGTTTTTTATTTCTTTTCATGTCTAGTGTAATTGTTGTATATTGATGTGTTCATGCAGGTCTCATCTGCGAAAGACACCGTGGTCTCAGCATGACTCCCTGCTTAAATAAAGGTTCAATAAAACCCACACACATTATTACAACAATGCAGTGCCCCTGTGTTAATACTCTAACATTGTGTTTTTCTGCCTCCAGCACCCACTGTGCCCAAGGTAAGCACTAGCGGAAGCAGAAAGAGGGTCTTGAAGATGGTACAGTTGGAGACACACACACACACACACTGTTAGAGCGCATTGCCGTACGTGACCTCTATGTGTTGTAGGCCTATAGCACATTTTTTTGGTATGTCACTTCTTGCCACTGAGGGGCAGTAATACATCAGGTGATGGGTCAGGTCTTGGGTTTGGTTATGTATAAATTATAAATCAAACTTAATGTGACTTGGATTTAAAATAATAATTGTCGGTGTCCATCTCGGATTCAGATAATTCTGCTGCGCTGTTCAAATCTATGGCCAGCTCTGGTTATTGTTGGTCACAAGTATTCTCTTGCCTGTTCTGTACTAGGTTGATAGCCTTGACTATGTTCGCCCTGTTGTCAGTTACAACAAGTAGGATCTTCTCCTCTGCTTGTCCCATGCATCCAATGTGCAGTTAATTACCTCTCTGGTGTGTGGATGCTAAATCTGATAGAGGTTGAGCAACATATGTTGTGCCTTGTTGGAGGAGGGGTGATGGAAGCATGCAGATCTCCCAATAAATGAAGCAGTCAGTCCTTTTTTGCTCCATCCGTCTACACACAGGGTTATTTTTATGCCTATTTCAGAACTTACATTTCTGGGTTGTTGTATCTATTTGTAAAGCAATCAACCCGTTTACTCTAACAGCGCCAGGAGTTTTCAATTCGGGATCAAATGTTTGGTTGAATTTCTTGTGGACTTGCCAGTCTGGATGAGTAAATGAATCAGTGCTTCTTCTCTTTTTTTAAATTAAATCAGGTTTCCATGTTTCTGCTCTTTCATGCAAACTGGTGAAGTTGGTTGTCCTAACGTTGCCTTTGACGTGCACCTACTAATAGCTAGTGGCTGTCTCACCTTGTCTGCTGTTCAGATGACCTTTGAGGTCGGTTGGGTTTTCCCTATTATCTCTGTTCCCCATCCGCTGCTGACACTACAATACATTTGCTTTTGTCCTTTCCAGCAATGCACTCCAGCAAAAACAATCCCATACATTGTTATTGTATTTTAGTTCGTTATGCAGTCAAACATAGTTTCAGTTTATCAAATGTTTTTTGTTAATTATTATATTTCAGTTTACTTAAAAAAAAAGTTGGTTTAGTTTTTATAATTTTTATGTTTTTATTTACTATGATAGCCTTGGTCAGAGCAGACTGTGTGTGTGTGTGTGTGTATGTGTGTGTTACAATTGCATGATTTCTTATTTAAAAGAGGGATTGCAGTTTAAAAGAGAAAATATGCAAAAACTGGGGGTGTTAAGTTAAGGCAAAGCAGCATGACACTGTACCAGACTAGGGCTTTGGTTTCCTGGTAAAAATATGCCAGAAGCATGTGGAATCACAGTTGCACCATAGACTTCATTACCCATAGTCCTCCCTTACCCAACTACCCTAATAATCTCAGTCATATGGGCATTGGGGATGTTTGACCAAATCATCAAACCATGCCACTGTAAATGCAATGGATCCTGTTCTAATATTAATGTAGCACCAATTGGTTTGGAAAAGAGAGGGGAATTTGGTGTTATAGCAGTGTTAATAGTGGCAGCATCATTAAGGGATCCCTCTTTATAACCGGCTCTGTAGGGGGCCTGCGGAATGATCAAGAATAAAATGTGCTGCTTTGTAGACACCCACCCCGGTCACTGCCTGCATACCAATCCTACAATAAGGAGGAGAGGAAGGGAAGAGAGGGGGAGCGAGAGAGAGATAAGGAGGGCAGCAAAGGGAAAAAAGGAAGAGAAGCAGGGGGACAGAGAGGAGAGAGAGATAGATAGACATAGAGAAAGGGGGAAGAGGGAGGGAAGGAATATGGAGAGTAAGATTGAAGGAGAGTTAGAGAGGGAGAGTGAGATAAGGGGTGCAGCAGGGCTGAAGGGAAGAAGAAGGAAAGAGAAAGATGTAGAGAAAGAAAGATTGTGAGTGACCAAGGTAGAGGGAAAAAAATGGAGAGAGTGCAATAGAGACTGAGAGCATGTCTCAAAAGGTTGTATGTTTATATGAATCGAGTCCAAAGGATCTCCAGGCTGAGGGAAGAAGAGGGAAGAGGCAAAAGCAGGAGAGATTAGGAAACATAGGGAGAGGTGGAGGGTATGGGGTTAGAGGGGGATGATGGGGTGTCTTATGGCGTCAAAGAGAGAGAGAGGCAGAGGCCCAGAGCTGCATTCAGTCCATGGGGGTAGTAGAATATACTCCAACATCGCCGCCAACAACAAAGATGGCCTCCCAGGGATCCTGAATAAGGCTAGGGGAATTATCCAGAAAAAAACACTGAAATGTTTAGACAGATGGCCCACTTAAATGACAAGAGGACACAGGGAGAGAGAAAGTGTTTTTAATGAAACTTCAGATTCTACAAATAATTTATCTTTTTTTATCACCCCTTTCAAATCCCCCTGGAAAGGTGAGAGTAAATGCGATGTGTTACAAGAACCATTTCCAAAGAGACATTAAAAGATACTGGGCTGCTTGAAATCCCTCAGATTGAATTAAATTGACATCATGAGAAGACGAGGAAAAATAAGAAAGCGCAAGAAAAAGGCAGGGAATCAAATGGAAGACGTTAAAAATTGAACTGTGGCGCCAAATAAAATAGATAGCAGGGGTCTTCTCTCCTCCCTCTCTCCCTCTTTCCCTATTTATTTTATTTTAAAGGGCCACTAGGAATCTTTGAGGGGAGAAACATGCTAGTCAGTATTTAAAAATCTAATTTGATGGGAGTCTGGCAAAAAGCCCTGCTCTAGGCCTTAGATGTTGTATCCAATGTTACTTGCTGGGGACAAGACGATATTTTATGAATTTAGAGATCATAAATTATTAATAAAGCAGATCTCGTATCAAATGTCTGAAATGTGCAACAAATTATCCCCCCCAAAATTATACAATATACCTTGAGTGATTCTATCAAATAAATCCTTATTATTTGACTGTATCAAACCTTCACACTCAAGCCACTTCATACATACGAACGGGGACAGAGCATATTTCTACAAATGCATAGCAGACACAGTCGAAGTCTATGACGGCAAATAGATACACCAAAGGCGAACATGGCACCATGCGAACCACATGTTTAGCAAAATCACCGTTCTCCAGCTTTGGAACGAATCAATGCGGTGTTCTACCAAGGTGTGCTTTACCATATTCATGGTCCACGCGGTCAGTAGGGTCTATCCCACTACCTATCCTTTATCATTATAATCCATTTCCACTGCTATTGTCCTCCATGGCTAAGCTGCACTCCATGGGACCACCAGTGTGTGTGATTGTGTTTGCGTGTACGTGCGTATATGAGAGAACGAGCATGAAAAACACAGAGAGACCCTCATACGGAACCTAAAACCCTCCTCAAACCCACCCATCCATCCACCCATCCTTCCATCCACCCCGCCCACGGCCTCCACTCTCTGCCTCGCCCTAATCATGCTTGGATTTCTCCTTCTCAAATACGCCATGGCATTAGGTAGATCAGTGAATTAGATTTAGGCTGGCAACGTAGCCATTCTACTGTGAGGCGATTGACACACACACAGAGATCCGGCTGGTCTCTGGCAAATGTTTGTAAAGTGTTGACATTTAAATGAGCTAATAAGCCAAATCCAAAGCGTTTTGCTTTTTTATAAATTGTAAGAGTTTTTGCATTGAGGCAATTAAAGCGCCAGTTCGTTTTTGTTGTTTTTAACCTCTTGACGGTCGCCTAGGATAGGGGGCGCTACAGCGATTTTTGAAAAAAATGCGTGCCCATTTTAAACGGCCTCCTACTCAAACTCAGAAGCTAGGATATGCATATAATTAATAGATGTGGATAGAAAACACCCTAAAGTTTCTAAAACTGTTTGAATGGTGTCTGTGAGTATAACAGAACTCATATGGCAGTCAAAACCCCGAGACAGTTTCTAACAGGATGTCGGAAATCTGATTTGCGGACTCAACTTCAGCACTTTGCCTATAAATCACACCGTGAGTTAGAATTCATTGAGATGTCCCCAGTCTTTACAAAGTGGTTTGAGTCTTCTACAGTACGAACTGACTGAAAGAGAGGCTGTTGATCTTGGTCACATGGGGAGGGCCATTACCATTTTGACGCGGGTGCCCCTGGCTACCCTCCCCTTTCGGAACGTTTTGAAAGACAATGCAACCGTCCCCCTTGAATATTATTGGAGCTCTGGTTGAAAAAGGACCTAAAGATTTATGTTATACAACGTTTGACATGTTTGAACGAACTTAAATTAAAAAAAATTGCATTTTGGTGAAAGAGAAGTCCCACGCACGACGTTACATTTGGAGTAGCCTTCAGAACGCGCTAACAACAAGAAGCTATTGGGACATAAATGATTAACTTTTTCGAACGAAAATACATTTGTTGTGGACCTGGGATTTCCGGAAGTGCCTTCTGATGAAGATAATCAAAGGTAATGGAATATTTACAATAGTATACAAGAGTAGATTTGATATTCGATTGTTCCAAGATGGCGCAGACCTGTATTGCTAGCCTATTTTTCTGAGTATAGCATCCCCTTTTATTGCAAAGTGTGATTACCCAGTAAAGTTATTTTTAAATCTGGCAATGCAGGTGCTTTCACAAGATGTTAATCTATAATTCTTTGAATGACAATATTACATTTTAAAAATGTTTTCGAATAGTAATTTAGTAAATTGTAGTGCTGATCCACCGGATGCATTTGAGGTAAAATAGTTTCTCAACGTCACGCACCGATGTAAAATGCTGTTTTTATATATAAATATGAACTTTATCGAACAAAAGAATGCATGTATTGTGTAACATGATGTCCTAGGAGTGTCATCTGATGAAGATTGCCAAAGGTTAGTGCTGCATTTAGCTGTTTTTTGGTTATTTGTGATGCATGTGGTTGGTCGGAAAATGGCTATGTGAATACTTTGACGATATACTCCTCTAACATTATCTAATGTTTTGCTTTTGCTGTAAAGCCTTTTTGAAATCGGACAATGTGGTTCGATTCAGGAGAGGTGTATCTATAAAACGATATAAAATAGTCCTATATTTGAAAAAAAAAAGTCATTTTTCTATTGTTCGGTTATGAATATGGCGAAATTATTTTACGCTGGATGTTGATGCCGCATACGGGACGGAGAACATCAAGAGGTTTTAAGCAAGTAAGCACTATGCCAATCAAAGCCAGCAAACAGCAAGCAAAGTCCCTCCGCTCGAATGCAAACAAGTTGGGTGATGATTCAATAACACAAATTATATGCTACAAGCAATCAAGAATATGGAATGCACTCTCCACAAGCATTAAACGTTTGGAGGATACCATCGCTGACAAAGTGACGGCTGTCATCAGAGAGAATATGGAATGTACTCTCCACAAGCATTAAACGTTTGGAGGATACCATCGCTGACAAATTGGCGGCTGCCATCAGAGAGAATATGGAATGTACTCTCCACAAGCATTAAACGTTTGGAGGATACCATCGCTGACAAAGTGGCGGCTGCCATCAGAGAGAATATGGAATGTACTCTCCACAAGCATTAAACGTTTGGAGGATACCATCACTGACAAAGTGGCGGCTGCCATCAGAGAGAATATGGAATGTACTCTCCACAAGCATTAAACGGTTGGAGGATACCATCGCTGACAAATTGGCGGCTGCCATCAGAAAGAATATGGAGTTGAGGACATTGAGGATCTACTCGATCGAATCTCTAACTTAAAGGCGGGATAAAAAAATATCTCCTCCCCCGCAGTGTCTCTATCAGACTCCGAGGTTAGTGCTCCTAATGCCCATCTGAAAATGCTAGAATCCAGCCTTGTGCATCTTCAGACGCCGGCATAAATGACAATGCACCTAATGTGGTAATCAGAAATCTCTCACACAAAGTAAACAATGTCACCCTGAACACTGTGAACTGTATTACTAAAGATGGGCTGAAAATGAAGGACATCGTGCGTGACAGCAGAAAGGAAGCAATTACACAATGACAGACGAGGAGTTATAATCACCATATTCAGCTGTCAGGAACACTAGAAAGACAAAAAGGCTCAGCTCCTAAAAACCAAGATGTACCGAAGGGTGACCATTAATCATGACATCATCCACCAGCAGCAAGCTATTGAGTCTAGTTTCCAAGCCATCATGAATTAAACAGGCACAGGTAAGCTCACTGTCAGAGGGGAGGGAGGGTTGTGAAGTTTACTTGGCCTAGCAGAGCGCAGGGCATGCCGCCCCCAACGTCAGGTTTTGGAATTTACAGAGCTGCAATGTTTACATTTAATCAGACAATAATAAAACCAGTTCTCATTGTTTACAGCACCTTGGCCTGGATATAGTTGGAGTGGCAGAAACTAATTTAACTTGCTCCCAAGTGGCAACCTGTCCTGGTTATTCCTGAGACTTCATCTCTGTGCATGTACTGGTTCAGGGGGCGTAGGCCTTTTCATCAGAGGCCAGCTGTGTTTGGATTATAAGTGTGAGATTATTGATGACTCTGTGGAGGGCTTCCTATGGGTTAAATTAACAGCTAAACTACATCTCCAGTCTAACCACGTCTTCAATGTGGCAGTATACTATCTACACCAAGCCAACTCCTCTAGGCATGTTGATTCACTAGACCTGCATGAGAGTTTACTCAGCCATTTATACAGGTATCAGAAGCTAGGCACTTTTCTCATTATTGAGCGACTTCCTGTGCTGATGGCCAGGACTATGTCCGATTGGAGAACGGAACGGGGTGGATTACTCACACAACTCTCATGGTGAGCTACTCATCCAGTTTCTGATTAGTGAGAGCTAGGGCCTCAATGAGGGACTCCTGGCGGCAGTTTGACCACTCAGTTCAGACTGCTAAACAGCGCCACTGGCTGCATCAACAGGAGAACATTCAAGAACAAGAAACATCTAACAACATTTTTTCGCCTGTCCCTATAGAAGAAACCTTTGAAGAACCCTTTTTGGTCCCAGGTAGAACCCTTTTGATTCCAGGTAGAAGCCTTTTCAGTTCCATGTAGAATCCTTTCCACAGTGAGTTGTACATGGAACCAAAAAGGTTCCATGTACATGGAACCAAAAATGTTCTCCTACTGTATGGGGACAGCCGAAGAACCCTTTTTGAAACTCTTTTTTTCTACGAGTTTATATCCAAATCAGGAGACAAAAGGGTTTGTTGACATTATACAATGCATTCTGGGTGTCACGTAAATGTCTGTCAGACCAAAGATGTTAAACAAAATGAGGTGAGGGAAGGTTCACTCGTCTTTCGAGTAAATTTCCGGAAGGAAATTAAGGGATTTGAATGATGGTAGATGACACACACCGCCTTCAACATGCACACTGCAAAGAGACCAAACTCATCTTGTCTCCTCTTCTTATCTTTGGTTGACCGGAAAAACAAACATGGCGGTGTGCACAAACTACCCATCTTTGGATTACTTTTGTGTTAAGTGTTTTACTCAATTACTTAGATTAGGTATTCCTAAACTGGGGGTACGTGATTCACATTTAAAAAAAATTCAACATCTTCACATTTTAAACAGACCATTTATATTTTTCAAAGGGGCTATACATTTGGGTGAGGTTTTTTTCTCGCCTGAGTATCCTCTTTTCACTTCCAAAAATAAAATTAAACCATCTACTGTTCAATGAAATAACAACACAATGTCAAATACAGGTAGCCTAGTCAAATAATTAAAATCCAATTACATTAAATGTATGCTGCAGGGATCAATGTAGAAAATGGTGCCGGAGGGGATGGCTGAAGTTTTACTGGCTCCTCAACCAATTGTGCTATTTGTGTGTAACTTATTTTGTACATAATGTTGATGCTACCGTCTCTTATGACCAAAAAGAGCTTCTGGATATCAGAACAGCGATTACTCACTTCAAACAGGACAAAGATTTTTTCTTTAAATTCTTTGGGATAGGGGGCGGTATTTTGACATCCAGATGAAAAGCGTGCCCAAAGTAAACTGCCTGCTACTCAGGCCCGGAAGCTAGGATATGCATATAATTGGTAGATGTGGAGAGAAAACACTCTAACGTTTCTAAAACTGTTAAAATAATGTCTGTGAGTATAACAGAACTGAAATGGCAGGCGAAACCCCGAGGACAAACCATCCCCCCCAAAAAAAATTTAATCCTACCACTGATTTCAAAGGCTGGCACTTTTATAATAGGGAGAAATCGTGCCTGATTGCAGTTCCTAGGGCATCCACTAGATGTCAACAGTCTTTAGAAAGAGATTCAGGCTGGTTTTTGGAAAAATTATCCAGAAATTGTAGTTTTTCTAGGTGGCTCCCATTTTGACTGTAGTGTTTACAAGCGCGTGAATGAGAACGCGTTCTTTGGTATTTTTCTCCGGTAAAGACAATAACGATTCTCCATCTTAAATTTAATTGTTTATTTGCGTATTAGGGTACCTAAGGTTTGATTATAAACGTTGATTGACTTGTTTGGATAAGTTTATTGGTAATGTTTGGGATTCATTTTGTATGCATTTTGGAGGGAAACCAAGTGGATTATTGACTTAACCTCTCTAGGGTATGTGGGACGAAATCGTCCCACCTACTCAACAGCCAGTGGAATCCCGTGGCGCGTTATTCAAATACCTTAGAAATGCTATTACTTCAATTTCTCAAACATATGACTATTTTACACCATTTTAAAGACAAGACTCTCGTTAATCTAACCACACTGTTAGATTTCAAAAAGGCTTTACAACGAAAGCAAAACATTAGATTATGTCAGCAGAGTACCCAGCCAGAAATAATCAGACACCCATTTTTCAAGCTAGCATATAATTTCACATAAACCCAAACCACAGCTAAATGCAGCACTAACCTTTGATGATCTTCATCAGATGACACTCCTAGGACATTGTGTTATACAATACATGCATGTTTTGTTCAATCAAGTTCATATTTATATCAAAAAACAGCTTTTTACAATAGCATGTGACGTTCAGAACTAGCATACTAAATTACTCACGATAAACGTTCACAAAAAACATAACAATTATTTTAAGAATTATAGATACAGAACTCCTTTATGCAATTGCTATGTCCGATTTTAAAATAGCTTTTCGGCAAAAGCGCATTTTGCAATATTATGAGTAGATAGCCCAGCCATCACGGCTAGCTATTTTGACACCCACCAAGTTTGGCCCTCACCAAACTCCGATTTACTATTCGAAAAATTTGATTACCTTTGCTGTTCTTTGTCAGAATGCACTCCCAGGACTTCTACTTCAATAACAACTGTTGGTTTGGTTCAAAATAATCCATAGTTATGTTCAAATATCCTCTGTTTTGTTCGTGCGTTCAAGACACTATCTGAAGGGTGACGAAGGGTGACGCGCCCGACGCGTTTCGTGACAAAAGAATTCTAAGTATTCCATTACCGTACTTCGAAGCATTTCAACCGCTGTTTAAAATCAATTTTTATGCGATATTTCTCATAAAAAAAGCGATAATATTCCGACCGGGAAACCCTGTTTTCGTTCAAAGATGAAAAAATAAAAACATGGTGTCGCCTCGTGCAAACGCGCCTCAGTCTCATTGTTCTCTGATCGACCACTATCCAAATGCGCTACTGTTTTTCAGCAAGGGCCTGCAAAGGCATCATTCAGCGTTTTGCCGCCTTCTGAGAGCCTATGGGAGCCGTAGGAAGTGTCACGTTACAGCAGAGATCCTCAGTTTTCAATAAAGAGAGTGTAGAAGCCCAAGAAATGGTCAGAGAGGGCACTTCCTGTAAGGAATCTTCTCAGGTTTTTGCCTGCCATATGAGTTCTGTTATACTCACAGACACCATTCAAACAGTTTTAGAAACTTTAGGGTGTTTTCTATCCAAAGCCAATAATTATATGCATATTCTAGTTTCTGGGCAGTAGTAATAACCAGATTAAATCGGGTACGTTTTTTATCCGGCCGTGCAAATACTGCCCCCTACCCTAGAGAGGTTAAGCACGCCAGCTAAACTGAGCTTTTATGAATATAAAAAAGGACTTTATCGAACAAAAGGACCATTTGTAATGTAACTGGGACCTATTGGAGTGCCAACAGAAGAAGAAGGTAAAGCATATGTTATATTGCTATTTCTGACTTTCGTGTCGCAACTCCCTGGTTGAAAATGTTTTGTTATGCATTTGTGTGCTGGGCGCTGTCCTCAGATAATCGCATGGTTTGCTTTCGCCGTAAAGCCTTTTTGAAATCTGACACGGTGGCTGGATTAACAACAAGTTAACCTCTCTGGTATCAGTGGGAAGGTAGCGTCCCACCTCGACAACAGCCAGTGAAATTGCAGGGCACCTAATTCAAAACAACAGAAATCCCATAATTAAAATTCCTCAAACATACAAGTATTATACACCATTTTAAAGAAAAGTTCTTGTTAATGCAACCACAGTGTCTGATTTCAAAAGGCTTAACGGCGACAGCAGACCATGCGATTATGTTAGGTCAGCGCCTAGTCACAGAAAACCATACAGCCATTTTCCAGCCAAGGAGAGGGCTCACAAAAGAAATAGCGATTTAATGAATCACTAACCTTTGATGATCTTCATCAGATGGCACTCACAGGACTTCATGTTACACAATAAATGGTTGTTTTGTTCGATAATGTCCCTCTTTTTGTCCAAAAACCTCAGTTGAAATTGGCACGTTATGTGCAGTAATTATTGTCTCAAACAAACACTCGGTGAAATTTCAGAGAGCCACATCAAATTACAGAAATACTCATCATAAACATTGATGAAAAATACAAGTGTTATACATAGGATTGAAGATAAACGTCTTGTTAATCCAGCCGCTGTGTCTGATTTCAAAAGGCTTAATGGCGACAGCACACCATGCGATTATGTTAGGTCAGTGCCTAGCCCCAGAAAACCATACAGCCATTTTCCAACCAAGGAGAGGTGTCACAAAAGTCAGAAATAGCGTTAAAATTAATCACTTACCTTTGATGATCTTCATCTGGTGGCACTCCCAGGACTCCATGTTACACAATAAATGTTTGTTTTGTTTGATAATGTCCCTATGTATGTCCAAAAACTGTTTTGTTGGTGCATTTAGTTCAGTAATCCAAAGGCACAAAGTGCGCTCTCAACATGCAGACGAAAAGTCAAAAAAGTACAATAAAAGTTCGTAGAAACATGTAAAACGATGTTTAAAATCAATCCTCAGGTTGTTTTTGTCATAAATAATCAATAATATTTCAACCGGACAAAAGCTTCGTCAATAGAAAAGGAGAAACAAGAAAGGGGCGCTCCCGATCATGCGCTGGACTCATGTCTGGAAATTTCCATTGTTCTCTCATTGAAAGTGCTGTATCTCCCTCATTTTTCAGAGTAAAAGCCTGAAACAATGCCCAAAGACTGGCCACATGTAGAAGAAGCCATAGAGATCGTGAACTGGGTCCTAAGTCTTTGTATGGTGGATAGGCTTTCAATGGAAAAACAGCCTTTCAAAATAATAGTACTTCCTGGATGGATTTTCCTCAGGTTTTTGCCTGCCATATCAGTTCTGTTATACTCACAGACATTATTTTAACCGTTTTGGAAACTTTAGAGTGTTTTCTATCCAAATCTATTTGCATATCCTAGCTTCTGGGCCTGATTATCAGGCAGTTTAATTTGGGCACGCTTTCATCCAAAATTCCGAATGCTGCCCCCTACCCTAGTGAAGTTAAGCTTTAGTTTGATGTATTGCACTTGTGATTTAATGAAAGTTTAATATTTATAGTAATTTAATTTGAATTTGGCGCTCTGCAATTTCACCGGAAGTTTTCGAAATGTCCTTAAGCCATTTTGCCACCACAATTTTGGAAGTATGCTGGGGGTCATTGTCCATTTGGAAGTGCAGCAGTCCCTCCTGCAGCAAAGCAACCCCACCACATGATGCTGCCACCCCGGTGCTTCACGGTTGGGGTGGTGCTCTTCGGCTTGCAAGCCTCACTCTTTTTCCTCAAAACATAACGATGGTCATTATGGCCAAACAGTTATATTATTGTTTCATCAGACCAGAGGACATTTCTCCAAAAAGTACAATCTTTGTCCCCATATGCAATTGCAAACCGTAGTCTGGCTTTTTTATTGCGGTTTTGGAGCAGTGGCTTCTACCTTGCTGAGTGGCCATTCAGGTTATGTCGATATAGGACTCGTTTTACTGTGGATATAGATACTTTTGTACCGTTTCCTCCAGGGGAGGTCAGAGACCTGGCAGTGTGGTGCCAGGACAACAACCTCTCTTCCTCAATATGAGCAAGACAAAGGAGATGATCGTGCACTACAGGAAAAGGAGGGCCGAACACGCCCCCATTCACATCGACGTGGCTGTAGTGGAGCGAGTCGAGAGTTTCAAGTTCCTTGGTGTCCACATCACTAACAAACTATCACTATCACGGTCCAAACACACCAAGAAAGTCCTGAAGAGGGCACGACAATGTCTTTTCCCCCTCTGGGTCGCCAGATCCTCAAAAGTTCTACAGTTGCTCCATCAAGAACATCCTGACCGGTTGCATCACCACCTGGTATGGCAACTGCTCGGCATCTGACAATAAGGCACTACAGAGGGTAGTGCGTATGTCCCAGTACATCACTTGGGCCAAGCTTCCTGCCATCCAGGACCTGGATATTAGGCGGTGTCAAAAGAAGGTCCAAAAGGCTCCATAACAGCTTCTACCTCCAAGCCATAAGACTGATGAACAATTACTCAAATGGCCACCCGGACTATTTGCATAGACCCCCCTTTGTTTTTACAGTGCTGCTACTCACTGTTTATTATCTATACATAGTCACTTTACCTCCTTTACCTCCTTTACCTCCACTTTACCTACCTACAAATTACCTCAACTAAAATGTACCCCGCACATTGACTCAGTACCGGTACCCCCTGTATATAGCATCATAATTGTCATTTTATTGTGTTACTTTTGGTAAATATTTTTTTTACATTTTCTTAACTCTACTTTCTTAAAACAGTATTGTTGAATAAGGGCTTGTAAGTAAGCATTTCACTGTATGTTGTATGTGGAGCATGTGACAGATAACATTTGATTTGAGAATGTGTTGGTTTGCGTCAAACTGTTAATTGTCCTTTTAATATTTTCTAAAATGATTTTGTCAGGATTTTTTTATTCATACTGTTCACGTGTATAGATTATGTAATGTATTATAGATGATGCCTTTACCATGTTTGACCATGATAGTATTTAGTGTCTCAAAACTCAATTTGAGTGGTCCACAATGTGTTTTTCAAAAATGGCTATATTTTGTATTATTGTATCGTTGGGGAATTACACTTCAATCCATTTTTCAAATTTCTAACTCTAGCTGAAAGGTTGATGCTCAGATCCTGTTCCAGCTCTACCACAGACACTGAACACTGTTTAGTAACCCCTTTAATGTCCATCCTAAGGGCAGGTGTGTGTGTGTCTGGGGGGGAGGGGGGGGGGGCGTGTGTGTGGGTTTGTAGGCCCCGTAGGCCCGTCTGTCTCTGCTCAGACACTCATTACAGAGTTACTTTATTAAAGCCCGTTCTGCTTGGGCAATGGAGGGAGAAAAGACGGGTGCCTCAGAAAATGGGTTTTCTGGAATCACATTAATTAGATTTTGTGTTTCTCACCACCGAAAGAACCAAAAGATAATGTGGTGGATGGACTTTAAGAACTTATTTTATTTGTGATCATCTGTATTTCAGAAAATAGCTGTTCTGTGGCAGATATTTCACACATGGTAAATATGTATGGTGTCCATTGTATAAGAGCTGAGAATATAACAGCGGGAGAGCAGTGGTTTTGTGTGTCTGTCATAAGCCTGTGTGTGTGTCATAGGTGGCAGGGCTCACTTAAAGGTAAACGTGCCCTGGCTTGACCTTTCCAGTGTCCTCTGATTGTGACGGTTCTGCCATTACCTCAAACACCTGTGTTCGCTGTGTGACACACACCCAAACACACACACACACACACACACACACACACACACACACACACACACACACACACACACACAATCTACGGCCACAGCAGAGCAACATTGATTTTCAATTTAGTCCAACATGTCCAGCACACGCACACGCACAATCTGTGGCCACAGCGGAGTAACATTGATTTTCACATTAGTCCAACATGTCCAGCACACACACACACACACACACACACACACACACACACACACACACACACACACACACTTCTAACCCCCAACCACCGTCAATGTTTAGCCAGACACCAACAGTGGACATCCTATTGTCATGGGGGATGAAGGAACAGAGATAGGTACAATGACAGTTAGTGACCCCATGCTCTGACACCTGGACTCAAACATATTCGTCCCCTTGGGGGACCCAGGGAAGAGATGCCTCGTTCCTTCATTTGTTCCATCTACCTCTACCTCTCTTTCTTTCTTGCTACCACTTTCACATTCTCTCTGTGTAAGCAGGAAAACGATGACAAATAGCACTCTAGAAGGATCACCACATAACTGAGTGCAGCTCTAAAGGCAGCGTGCAGCAGTCTTTTCCTTTCCTCATTACAGTAAAGATTACAGTAACAGCCAGAGAGACCTACTATATATACAAACTCTTCCCGTTGGTAAAGTAACGTCAACTTCTTTGTGAAAAACACGTCATGACACATACCCTTTTGCTTTTGTAGGATGTTTGTGATTTTAAACTTGAAGCCAAAATATAAAATATTCCACTAAACTCGTTGTACAGTTTAAACATAATTTTTCAGCTTGGAAAGTTTTGACTATACTGGGCCTTTTATACATTAACCTGTTGGGGATAGGGGGCAGTATTTGCACGGCCGGATAAAAAACGTACCCGATTTAATCTGGTTACTACTCCTGCCCAGTAACTAGAATATGCATATAATTGTTTGATTTGGATAGAAAACAGCCTAAAGTTTCTAAAACTGTTTGAATGGTGTCTGTGAGTATAACAGAACTCATATGGCAGGCCAAAACCTGAGAAGATTCCAAACAGGAAGCGCCCTCTCTGACCATTTCTTGGCCTTCTTTGTCATCTCTATCCGAAATAAAGGATCTCTGCTGTAACGTGACATTTTCTAAGGCTCCCATAGGCTCTCAGAAGGCGCCAGAACGTTCAATGATGACTTTGCAGCCCATGGCTGAAAAATAGTAGCGCATTTGGTAAGTGGTCGATCTGAGAAGAATGAGACGGGCGCGCGTGCACATGAAGAGTCCATTTTACTTTCTCTGTCTTTGAACAAAAACAACGACTCCCGGTCTGAAATTTATCGCTTTTTTACGAGAAAAATCGCATAAAAATTGATTTTAAACAGCGTTTGACATGCTTCGAAGTACGGTAATGGCATATTTTGACATTTTGTCAAATTTTGTCACGAAACGCGCCGGGCGCATCACCCTTCGGATAGTGTCTTGAACGCACGAACAAAACGCTGCTATTTGGATATAACTATGGATTATTTGGAACCAAACCAACATTTGTTGTTTAAGTAGAAGTCCTGGGAGTGCATTCTGACGAAGAACAGCAAAGGTAATCCAATTCACGGTGCAATATTCTGAGTAGATAGCTCGCCATCACGGGCTAGCTATTTTGACACCCACCAAGTTTGGCCCTCACTAAACTCAGATTTACTATAAGAAAAATTGGATTACCTTTGCTGTTCTTCGTCAGAATGCACTCCCAGGACTTCTACTTCAATAACAAATGTTGGTTTGGTTCCAAATAATCCATAGTTATATCCAAATAGCGGCGTTTTGTTGTGCGTTCAAGACACTATCCGAAGGGTGACGAAGGGTGACGCGCCCGACGCGTTTTGTGACAAAACATTTCTAAATATTCCATTACCGTACTTCGAAGCATGTCAACCGCTGTTTAAAATCAATTTTTATGCGATTTTTCTCGTAAAAAAGCGATAATATTCCGACCGGGAAACCCTGTTTTCGTTCAAAGACGAAAAAATAAAAACATGGTGTCAACTCGTGCACGCGCCCCCAGTCTCATTGTTCTCTGATCGACCACTATCCAAATGCGCTACTGTTTTTCAGCCATGGCCTGCAAAGTCATCATTCAATGTTCTTCTGAGAGCCTATGGGAGCGTTAGAAAATGTCACGTTACAGCAGAGATCCCCTGTTTTGGATAGAGATGATCAAGAAAGCCAAGAAATAGTCAGAGAGGGCGCTTCCTGTTTGGAATCTTCTCAGGTTTTGGCCTGCCAAATGAGTTCTGTTATACTCACAGACACCATTCAAACAGTTTTCGAAACTTTGGAGTGCTTTCTATCCAAAGCTAATAATTATATGCATATTCTAGTTTCTGGGCAGGAGTAATAATCAGATTAAATCGGGTACGTTTTTTATCCGGCCGTGAAAATACTGCCCCCTATCCATAAAAAGTTAAATAATGGTGAAATATATTTTTTTTATAATAATCCTTTCTGACATGGCTTTTTAAAAGGATAACACATTATAGAACTACATAAGTGTTGCTGTCCACATCTGGAGGACTGAGTTTTGAAATCAGTGGAATTAGAGTATGATAGCTAAGGAGATGGAGAAAATTCTGGCGTTTGATTGCAAATATGCAGACGGAGACGAGAAAAGATCACACAGAAGGCTTTTGAAAACCACATGTCTCCGGATTGCATCTTCAAACTAAGGGCAATCATGGCATCCATGACAAGATAGTTTAGCTAGCAACATTTTCAGAAAGTACACGTTTATAATTTTGTCAGAAAGTCGTTTTAATTTTAAGTTCTCCGACCACTACCTTGTATCCTTTTCCCTCTCGCTCTCCTCCAACACTACTCACTCTGCCCCTACTCAGATGGTATTGCGCCGTCGCAACCTTCGCTCTCTCTCTCCCGCTACTCTCTCCTCTTCCATCCTATCAACTCTTCCCTCTGCTCAATCCTTCTCCAACCAATCTCCTGATTCTGCCTCCTCAACCCTCCTCTCCTCCCTTTCTGCATCCTTTGACTCTCTATGTCCCCTATCCTCCCGGCCGGCTCGGTCCTCCCCTCCTGCTCCGTGGCTTGACGACTCATTGCGAGCTCACAGAACAAGGCTCCGGGCAGCCGAGCGGAAATGGAGGAAAACTAGCCTCCTTGAGGACCTGGCATCTTTTCACTCCCTCCTCTCTACATGTTCTTCCTCTGTTTCTGCTGCTAAAGCCACTTTCTACCACTCTAAATTCCAAGCATCTGCCTCTAACCCTAGGAAGCTCTTTGCCACCTTCTCCTCCCTCCTGAATCCTCCTCCCCCCTCCTCCCTCTCTGCGGATGACTTCGTCAACCATTTTGAAAAGAAGGTTGACGACATCCGATCCTCGCTTGTTAACCTGTTTGGGGTAGGGGGCAGTATTGAGAATTTTGGAAAAAATATGTTCCCATTTTTAACTGCCTCCTACACCAACTCAGAAGCTAGAATATGCATATTATTGTTCAGGTTTGGATAGAAAACACTCTGAATTTTCTAAAACTGTTTGAATGGTGTCTGTGAGTATAACAGAACTCCTATGGCAGGCAAAAACCTGACAAGGTTTCAAGCAGGAAGTACCCTGTCTGACAAGGAGTCGTGCGTCTTGCATCTTTTTATTGAAAAGTAAGGATCTTAGCTGTAACGTGACAATTCCCAGGGCTCCAATAGGCTCTCAGAGCCCGCGAAAAACCTGAAGGTTTACGAGGGAGCCTCAGGTTGAAACAGATTATCGCCTTTTGTAAGTGGATGCTCAGAGGACCTTTGAATGATGCGCGTGCATGAGTCGCTCCCGAGGAGAAATTTTATTCGGCTGTTTAGGCTCAATGCATACTCCCGGTCGGAATATTATCACTTCTCTACGACATAAATGGCATAAAAATTGGTTTTAAACAGCGGTTGACATGCTTCGAAGTACGGTAATGGAATATTTAGACATTTTTGACACGCCAATGCGCCATGCGCGAGACCGTGAAGAAGCATTCTAGAACTCACGAACAAAACGTCGCTGTTTGGATATAACGATGGATTATTTGGGACCAAACCAACATTTGTTATTGAAGTAGAAGTCCTGGCAGTGTATTCTGATGAAGAACAAGCAAGGTAAGAACATTTTTCTTATAGGAAATGTGATTTTGGTGGATGCTGACCTGGGTGGGTATCTAAATAGCTAGCCCTGTAATGCCGGGCTATGTACTTAGATTATTGCAAAATGTGCTTCATCCGAAAAGCTATTTTAAAATCGGACATATCGAGTGCATAGAGGAGTAATGTATCTATAATTCTTAAAATAATTGTTATGCTTTTTGTGAACGTTTATCGTGAGTAATTTAGCAAACTGTTAGTAAATTCAACGGAAGTTTGCCGGGGGTTATGCGTTTTCTGAACGTCACATGCTAATGCAAAAAGCTGTTTTTTGATATAAATATGAACTTGATTGAACAGACATGCATGTATTGTATAACACAATGTCCTAGGTGTGTCATCTGATGAAGATCATCAAAGGTTAGTGCTGCATTTAGCTGTGGTTTGGGTTTGTGTGACATTATATGCTAGCTTGAAAAATGGCTGTCTGATTTTTTCTGGCTGGGCACTCTGCTGACATAATCTAATGTTTTGCTTTCGTTGTAAAGCCTTTTTGAAATCGGACAGTGGGGTTAGATTAACGAGATTCTTGTCTTTAAATAGCTGTAAAATAGTCATATGTTTGAGAAATTGAAGTAATAGTATTTCTAACGATTCAAAAATCGCGCCACTGGAATTTCAGTAGCTGTTACGTAGGTGGGACGAAATCGTCCCACATACCCCAGAGAGGTTAAGTCAAACGACACCGCTGGTCCTGCTCACATTGCCCTACCCTACGCTTTGACCTCTTTCTCCCCTCTCTCTCCAGATGAAATCTTGTGACTTGTGACAGCCGGCCGCCCAACAACCTGCCCGCTTGACCCTATCCCCTCCTCTCTTCTCCAGACCATTTCCGGAGACTTTCTCCTTTACCTCACCTCGCTCATCAACTCATCCTTGACCGCTGGCTACGTCCCTTCCATCTTCAAGAGAGCGAGAGTTGCACCCCTTCTCAAAAAACCTACACTCGATCCCTCCAATGTCAACAACTACAGACCAGTATCCCTTCTTTCTTTTCTCTCCAAAACTCTTGAGCGTGCCGTCCTTGGCCAGCTCTCTTGCTATCTCTCTCAGAATGACCTTCTTGATCCAAATCAGTCAGGTTTCAAGACTGGTCATTCAACTGAGACTGCTCTTCTCTGTGTCACGGAGGCTCTCCGCACTGCTAAAGCTAACTCTCTCTCCTCTGTTCTCATTCTTCTAGACCTATCTGCTGCCTTTGATACTGTGAACCATCTGATCCTCCTCTCCACCCTCTCTGAGTTGGGCATCTCCGGCGCGGCTCACTCTTGGATTGCGTCCTACCTGACAGGTCGCTCCTACCAGGTGGCGTGGCGAGAATCTGTCTCCGCACCACGTGCTCTCACCACTGGTGTCCCCCAGGGCTCAGTTCTAGGCCCTCTCCTATTCTCGCTATACACCAAGTCACTTGGCTCTGTCATATCCTCACATGGTCTCTCCTATCATTGCTACGCAGACGACACACAATTAATCTTCTCCTTTCCCCCTTCTGATAACCAGGTGGTGACCAGGTCATTTAATCTGGTTACTACTCCTGCCCAGTAACTAGAATATGCAGATTTGGATAGAAAACCCTCTAAAGTTTCTAAAACTGTTTGAATGGTGTCTGTGAGTATAACAGAACTCATATGGCAGGCCAAAACCTGAGAAGATTCCATGCGGGAAGTGGAAATCTGATTTGTGGAATCACCTTCAACACTTTGCCTATGAAACACACCATGAGTTAGGATTCATTTAGCACTTCCTAAGGCTTCCACTAGATGTCAACAGTCTTTACAAAGTGGTTTGAGTCTTCTCCAGTAAAAACTGACCGAAAGAGAGGCTTGGAAAGTTGGTCATGGGGGAGGGCCATTACTACTATGACTCGGGCGCCCGTGGGTACCCTTTCGTTCCAAAACGTTTAGTAAGACAATGCAATTGTCCGCCTTGAATATTATTGAAGCTCTGATTGAAAAAGGCCCTAAATATTTATGTCATACAACGTTTGACATGTTTGAACGAACGTAAATATATATTTTTTGCACATTCGTGACGACAAGTCCCGCGCGCCTCGTACACTATGAGTAGCCTTCGGAACGCACTAACAAGAAGGAGCTATTGGGACATAAATTATTAACTTTTTCGAACACAACAACATTTGTTGTGGACCTGGGATTCCTGGAAGTGCCTTCTGATGAAGATAATCAAAGGTAAGGGAATATTTACAATAGTATATTTGATTTTAGATGGTTCCAAGATGG
The DNA here is from genome assembly GCF_901001165.1 of Salmo trutta. Taxonomy (NCBI): domain Eukaryota; kingdom Metazoa; phylum Chordata; class Actinopteri; order Salmoniformes; family Salmonidae; genus Salmo; species Salmo trutta. The sequence continues at coordinate 52,164,499 of NC_042976.1, forward strand.
CACTAACCTGTATCGCCTAGCCTATTTTTCTGAGCATAGCACCTCGTTTATTGCAAAGTGTGATTTCCCAGTAAAGTTATTTTTAAATCTGGCAATGCGGTTGCATTCACGAAATGTTAATCTATAATTCTTTGACTGACAATATTACATTTTAACAATGTTTTCGAATAGTAATTTTGTATATTGTAGCGCTGATCACCGGAAGCATTTGAGGGAAAATATTTTCTGAACGTCACGCGCCGATGTAAAATGCTGTTTTTATATATAAATATGAACTTTATCGAGCAAAAAATGCATGTATTGTGTAACATGATGTCCTAGGAGTGTCATCTGATGAAGATTGTCAAAGGTTAGTGCTGCATTTAGCTGTGTTTTGGGTATTTGTGATGCATGCTTGTTGCTTTGAAAATGGCAGTGTGATTATTTCTGGCTGGGTACTCTCCTAACATAACCTAATGTTTTGCTTTTGCTGTAAAGCCTTTTTGAAATCGGACAACGTGGTTCGATTCAGGAGAGGTGTATCTATAAAATGGTGTAAAATAGTCATGTTTGAGCATTTGAAGTTATAGCATTTATGAGGTATTTGTATTTCGTGCGACACGATTCCACTGGCTGTTGACTAGGGTGGGACGCAAACGTCCTAGGTTCCCAGACAGGTTAAAGTGTACTGTTAGCTAGCTAGCTAATGTTAGCTGGCTGGCTAGCTAAAGTTACATGTATGATCTGTGTAGTTATATTACTCGTATCTCAGAGCCATTAGCATTCCTAGTTATAGCCTAAACCTGGTTGGTTAGCTACCTGCAGATTCATGCATTAACATTATGAATTGGGATTATGGTTCATTGTTTAGCTAGCTAGCTACATGTTGAAACAAAAGACTCCACTTCTATGTAAGTAACCATTTCAATAGAATGTTCATGATGTTATTGCGACAACTGTCGAAAGACGTAGTTGGTAAAATCACTCTGGTTATCTACGCCGGTTTCAGAGCACTCTCGTCTGAGTGTGCCAGAGCGCTGAATAACTGATGAATTTACGAACACCCATTGGTGTAAATGTTGGCAAAAAAGCGTCATTAAATTGTTGCCAACAGCACAGTTGCAGTCACTAACGCTCTGGATAACATAAAACAGCCTAACCAGCTATGCTAGGGCGAGTAAAATGGTCAGAGTGAACTGTTCTCTCATTTGTGTCTGGAAGTAGCTAGCAAGGTAGCCAACATTAGCCAGTTAGATTGGGTGCTTGACTGCTGTTGTTAGGTCAGAACGCTCGGATCAAGCCTACTCCTTGGCCAGTTGCCAGTGTGCGCACTGAACACTATGAGGGCGAAATGCTCTAAATTTACGAACGGACAATCTGACAACACTCTGAGTTTACGAACACACACTCTGGCACTCCAGATTAAATTGACGACACACCCGTAGTATAAACGAGCCTTTAGTGTTGACATCTTTGGTTGTTTAGTACATGGCCTGACATGTGTATCTTTAAAGAGATGGATGGTGCTAAGGCTTTAGAGGGTGTGTGTCACGACTCCCGCCGAAGTCGACCCCTCTCCTTGTTCGGGCGGCGTTCGGCGGTCGACGTCACCGGCTTACTAGTTGCCACCGATCGATGTTTCACTGTTCGTTTGGTTTTGTCTTTATTGTGTACACCTGTTTTGAGTTTCCCTAATTATGTTCATTATTTAACCTCTGCATTTCCTGTTTGTCTTGTCGGTGATTGTTTGTCTGTTTAATGTAGTTGGAGGTGTTTCTCCAGACTATGTATTTTTATGAGAAGATGGATTGAATAATTTTAGTAAACACGTTTTGTTTACATTCATCCCTGTGTCCTGCGCCTGACTCCTCCACTTCTCTAAGAAGATCCATTACAGAATCACCGACCACAAATGTAGTCAGCAGGAGCAGCCAGTTCTCCTAGTCATCTAGAGGAGCACGTTCAGCAGCAGGCTAAAATGATCCAGGATCTCATGACGGCCATGGATTGCGTGCTGCTGACCATGGAGAGAGTGGAGAGGAAAGGATGTCCCGTCGACCCAGCCACACCACCGCCCGGTACACCTCTGGATCCTATCCAACCGCCGTCTGGATCCGGTGGGATTCGGCTCTCGCTCCCGGGAGCGTATGACGGAGCAGCTGCCAGGTGTCAGGGGTTCCTACTCCAGCTAGAGCTCCAGCCGCCGCCCTCGGGACGCGAGAGAGTGAGCACCCTCATCTCCTGTCTGACTGGTAAAGCCCTAGAGTGGGCCAACGCCATCTGGGAGGTGGAAGACCCGACTCGAGAAAACTACGAGGATTTCTCCCGCCGCTTTCGGGCAGTGTTTGATCATCCACCAAAAGGAAAAGCGGCAGGAGAGTGCTAGTTCCATTTAAAGCAGGAGATGAGGAGCGCTCGGGAGTTTGCACTGGATTTTAGAACTCTGGCGGCTGGTGCAGGATGGAATGAGCGGGCCCTGATCGATCACTACAGATGTGGTTTGCGAGAGGACGTTCGTAGGGAGCTAGCCTGCAGGGACACCACCCTCCACCTGGTCCAGCTGATGGACTTATCTATCCAGCTGGATAACCTGCTGGCCTCCCGCGGACGTCCGGATCGGGGTCCATTGGTTCCATCCTCCAGTCCCTTAGACCCAACACCAATGGAGTTGGGCGGGGCTGGTACTAGGGAGACCGGAGGGGAAACCGTTCCATGCACCAGAGGTGACCGCAGAGGACACACTGCTGGTCGGTGCTGAGGAGGTTTTCCAGGTAGTCGAGGTGGTAGGCGGAACACTGGTGGTTCATCTCAGGTGAGTAGGCACACAACTCACCCAGACCCCCCTGTTGCTCACATGTGGTTATCTATAAGATTTCCGGGGTTTTCCCCGCATTCCCAGCATAAGGTGCTAGTAGATTCAGGCGCAGCTGGGAACTTTATTGATCGGTCTTTGGCCAATAGATTAGGGATTCCTATTGTTCCCGTTGATGTTCCCTTCCCTATACATGCCCTAGATAGTCGTCCTTTGGGGTCTGGGCTGATTAGGGAGGTCACAGTTCCCATTGCTATGGTGACGCAGGAGAGTCATGAAGAGAGTATTAGTCTCTTTCTGATTGACGCTCCTGCGTTTCCCATGGTATTGGGGCTTCCCTGGTTGGCTTCTCATGATCCTATTATTTCGTGGCAACAGAGGGTTCTCAAGGGATGGTCCGGTCAGTGTTCAGGGAGGTGTTTAGGTGTTTCCTTAGGTGCCACTACGGTGGAAAGTCCAAACCAGGTTTCCACCATGCACATTCCCCCCGAATATGCCGATTTGGCAATCGCCTTCTGTAAAAGGAAGGCGACTCAATTAACACCCCATCAACCGGGGGATTGTGCGATAAATCTCCTGGAGGGTGCTGCACTTCCCAGGAGTCACGTGTATCCTCTGTCACAGGAGGAGACGGCGGCTATGGAAACATATGTCGCTGAATCTCTGGGACAGGGATACATTCGGCCCTCCATTTCACCTGTCTCCTCGAGCTTCTTTTTTGTGAAGAAGAAGGATGGAGGTTTACACCCGTGCATTGACTATCGAGGTTTGAACCAGATTACTGTGAAATACAGTTACCCGCTACCTCTGATCGCCAGTATGACAGAGTCATTGCTCGGGGCACGCTTCTTCACAAAATTGGACCTCAGGAACGCGTACAATCTGGTGCGTATCACGGGAGGGGATGAGTGGAAGATGGCATTTAGCACTACATCTGGGCACTATGAGTACCTCGTCATGCCGTATGGGTTAATGAATGCCCCATCCGTCTTCCAATCATTTGTGGATGAGATCTTCAGGGACCTGCACGGGCGGGGTGTAGTGGTGTATATAGATGATATTCTCATATACTCCACCACCCACGCTGAGCATGTGTCCTTTGTGCGTACGGTGCTTGGACGACTGTTGGAGCATGACCTTTACGTCAAGGCGGAGAAATGTCTGTTTTTTCAACAGTCCGTCTCCTTCCTTGGGTACCGTTTGTCCGCATCAGGGGTGGAGATGGAGACTGACCGCATTTCAGCCGTGCGTAATTGGCCGACTCCAACCACGGTAAAGGAGGTGCAGCGGTTTTTAGGGTTTGCCAACTACTACCGGAGGTTTATCCGGGGCTTTGGCCAGGTGGCAGCTCCCATTACCTCCTTACTGAAGGGGGGACCGGTGCAGTTGCGGTGGTCGGCTGAGGCGGACAGAGCTTTTGGTAACCTGAAGGCTCTGTTTACAACGGCTCCAGTGCTGGCGCATCCTGATCCCTCCTTAGCGTTCATAGTTGAGGTGGATGCATCCGAGGCTGGAATAGGGGCTGTGCTATCTCAGCGCTCGGGTAACCCACCAAAACTCCGCCCCTGTGCTTTCTTTTCGAAGAGGCTCAGCCCGGCGGAGCGAAACTATGATGTGGGGGATAGGGAGTTGTTAGCTGTTGTCGGGGCTCTGAAAGCGTGGAGACATTGGCTTGAGGGGGCTAGACACCCTTTCCTCATTTGGACTGACCACCGAAATCTGGAGTATATTCGGGCAGCGAGGAGACTGAACCCTCGCCAGGCTAGGTGGGCTATGTTTTTCACACGCTTTTCTTTCACTCTTTCTTATAAACCAGGTTCCCAGAACGTCAAGGCAGACGCACTGTCCCGGCTGTATGATACAGAGGAGCAGTCCACAGAGCCCACTCCCATAATTCCAGCCTCATGCCTGGTGGCACCGGTGGTATGGGAGCTGGACGCGGACATCGAACGGGCGTCACGTGCAGAACCCACTCCCTCCCAGTGTCCCGTTGGGCGCGTGTACGTGCCATTTGATGTTCGCGATCGTTTGATCTGTTGGGCCCACACATCACCCTCCTCTGGTCATCCTGGTATAGGTCGGACGGTGCACTGCCTTACGGGGAAGTACTGGTGGCCCACGTTAGCCAAGGACGTGAGGGTTTATGTCTCCTCCTGTTCGGTATGCGCACAGTGCAAGGCACCTAGACATCTGCCCAGAGGGAAATTAAAACCCCTTCCCGTTCCGCAACGACCGTGGTCACACCTATCGGTGGATTTCGTGACGGATCTTCCCCCGTCATGGGGGAACACCACGATCCTGGTCGTTGTGGATCGCTTTTCTAAGTCCTGCCGTCTCTGTCCTTTGTCCGGTCTCCCTATGGCCCTACAGACTGCGGAGGCCCTATTTACCCATGTATTCCGGCACTACGGTGTGCCTGAGGATATAGTCTCTGATCGGGGTCCCCAATTTACGTCTAGAGTCTGGAGGGCGTTTATGGAACCCCTGGGGGTCTCGGTCAGTCTTACCTCAGGGTTCCACCCCGAGAGTAATGGGCAGGTGGAAAGAGTCAACCAAGAGGTGGGTAGGTTTCTGAGGTCCTATTGCCAGGACCGGCCGGGAGAGTGGGCATCATTTATCCCTTGGGCGGAGATGGCCCAAAATTCCTTACGCCACTCTTCCACTAACCTTACCCCTTTTCAGTGTGTGCTAGGGTATCAGCCAGTCCTGGCACCATGGCATCAGAGCCAGATCGAGGCTTCTGCGGTGGATGAATGGTTTCGGCACTCGGAGGAGACATGGAACGCTGCCCATGTATGTCTGCAACGAGCCATCAGACTCGTTGCAGAAACCTGCCCCTTCACCTGCCCTGCCAGAAGCTGGGTCCGCGGTTTGTGGGGCCATTTAACTTCTTGGGGCTATGTGGGACGTTAGCGTGCCCCCCGTGGCGCACCCTATCAACAGCAGGTGCATTTCAAGAGCGGCAAATTTGAAACCAAATAAATGTCAAAATTCAAATTTCTCAAACATACAACTAACTTACAGCCTTTGAAAAATAAACATCTCCTTAATCTAACCACGTTTTCCGATTTCAAAAAGGTTTTACGGGGAAAGCATAAAGTTAGGTTATGTTAGGAGAGTACATTGACAATAGCTGTGTGTAGTGTATTGTCGATTCAAAGACAGGCGTCACCAAAACCATAAAATCAGCTAAAATTATGCACTAACCTTTTACAATCTCCATCAGATGACACTCCTAGGACATTATGTTAGACAATGCATGCATTTGTAGTTCTATCAAGTTCATATTTATATCTAAAAACAGTGTTTTACTATGGCGTTGATGTTCAGGAAATCGTTTCCCTCCAATACCGGCAGTCAAGTCATGACAACAAAATAATTAATTAATATTAGAAAACATTGGTAAAATATTATATTGTCATTCAAAGAATTATAGATTTACATCTCTTGAACGCAATGGACTTGCCAGATTTAAAATTAACCTTACTGGGTAATCACACTTTGCAATAATCTGAGCACTGCGCCAGAAAAATACGCATTGCGATACAGACTAACCGCCATGTTGGAGAGATCTAAAATCGAAAATACTATGTAAATAATCCATTACCTTTGATTCTCTTCATCAGATGTCACTTCCAAAGAATCCCAGGTCCATAACGAATGTAGTTTTGTTCAAAAAAGCTCATCATTTATGTCCAAAAAGCTCCGTGTTGTAGCACATGATCTAAGCCAGCCGGACTTCACTTCACATCACGAACGGAAAAAATATATTTCCGTTCGTTCAAACATGTCAAACGTTGTATCGCATAAATCATTAGGGCCTTTTTTAACCAGAACATGAATAAAATTCAAGGCGGACCATTGGGTTCTCTTTTAAAACGTTTCGGAATGAGAGTACCCACCATCCACTCGCGCGCCAGGTGTCTAATGGGCCATCGCCGTTCCAAAGCTCTTCTTCAGTCAGATCTCACTGTAGAAGACTCAAAACACTTTGTAAAGGCTGGGGACATCTTGTGGAAGCAATAGGAAGTGCCAAAACATTCCTCACCCCCTTTGTTTTTCAATGGTATAGGCTTAAAGTCAATTCAACACATCAGGTATCCACTTCCTGTCAGAATCTGTCTCAGGGTTTTGCCTGCCAAATGAGTTCTGTTATACTCACAGACACCATTCAAACAGTTTTAGAAACTTTAGGGTGTTTTCTATCCAAACCTGAACAATAATATGCATATTCTAGCTTCTGAGTTGGTGTAATAGGCAGTTAAAAATGGGCACATATTTTTTCAAAAAATTCTCAATACTGCCCCCTATACCCTAACAGGTTAAAGTCCTGAGGAGATTGAACGAGGTTTGTTATAGGTTACAACTTCCCCCTGATTATCATATTAACCCCTCGTTCCATGTGTCTCTCCTCAGGCCGGTGGTAACTGGTCCACTCCAGCAGTCGGAGGTACGGGAGGTTCCTCCGCCCCCTCTGGACATCGAGGGGGCCCCGGCATATACCGTACGAGCCATTATGGACTCCAGACGTCGGGCGAGGGGCCTTCAGTACCTCGTGGAGTGGGAGGGGTATGGCCCGGAGGAGCGAAGCTGGGTACCGGCGGAAGACATCCTGGATCCATCGTTAATCCAGGATTTTCATCGCTTCCGTCCGGATCGCCCTGCTCCCCGTCCTCCGGGTCGTCCCCGAGGCCGGTGTCGGCGCGCTGCTGGAGCCGCGCGTCAGGGGGGGTACTGTCACGACTCCCGCCGAAGTCGACCCCTCTCCTTGTTCGGGCGGCGTTCGGCGGTCGACGTCACCGGCTTACTAGTTGCCACCGATCGATGTTTCACTGTTCGTTTGGTTTTGTCTTTATTGTGTACACCTGTTTTGAGTTTCCCTAATTATGTTCATTATTTAACCTCTGCATTTCCTGTTTGTCTTGTCGGTGATTGTTTGTCTGTTTAGTGTAGTTGGAGGTGTTTCTCCAGACTATGTATTTTTATGAGAAGATGGATTGAATAATTTTAGTAAACACGTTTTGTTTACATTCATCCCTGTGTCCTGCGCCTGACTCCTCCACTTCTCTAAGAAGATCCATTACAGTGTGAATGATGCTGAATGGATGTAGACAAAGACGAGCTCTCCACTAGGTGTACCAAAACATTCAAGGGCCATTTTCTCAAAAGTGAAGTTTATCAACTTTCAAAGCATAATTAATTTCCATAGTTCCTCAACTGTTGTCACACCCTGATCTGTTTCACCCGTCTTTGTGCTTGTTTCCACCCCCCTCCAGGTGTCGCCCATCTTCCCATTATCCCCTGTGTATTTATACCTGTGTTTTATGTTTGTCTGTTACCAGTTCATCTTGTCTTGTCAGGTCTTACCAGCGTGCTTTCCCGTCTTCCTTTTTCTCAAGTTTTGTTTCCCAATTTTCCCAGTTCGGACTATTCTTCCTGGCCTGACAATGAGCCTACCTGCCGTTCTGTACCTGCCTGACTCTGACCTAATTACAAACCTCTGCCTGCCCTGACCCTGAGCCTGCCTGCCATCCTGTACCTGCCTGTCTCTGACCTGATCACGAAGCCCTGCCTGTCCTCGACCTGCCCTTTGCCTACCCCGTGTTTACAATAAATCATCTGAGAACTGTACTATCCACCTCCTGTGTCTGCATCTGGGTCATTTCCTGAGTCGTGATAACTGTAGAGTATGATATACCATTCTCTATTTTTATCCAATGTAAAAAAAACTATTTCAAACTTTGCTACATGAGACCGAATTGAGCCGGTCGGTCAAATATCATACTGCAAATTAGATATTTACATGTAATATTTTTCAATATTGTTTTACATGGTTTTCATATGTGAACGTGAAAATTAGATTTTCACGTGTGAACTTGGAATTCTACGTGTGAATGTGAAATTTTCACATGTGAACGTTTTTCATAGGGAAATCCGGACACTACCATGTAATTAGCCTAACTTTGGCATCATCCTCAGCATACTACTGACACTTTTTTTGTTGTTTCAATAAACGTTTTCAGGAGCCTCACATTTTGTTTTTAACATACTTGGCTGTCACAAAAACATGATTATTCTGCAACTCTAATTTGTTACCAGACCTGTTAACACTGACAGTAAAGGTAGTAAAGCTGTCACATTATACTTACGTCACTGTTTGTTTACCCCTAGTCTTTTGTTAACTAACATTAGCAGTCTGGCTAGTGAGAGAAGATGAACTCAATCTAATTCGCTAGTCTTGGATATGTTGCATAACTACTTCCAGGCTTGCCTGCACTTGAACGGTCAGAGTTGATACTTGTTGGCTTGCCTATATGTCCTTTCAACTTACTAGAGACCAGCTGTGGAGGCAACCCTACAAAATGTCCCAAAGTAGCCTATGGCGATATCAACACCTACTTGGTGGAATCTCCAGGTTTGCATAAATATCCAAATGCAGAAGAATATTATAGCTGTTATTTGGACTGATACGGCTCACTAGTCCTTACTACAAGCTAACTAGCAAATGTTATGCAATACACATAGCTAGTTAGATACAAACAAGTGTTAGCAAATTACCGGTGATGAAGTGCTCGCTTCGAGGCATGCAAAACTGAAGCATGCACGAGAGCACCAGCTGTTCTGGATGACTGTGTGATAACACTCTCAGTAGCCAATGTGAGCAAGACCTTTAAATTGGTCAACATTCACAAAGCCGCGGGGCCAGACGGATTACCAGGATATGTATTCAAAGCATGCGCCGACCAACTGGCAAGTGTCTTTACTGACATTTTCAACCACCCCCTGACCGAGTCTGTAACACCTACATGTTTCAAGCAGACCACTATAGTCCCTGTGCCCAAGGAAGCGAGAGTAACCTGCTTAAATTGTTATGGATAGGGGGCAGTATTTTCACGGCCGGATAAAAAACGTACCCGATTTAATCTGGTTATTACTCCTGCCCAGAAACTAGAATATGCATATAATTATAAGCTTTGGATAGAAAACACTCCAAAGTTTCTAAAACTGTTTGAATGGTGTCTGTGAGTATAACAGAACTCAAATGGCAGGCCAAAACCTGAGAAGATTCTGTACAGGAAGTACCCTGTCTGACCATTTCTTGGCCTTCTTTGCCATCTCTATCCAAAACAAAGGATCTCTGCTGTAACGTGACACTTTCTAATGCTCCCATAGGCTCTCAGAAGGCGCCAGAACGTTGAATGATGACTCTGCTGTCTCTGGCTGAAAAACAGTAGCGCATTTGGTAAGTGGTCGATCTGAGAACAATGAGACGGGCGTGCGCGTGCACAAGACGACTCCATGTTTACATTTTCAGTCTTTGAACGAAAACAACAACTCCCGGTCGGAATATTATCACTATTTTACGAGAAAAATCGCATAAAATTTATTTTAAACAGCGTTTGACATGCTTCGAAGTACGGTAATGGAATATTTTGAAATTTTTTGTCACGATAAGCGCTGGGCGCGTCACCCTTCGTTACCCTTCGGATAGTGTCTGGAACGCACAACAAAACGCCACTATTTGGATATAACTATGGATTATTTGGAACCAAAACAACATTGGGTGATGAAGTAGAAGTCCTGGGAGTGGATTCTGACGAAGAACAGCAAAGGTAATCCAATTCTTCTTATAGTAAATCTGAGTTTGGTGAGTGCCAAACTTGGGGGGTGTCAAAATAGCTAGCCATGATGGCCGGGCTATCTACTCAGAATATTGCAAAATGTGCTTTCACCGTAAAGCTATTTTAAAATCGGACACCGCGATTGCATAAAGGAGTTCGGTATCTATAATTCTTAAAATAATTGTTATGTTTTTTGTGAACGTTTATCGTGAGTAATTTAGTAAATTCACCGGAAGTGTTCGGTGGGAATGCTAGTTCTGAACGTCACATGCTAATGTAAAAAGCTGGTTTTTGATATAAATATGAACTTGATTGAACAAAACATGCATGTATTGTATAACATAATGTCCTAGGAATATCATCTGATGAAGATCATCAAAGGTTAGTGCTGCATTTAGCTGTGGTTTTGGTTTTTGTGACATTATATGCTAGCTTGAAAAATGGGTGTCTGATTATTTCTGGCTGGGTACTCTCCTGACATAATCTAATGTTTTGCTTTTGCTAAAACCTTTTTGAAATCGGACAGTGTGGTTTGATAAAGGAGATTCTTGTCTTTAAAATGGTGTAAAGTAGTCATATGTTTGAAAAATGGAAGTTTTCGGATTTTCGAGGAGTTTTGTTTTTCATCATTGGATATTGGAGCAGGTGTTCCTCTAGCGGAACGTCTAGATGTAAGAGGTTAAATGATTACCGCCCCGTAGCACTCACGTCGGTAGCCATGAAGTGCTTTGAAAGGCTGGTCATGGCTCACATCAACAGCATCCTCCCGGATACCCTAAACCCACTCTAATTCGCATTCCGCCCCAACAGATCCACAGATGATGCAATCTCTGCCCTTTCCCACCTGGACAAAAGGAACACCTATGTGAGAATGATATTCATTGACTACAGCTCAGCGTACACCACGAAGCTCATCACTAAGCTAAGGACCCTGGGACTAAACACCTCCCTCTGCAACTGGATCCTGGACTTCCTGACGGGCCAGCCCCAGGTGGTAAGGGTAGGCAACAACACGTCTGCCACCCTGATCCTCAACACTGGTGCCCCTCAGGGGTGTGTACCTAGTCGCCTCCTGTACTCCCTGTTCACCCACGACTGTGTGGCCAAACACAACACCATCATTAAGTTTGCTGATGACACAACGATGAGACAGCCTATAGGGAGGAGGTTAACGAACTGGCAGTGTGGTGCCAGGACAACAACCTCTCCCTCAATGTGAGCAAGACAAAGGAGATGATTGTGGACTACAGGAAAAGGCGGGCCGAACAGGACCCCATTAACATTGACGGGGCTGTAGTCGAGAATTTCAAGTTCCTTGGTGTCCACATCATCAACGAACTATCATGGTCCAAACACACCAAGAGGGCACGACAAAACCTTTTCCCTCTCAGGAGACTGAAAAGATTTGGTCCCCAGATCCTCAATAAGTTCTACAGCTGCACCATCGAGAGCATCCTTACCGGTTACATTACCACCTGGTATGGCAACTGCTCGGCATCTGACCGTAAGGTGCTACAGAGGGTAGTGCGTACGGCCCAGTACATCACTGGGGCCAAGCTTCCTGCCATCCCGGACCTATATAATAGGCGGTGTCAGAGGAAAGCCCATAAAATTGTCAGAGACTCCAGTCACCCAGGTCATAGACTGTTTTCTCTGCTACCGTATGGCAAGCAGTACCGGAGTGCCAAGTCTTGGTCCAAAAGGCTCCTTAACAGCTTCTAACCCCAAGCCATTAGTCTGCTGAGCAATTAATCAAATGGCCACCAAACTATTTACATTGACACTCCCCACACTCACCATTTGTTTTGTACACTGCTGCTACTCGCTGTTTATTATCTATGCGTAGTCACTTCACCCCTACCTACATGTACAAATTACCTCAACTAAACTGCACCCCCGCACACTGACTCAGTATTGGTACCCCTGTATATAGCCTCGTTCTTGTTATATTTTACTTTAGTTTATTTGGTAAATATTTTCTTAACTCTTCTTGAACTGAACTGTTGGTTAAGGGCTTGTAAGTAAGCATTTCACGGTAAGGTCTACACTTGTTGTATTCACCGCATGTGACAAATAAAGTTTGACTTGATTTGCTTCGAACATAAATGTATTGGGTAAACGAAGCCCACAGCTTTCCATCTTCGCGGCATAATAGCCTGCAACCATGAGGTCCGTCTAACCTGGTCCTTGGGCAGTTAATGGAACTTAATTAGGTTGTCTTTTCTCCTACATGTACTATTGTTCAAACAAAATGGTACCTAACAGCTTTTCTGCATTTTAAAAGCAGGGTTAGTTAGCTAGTTGATAATCGTGACGTACAGTTCCATACAACAGTATCTGTCAATGCTAACATTTTAACATTTAGAATGAAACCGTTTTTAGGTGTGATGTAGTTTGTTGATAAAGACGACATGGAAGTATGTTCAAAATGACATATCCAAAATGTTTATAGTAAGATAAAATATATATACATAGCCAAAATGACATATCCAAAGCATATCCAAAATGTTTATATTAAGATAAAATATATATACAGCCATTGTCGGGATATGACTAAAGTAGGCAATTTAACATAGGGGTAACGGGAGTATTACGGATGTACCCTACTCGGGGGTGTGGTCACGTTAAGCCATGTCTCGCCGTGTGTATCTATTGATTTTCACATGTGAACGTTTTTAACATGTGAAACCACACATTTCACATATTAACTGCAATTCACATGTGAGGTTAAAACATGTTATTCTGTTCACATGTGAAAAGATGTTGTTAACGTGAAATTTAAGCTCAACATGTGAAAACAACTATTTCACATCGCAGCACTACAGTGATGGATGCTAGGCCAGCAGTCTGGAGCCAATGTCTCTGCAGGTGGTGAGTGAAAACACAGTGAACTTTCTGACAGGAATGCAAAGGTTACAGGTCAAACCTGCAGGGGCAAGGTAACGTGATGGGCCGTCTGACTATGTGGTATGTGTGATTATTGTACACATACATACTCACACAAGCTAAAACACTCACACACGCACCACGGCCGCACGCGCACACACACAAATCTCTCGATCGCAAACATACTTCCCATTCTGACTACACATGCAAAAACACACACACACACACACACACACACACACACACACACACACACACACACACACACACACACACACACACACACTCACACACACACACACACACACACACACACACACACACACACACACACACACACACACACACACACAGCTGTCCCGGTATGAGTCTAGCTGTCTACTTAGCGGTAGGGTGCTACCTTCCACTGCTAATGTTCACTTGTCAGAAAGTCAATCAATAGCAACACAAGACAACAGAACACCTTGTTTTACTCAATTCCTCATCTCCTCCCTCTCTTCCTCCTCCATCCCCTCTTCCTCCCTCCTTCCTAATCTTTTCTGTCTCCCTTTTTCCACTATCCATCCCTCTTCCTCTCTCCTCCCTCAACCCATCCTCTCTTCTCTTTCCTCCTCTTTCCTTTCTTTCCTCTAAATTCTCAGGTTCTAAATTCTCTCCATCCACTTGTCTCCTTCTCTCCTCCCTACTCCATTACTCCCTCTAGTCTTTTCCTCCCTCACCCCTTCCTCTCATCCTCCTTCTATTCCTCTTTTACCCATTGTCACATATAGTACAAGATGACTGTACTTTATTATAATGAAACACATGGTCAAGCACATTTACCACACATCAAAGTGAATTCAATTTGCTGAATTTTAAAAGATAAAAACACACTTCTTGATAATAACACAGTCAAGGGCCCATCACAGGCCAGATCACAGGTTCAAGGACAGACACAGCTACAGTAGACTACCACAGGCTGTAAACCACAGTCAATGTTCCAGAGAGGAGGGGTAGAGGGTTGGGTTTTAATGCATGGTCAAAGGCAAGGAGCATTGATTTCAACACTAAGTGAAGGACAAGGAGCGCAGAGCTCGATCCGCAAATCAATGACACACTCCAAAATATCTGATGTGCTGGGTGCGAGGCACTGGAATTAGTGTGCAAAACACAGTGTGCCACAGATTGTGTCAGACACACTGGTGAAAACACACACCCGGACAGTAAGCACAGGCACACACAAATGCACACACACACACACACACACACACACACACACACACACACACACAAAAGCACACACACATCACACACACACAGAAAAAACAACAGGAGAGGTTTCCGGTAAAAACCCCAATACATATATTTTCTTTAATTTTTAAATATTTTTTGTTGTTGTACTTTTTATCCCTTTTTCTCCCCAATTTTGTGATATCCAATTGGTAGTTACATTCTTGTCCCATCGCTGCAACTCCTGTATGGACTCGGGAGAGGCGAAGGTCGAGAGCCATGTGTCCTCTGAACCATGACCCCGCCAAGCCGCACTGCTTCTTGACACACTGCTCGCTTAACCCGAAAGCCAGCTGCACCAATGTAACAGAGCAAACACCTTACAGCTTGCGACCAAAGTCAGCGTGGATGCGCCCAGCCCGCCACAAGGAGTTGCTAGAGCACGATGGGGCAAGGACATCCTAGCTGGCCAAACCCTCCCCTAACCCGGACGACGCTGGGCCAATTGTGTGCCACCTCATGGGTCTCCCGGTCGCTGCCGGCTGCGACAGAGCCCAGGATCGAACCCGGGTCTGTAGTGACACCTCTTGCACTGCGATGCAGTGGCTTAGACCGCTGTGCCACTCAGGAGAACCTCAAAAACCCAACACATTTTCAATATCAAAGGTAAATGTAGAAATGCAAAGAATGCTGTCCATGGGGTGTCCTATAGAGGCCCAAACTGTGGGTGTGATGGACTAATTAGGGAGATGGTGTGCATTCCAAATTGCACCCTATTCCCTATATAGTGAGGGCACTAATTTGGACCACGGCTAATAGGGCTCTGGTCAAGAGTAGTGCACTATGTATCGAAAATGGTGCCATTTTGGACGCATCCACAGTCTACTCAGACATCAATAGGTTCCATCAGACTGCACAGCCCCAATAATAGCTGTCCACTACCCCATTATAGAGGGATGCAGATTGCTTCACTATAGGAGCTCAAACACACAAACCAAACACACAGAAACTCACACACAGATATGCATACACAAACAAAGATATGCATGCACAAATGCACACACGCACAGCCATATTGCACACACATGCACATGCACACACACACACACACACACACACACACACACACACACACACACACACACACACACAGTGGGTACACACACAGTGAGCGACTGAGATACCGGCCACATTGAGACAACATGGAAAGAGCTTCAAAGACTGGCCACTTAAATCTATTATGGTGCCGACAGAAATCAAATCGTATGCAACAAAGACTGACATCCCGTATCTGCTCTATAATGGAGTATACTACACAGATGAAACCGTGATCACAACACACATACAATAATGCAGTTGCAAACGACTTCCAAAAATCAGATAGTGAGATGTCATCGATGTGGGGTACAATGATATTTGGAGTCTAAATTCAAATTAGGAAATCAATCACGGAATCAAGCATAAAATGATTTATACAGTCCCTGACTAATAACAAAAGGAGAGGGAAGAAATGGGGAGAGTTAGAAGAGAGTGAGCAAGAGGGAGAGGGAGAGGGAAAGAGAGAGAGAGAGAGAGAGAGAGAGAGAGAGAGAGTGAAAGAGAGAGAGAGAGAGAGAGAGAGTGAAAGAGAGAGAGAGAGATTGTTATCTAGGTGGATGAACAAGGAGCGCCGGAAATTAAAATGTTTCCTATCCGAGCAATCCTAAATGAATGTGGGAGCCAGGATAGAGGAAAGGATAGTGGAGAAAAGAGGGGGATCAATGGAGTAGTGGTGATGTGAAAGGAGAGGCGGTGTGAATGGGACTCTGCCAGTGGGGGGCAGCCAGCAGCTGCCCAATAACCTCCAAGCTGAAGAACGACAATAATACTGATGCAGTGTGCCCCGGCTTTTAGAGCCCTCGCGTTGCAGGGGGACCCCTTAGACGGTTGAGCAACAACAATGCAGTCTAATTGAAGCGCCATTCGACCGCTCTGAAAGACCATAACACCAGATCAAACTGGCTATCTCCATCACAGAGAGAGAAGACAAGAGACGGAAGAGAGAGCGAGGGTATAGCTCAGTAGGTAGAGCATAGCACTTGTAACGTCAGTATTGTGGGTTAAATTCCCAGGGCCACCCATACATAAAATGTATACAAGCATATGTCGCTTTGGAAAAAAGAGTCTGCCAAATGGCACATACTGTACAGAGATGAGAAAGACAGAACGGAGAAAAAGAAAGAGAACAGGAGAGAGAGAGCTTTATAATTTTGTTCTGGTGTGAATAACATGGACTAGGGGGCTCTCCCTCATACATAACATACATTGGTCTCTTGGCTGGTATGTATTTTCTTTGCTTACCAACAGGCATACAGTGCCTTTGGAAAGTATTCCGACCCCTTGACTTTTTCCACATTTTGTTACGTTATAGACTTATTCTAAAATGTATTAAATTACAAAAATTCCTCAGCAATCTATACACAATACCCCATAATGACAATGTGAAAACAGGTTTTCATTTTCTTTTGCACATTTATAAAAAATACAAAACAGAAAATACCTTATTGATAAGTAATCAGACCTTTTTCTATGAAACTCAAAATTGAGCTCAGGTACATCCTGGTTTCATTGATCATCCTTGAGATGTTTCTACAACTTGATTGGAGTCCACCTGTGGTCAATTCAATTGATTTAACATGATTTGGAAAAGGACACACCTGTCTATATAAGGTCCCACAGTTGACAGTGCATGTCAGAGCAAAAACTAAGCCATGAGGTCGAAGGAATTGTCGTAGAGCTCCGAGACAGGATTGTGTCGAGGCACAGATCTGGGGAAGGGTAGCAAAAAATGTCTGCAGCATTGAAGGTCCCCAAGAACACAGTGGCCTCCATCATTATTAAATGAAAGAAGTTTGGAACCACCAAGACTCTTCCTAAAGCTGTCCGCCCAGCCAAACTGAGCAATCGGGAGAGACGTTCCTTGGTCAGGGAGGTGACCTAGAACCCAATGGTCATTCTGACAGAGCTCCTCTGTTGAGATGGGAGAACCTTCCAGAAGGACAACCAACTCTGCAGCACTCCACCAATCAGGCTTTTATGGTAGAGTGGCCAGACGGAAGCCACTCCTCAGTAAAAGGCACTTGACAGCCCACTTGGAGTTTGCCAAAAGGCACCTAAAGACTCTCAGACCATGAGAAACAAGATTCTCATGATCTCATGATTCTCAAACTCACACACACACTTGAGGGCACATACACACACATACCAACACAAGGTGTTCAAGGTCTCACACACATAAAGAAACACACATACACGCACACACAGTATGTCACAGCCACACCTATGAAGGGTCTCTAACACCACTGCTAAGCCTGCTGGGGAAAATAAAGAGCTGGCCAATATCGGCACTGACAATGTTGTGTAAACTTAACAATCATTCGGAACATTGATTTAACATTGAAACCATCCCGAATACACCCGTGATTGAACAAATCCATTGTTTGTAATCTTGTCCATCAGATATGTCATATTATGGGCCCTACACATTGGTGGTAGATTAGATGAGTTCCTACCTTTACAGTGTACAGCACTTTGAGCACTTGGAGAGCATTATCTCAACTGCTGACACCCTTATTTTACCCTGGGGATCAATAAAGGCCGGTTATGATACAGCCTGGAATCGAACCAGGGTCTGTAGTGACTCCTCTAGCACTGAGATGCAGTACCTTAGACCGCTGCACAACTCGGGAGCTGTTATGTTCTATTCCATTCTATTCCATCTAAACTAAATCCATCATTATCATAACATGTAATTGTCATTATAACATGCCCTTAACATCTTCAGTATATAAGAAAAATGACCTCAGATCAGATTTAAAGCCGTATCAGGTCTACTGTGTCTTGGCACTGCTCTGGGTGTAGCCTCTAGCCTCTACAGCCTCTAGCATCCCTAGGCAGTCTAAATAGGGAAGTGTTAACATAACAGTATCAGACATGCTTAACGGTTTAACAATAAAACACTCATCCATCATCCCATCCTGTTTCCTGCAGGAAGTATGGTTGAAGCACGTTCACATTCACAGGTGACCGTAACACACACACCCGTGGTCAGTGTAGGGGCATATCGTACAGACACACACACACACGTACTTCACTCTGTCTCTCGACTCCACAGGTGTAATGATGCATTGAGACGAGGCGTGTGTGTCTGGCTCTGTTACTGAAATTCCATAGCAGATAATAAGGACTGTAGGTCTCCAGTAGGACGGATGCTGGAATTACTTATTAAAAACATTGCAGCCCTTTCTTATTACGCAAGAATACTTGAGCAACTGTGGCCTGGTTCAGCAACATACATACTGTTGTCTGTCATACAGGCTCAGGATAGCATTTCACATCAGGTTAGTTTAAAACAGATCTGAGACCTGTTCAAATACTGTTTATAATGCTGAACTATAGCAACTCTCTGACGTGGTTGTTGTGTGAGTCAGTGGCATACCGCAAGGTCTGTGAAAAATATGCCGTTTTATAGCTAAACATTCTATTCTACATATTTTGCGATGAGGATGAGAGAAAATGTTGCTGTTTTACTGCTAATTTCCTGTAATCCTAAACGTTTTTGGCATGGCTAATGATGTGTTCATATCCTATCTTGGGGGGGGGGGATGTGGGGGTTGAGCATAGAGATCCTATTAAATTAGTAGAGGGGCTCACCCTCGAAGTTCTAGAATGGGGTGAACATGGCAGCCAGATTGTTAGGGAGAAATCAAAACTATTCTTATAGGTCGTTATCAATAAAACGTCACAATACGGTGCAGAGCTTTGATTTGCCTGCTGGGGGGCAAGGAAACCCCCAGCTCAGCTAAAACCATTAACATAAGCATGCTGTTTTCAAGGGATTGTTAAATAAATGTTAGAACTCTTTGGTTTTAATATCAACACTTCTTGAAGAGCATAGTCAAAACTACACATTTCAGATTATTCCACATTTATTGATAACCTATTGGAATGAATGGCAGTCAAGGCATAATCCTGATTTTACTTATCAAAAATTGCCTAATAGAATTATTGTAAACCTAAAATATTGTCATATAATCATAAATACCGTTTATATAGGTTTTATACAAATGTTCTGTATACTGAGCCTCTACAATTATATGTAAACAGACCATACATTTAAAAAAATATATATTGGAAAGCTGAGAATGTTAATATATGATACAATATCATTGATTGTAGAATTTACAACTTGTCTAAGTCCAATCATCTACTGATTTGAGCCAGTGTATGGCTGTGGATTGACTGCATTGTTTGAATGGAATGTTGGCATATTGGGAGTTAATTTAAAGACATGATGGAATCATTCCTCTAAAACTGTCCAGCTAGCTAGCTATCAAACAAACATACAGTGCAGATAAATTCTTCAAATTCATTATTGTACACAATATCTTATCACAGCACTGGCAAACCATTGTTGACCAACTCCCTGACCAAAATGGCTGACCTTTTTCCTATCATAAGAAGGTTCATGTCCATTCTACTATTCTAATTCCTAATTCTATTGGGGTGACCTCCAGGGGGTTGAAGGCCCCCAAAGCCTGTGGGTCCCCTCGCCTTGCGGGGGCTACGTGATTCACCAATGGTCTGAGTCAGTGTCAGTCAACTAGACAGAGAGAGCGAGAGAGAGAGAGTGAGAGACAGCGAGAGAGAGAGAGAAATCAAGGAAGAGATCTGTGTGTATATTTGTGTGTGCATGCATATCTTTATGTGTGCATATCTGTGTGTGTGAGTTTCTGTGTGTCTGGTCTGTGTGTTTGAGCTCCTATAGTGAAGCAATCTGCATCCCTCTATAATGGGGTAAAAGAGGACAGACTATTATTGGGCAATGTGCAGTCTGATGGAACCTATTGATGTCTGAGTAGACTGTGATGTGTCCCAAATGGGAACCTATTCCTTGCATAGTGCACTACTTTTGACCAGAGCCCTATGTGCCCTTTGGAATGCACTCCATCTCCCTAATTAGTACATAACACCCACAGTTTGGGCCTCTATAGGACACCCCATGGACAGCATTCTTTGCATTTCTACATTTACCTTTGATATTGAAAAATGTGTTTTCTTTACAGTTACAATAAGGAAGGCAAATAAAGTATTGATCTAAGGGATAAGGGAAACCTCTCCTGTAGTGTGTGTGTGTGTGTGTGCGCGTGTGTGGTGTGAGAGTGAGAGAAAGAAATGATCTCAACAGAGAAAAATCTCCTCATGTGTGCTACCTATATCCCCCCAATAGAATCCTCATACTTTAACGATGACAGCTTCTCCATCCTAGAGAGGGAGATCAACCATTTCCAGGCCCAGGGACATGTACTAATCTGCGGGGACCTAAATGCCAGAACTGGACAAGACCCTGACACTCTCAGCACACAGGGTGACAGTATTCCCTTCCAAATATTCCCCCCTAGACACAACTATGACAAAACAACCAACAAAAATGGGTCACAACTGATCAAGTGTGCCTAATTTGTTTATTAATTACTTTTCATGTTCAAAATTGCGCACTCTCCTCAAACAATAGCATGGTATTATTTTACTGTAATAGCTACTGTAAAATGGATAGCGGAGTTAGATTAACAAGAATTTAAGCTTTCTGCCAATATCAGATATGTCTATGTCCTGGGAAATGTTCTTGTTACTTACAACCTCATGCTAATTGCATTAGCGATTAGCAAAAGAACGGTTAGCTCAACCGTCCCGTGGAACGGACACCAATCCAAATAAGTTTTTAACAACAATGACAAATGGTTTGATGAAGAATGCAAAAACCTAAGAAAAAATTTGAGAAAACTATCCAACCAAAAACATAGAGACCCAGAAAACCTGAGTCTACGCCTTCACCATGGTGAATCACTAAAACAATACAAAAATACACTGTGGAAAAAGAAGGAACAGCACGTCAGAAATCAGCTCAATATAATTGAAGAATTCATAGAATTTAACCACTTCTGGGAAAATTGGAAAACTCTAAACAAACCACAACAAGAAGCGTTATCTGTCCAAAACGGAGATGTGTGGATATACCACTTCTCTAATCATTTTGGCTCTATAACAAAGAACAAACAGCAAAAACATATAAACTCAGCAAAAAAAGAGAAGTCCCCTTTTCAGGACCCTGTCTTTCAAAGATAATTCGTAATAGGCTGAGAGTGGCTGGACTGAGGGCTTGTAGGCCTGTTGTAAGGCAGGTCCTCACCAGACATCACTGGCAACAACGTCACCTATGGGCACAAACCCACCGTCGCTGGACCAGACAGGAGTGGCAAAAGTGCTCTTCACTGACGAGTCGCGGTTTTGTCTCACCAGAGGTGATGGTCGGATTTGCGTTTATTGTCGAAGGAATGAGCATTACACCAAGGCTTGTACTCTGAAGTGGGATCGATTTGGAGGTGGAGGGTCCGTCATGGTCTGGGGCGGTGTGTCACAGCATCATTGGACTGAGCTTGTTGTCATTGCAGTCAATCTCAACGCTGTGCGTTACAGGGAAGACATCCTCTTCCTTCATGTGGTACCATTCCTGCAGGCTCATCTTGACATGACCCTCCAGCATGACAATGCCACCAGCCATACTGCTCGTGCATGATTTCCTGCAAGATAGGAATGTCAGTGTTCTGCCATGGCCAGTGAAGAGCCCGGATCTCAATCCCATTGAGCACGTCTGGGACCTGTTGGATCGGAGGGTGAGGGCTAGGGCCATTCCCCCCAGAAATGTACAGGAACTTGCAGGTGCCTTGGTGGAAGAGTGGGGTAACATCCCACAGCAAGAACTGGCAAATCTGGTGCAGTCCATGAGGAGGAGACACACTGCAGTACTTAATGCAGCTGGTGGCCACATCAGATACTGACTGTTACTTTTGATTTTGACCCCCCTTTGTTCAGGGACACATTATTCCATTCCTGTTAGTCACATGTCTGTGGAACTTGTTCAGTTTATGTCTCAGTTGTTGGATCTTAATTTACACATGTTAAGTTTGCTGAAAATAAACTGTTGACAGTGCTGAGTTTACTTGATCAATTGCAAATCTTAGAATCAGCTATTAATCACTACCAGAACCCACTGGATTCTCCAATTACATTGAATGAACTACAGGACAAAATACAAACACTCCAACCCAAAAAAGGCCTGTGGTGTTGATGGTATCCTACATGAAATGATAAAATATACAGACCACAAATTCCAATTGGCTATTAACATCCTCCTCAACTCTGGCATCTTCCCCAATATTTGGAACCATGGACTGTTAACCCCAATCCACAAATTTGACCCCAATAACTCTTTGACCCCAATCCTCTGCATTATCATTAACAGCAGACTTGTACATTTTCTCAGTGAAAACAATATACGGAACAAATGTCAAATTGGCTTTTTACCAAATTACCGTAAAACACACCATGTATTCACCCTGTGCACCCTAACTGACAAACAAACCAAAACAAAGGCAAAGTCTTCTCATGCTTTGTTGACTTTAAAAAAGTTTTTGACTCAATTTGGCATGAGGGTCTATTATACAAATTGATCGAAAGTGGTGTTGGGGGAAAACATACAACATTATAAAATCCATGTACATTTAACCACAAACAACATGTGTGGTTAAAATTGGCAAAAACACACAAAAAAATGTCCACAGGGCTGTGGGGTGAGACATGGATGCAGTTTAAGCGCCCACTACTTCAACATATATATCAACGAATTGGCTGGGGCACTAGAACAGTCTGCAGCACCCAGGGTTGGGTAGGTTACTTTCTAAATGTAATCCATTACAGTTACTAGTTACCTGTCCAAAATCGTAATCAGTAACATAACTTTTGGATTACCCAAACTCAGTCATGTGTGATCTGATTATATTCTGTTACTTTTAGATGACTTTCCCCTTAAGAGGCATTAGAAGAAGACAAAAATGTATGTTACCAATTGAACAACATCTATTGCTGGATAAATCAATGTTAAAGTTTACATAGCTGGCCATTTTACTTTATGGGTTGGTTATGTAGGCTTCTTCTAACCCATCACTTTCTACTACATATAATAATTAAATTGATTAAATGATATCTTTACATTAAAAACCAAAGTCTATCAAAATTCCAGTCATTCTAATAAATAATATATCCCTTGATCTTCAAGAATAGGACTTGGAAAAATGGAAGTATAGATTAGCCAAATAGTTTTGGGGTCATGCTCAGGTTAAACAAAGGACCTATTAGCCAGCCCTACTCTGTTGTTTTTGATTTTGTTGTCATGCAGGACTAATTGGGCTCATTGATTTGAGTTGAAAAATAAATGCTGCGCTCATGGAATGGCATGATTTGAGCACTACTGAAAAGTGCTATTTAAATGTGAAAAATGAATGCCATATGCTGCATTTGCTATAGGCCTATTGTTTACCTTTTTGTTGGTGACACTTTGATATCTTGATAATATGCAGCTGTTTAAAGGGCAAATTCACAGATGAAACAATAACAAAATGGTCGCCCGCCTCTGTTTCGGTATCCATCAAACACATTTGGTGTGTCATCATAGCGGTCTCTGACTTGTGGTCAGATCGCTCAGGTGGAACAAATTTAAACTTGGGCCTTTTTTTCAATGCTGATTTGAATGTCATTGAGAAAACAGAGAAGTGTAAAATATCTTTTTCACAAACATAATTTCTGAATTTAAAAGTAATCCTTGAAGTAATCATCAAGTTTTTCAAAAGTATCTGTAATCTGATTACAGTATTTTCGATGGCTACGTAACAGATTACAGTTACCGTTTTTTTAAATCCTTAAATGTAACAGATTACATGTAATCAGTTACTCCCACCCTGGCAGCACCCGGCCTCACCCTACTAGAATCTGAAGTCGACTTCTGTTTGCTGATGATCTGGTGCTTCTGTCCCCAACCAAGGATGGCCTACAGCAGCACCTAGATCTTCTGCACAGATTCTGTCAGACCTGGGCCCCTACAGTAAATCTCAGTAAGACAAAAATAATGGTGTTCCAAAAAAGGTCCAGTTGCCAGGACCACAAATACAAATTCCATCTAGACACTGTTGCCCTAGAGCACACAAAAAACTATACATACCTCGGCCTAAACATCGGCACCACAGGTAACTTCCACAAAGCTGTGAACAATCTGAGAGACAAGGCAGTAGGGACTTCTATGCCATCAAAAGGAACATAACATTTGCATACCAAGTAGGATCTGGCTAAAAATACTTGAATCAGTTTTAGGATCCATTGCCCTTTATGGTTGTGAGGTCTGGGGTCCACTCACCAACCAAGAATTCAGAAATGGGACAAACACCAAATTGAGACTGCATACAGAATTCTGCAAAAATATCCTCCAAGCCCAACGTAAAACACCAGATACTGCATGCAGAGCAGAATTAGGCCGATACCCGCTAATTATAAAAATCCAGAAAAGAGCCATTACATTTTACAACCACCTAAAAGGAAGCGATTCCCAAACCTTCTGTAACAAAGCCATCACCTACAGAGAGATGAACCTGAAGAAGAGTCTCCTAAGCAAGCTGGTCCTGGGGTTCTGTCCACAATCACAAACATACCCCACAGAGCCCCAGCATAGCAACACAATTAGACCCAATCAAATCCTGAGAAAACAAAAAAATAGTTACATGACAGATTGGAAAGAATTAACAACAAAACCAAGCAAACTAGAATGCTATTTGGCCTTAAACAGAGAGTACACAGTGGCAGAATACCTGACCACTGTGACTGACCCAAAATTAAGGAAAGCTTTGACTATGTACAGACTCAGTGAGCATAGCCTTGCTATTGAGAAAGGTTGCTGTAGCCAGACCTGGCCCTCAAGAGAAGTCAGGCTGTGTGGACACTGCCCACAAAATGAGGTGGAAACTGAACAGCACTTCCTAACCTTCTGCCAAATGTATGACCATATTAGAGACACATATTTCCTCTGATTACACAAACCCACAAAGAATTTGAAAACAAATACAAAATATATTGGGTGAAATACCACAGTGTGCAATCACAGCAGAAAGATGTGTGACCTCTTGCCACAAGAAAAACATATACTCTTTCTTCATGTGACCTATTGTTCCTCCAGAGCAGCAAAATAGAACCTGACCCTTTCATCCTCACTGTGGAGCAGAGAAACAAGAAGTGTGAGCATCACTGCCTCATCAATCATCCCTCTAGGCTATAGACTCATATCGTGATTGGCTCATATTATAAAATACTCTCATTATTATTCACTCATATTAGCACCCTCTTAATTTATTAGTTATATTGTTATTAACTCATACAGTCCTAGCCACATAAATCACCTTTCTAGCCTCAGATTCAAGTAGATTATTTGCCATTTGGTGGAATTAAAAGTAAAATATACATTAGAATTCTATGTACTGTACATAAACATAAAAAGTAAAATATCATTAAAAAAACATACATTAAAAGTTCTAAGATCATCAAAGAAAAACAGTTCCGTCATATGTACTAAAATTAGAGCTGTAATCGATGAATAGCATTTGCACATATGTGTTGTGTTTGTCCAGATGCCCAGAACGCTGTGGAGAGCCAGTGAGACAGCTTAAACCACAGACTGATTTGAGTGGTATAGGCAACCTGCAGGGGACTAGGCTTGAAACTCATATAATTATTGAATCATATTTTATAGGTACCCTATGAATATCATAATCTGAATTGTACAGCCAAATGATCTATGAGGTAGTTTCTGTACTGTACAATGAACGCTGGATTCTGAGAGACAGACCACTGCCTCTTCTGTGATGAGAACTTCATCACAAGTTGTTAGTAACTGAACTTATGTGTTATGGCAGGTGTGAAACCACTGAAATGATCAAGGACAAGTCCATTACCACTCTGATATCAAAGCTCCATATAACAGGTACACATCTCTCCCTTAGCCCCGCTCTTCCTTTTCCTCTAACCTCTCCTCTCCACCCCAGCTCTGGGGCAATTCTAGCAGTCAATCGATGGCGTTTCAGACACAATGGCAAATTCAATTTCCCTGGGCCACCTCTTCCCACCAGGCCAGAAGCCCTGTCTGGGGCCGATAGGGCCCCCGACACCCCATCCACCATGACAGGACGACTGGGGATTTAACCAGACCCCTCAGCCTTATCACTTTAATAGACACACATAACTGGATTGGTAGCGAGGCGGGGGGGGGGGGGGGGAGTGCAGCTACTGCTGCAACAAAATAGCAGCCTACCTGGTTCTCTACCTCCTCCCCTACCTGGTGCTCCCCTGCATTCGTCCTGTCTGTCTATTGTCTCCCCATATCTCCCCTGTGTCCTTTCTGTCTCTCCGTGCCTCCCCTATATCCCTTGTCTCCCCCCTCTGTCTCCCCAATCTCCCTCAGCCTCCCCTATCTTAACCTGCCTCTCACCTCTCTCCCTCAAATCTCCCCTATTCCTCCCATCTCCCTATGTCCGCCTGTCTCCCCCTATCTCAACCTTTCTCCCCCAATCTCTCAGGGGAGAGTTAATGAAGAGGGTTTAACTCCAGCTCCACTCTCCTCAAGGAGCTTTTTAAGACTTATGGCAGGAAAAAGTGAAGGAAGGAGGCAAAAGAGAAAGAGAGAGGGTGGGAGGAGAGAACCTTACCTGAGGTTCCTCCATGATGCTCCAGAAGTGAAGAGGCACAGGCCTCCAAACGGAGAGGTGGAGTGAGTAGAAATTGGGAAAGGAGGAAAGGAGACTGCCCTCTCCGCTAGCTGCCTGATAGCTGGTGACCCGTGAAGCAGAAGGATGAGGAGAAAGGCAAGAAGGAAAAGGGGAACAATTAAAGTCAGAGAAAATTAAGTAAAAACATTTCAAATGCAAGCATATACAAGTGATTGAAGTGCATTGTATTGCATCCTCCTCTCCTCTCCTCATCTTGCTTCTCCCCTCTGGCCTGTTCTCCTCCTCCTGCTTCTCCTCTCCTCTCTTCCTCCTGCTTCTCCTCTCCTCACCTCCTCCTGCTTCTCCTCTCCTCCTCCTGCTTCTCCTCTGTCCTGTTCTCATTTTTCTCTCTGCACTATTTCTTCTCCACTCCCTCCCTGTCACAGTAGAATGCTACGGGTCTCTAGTTGTGCTGTCCAATCCAATCAGAATAAATAATTAAAAGGTTAGAGCGGGTCCTAAGTGCACGGCCATCTCCTCCTGTACCCACACGCTGGGGGAGTGCACAGTAAACAATGCAAACAGCAGGCACAACAGCCCTCGGGCTCTGCATTCTGTGGAGGGAAGAATAAACACACATGCACAAACGTGCACACACAAACACAGCTATTTTTTCTGGCCCAGTGTGTGTGTGAGCACGTTCGTGCATGTATGTGTGCGTGAGTTTGTCCTCCACCACTGCTCCGATGGGTTCATGCTGGTTTTATGGCACAAACACAAACACAGAGACTACAACAGCTCTGCTGTCCAACACACCTGCAGCCACAGGTTGGACAGCACAATACATTGATTGGTTCCTTTTAGACTATCTCAGCCCTCTAGTGTCTGGTGTCTGTTTGGAGCAGCTAGTGATTCTTTGATACAACCTGTCTACTATTGCTGAGAAATGCCAGGGACCTCACAAAACAAAATTTTCACGATACTTAGGTGCCTATACTATATGTATTGCGATTCTCAAGATTCTGTATGTATTGCGATTCAATAGTGTTATTTTATTGCGATTCCAGTGGTGGAAAAATAACTAAATTGTCATACTTCAGTAAAAGTAAAGATACCTTAATAGAAAATGACTCAAATAAAAGTCAAAGTCACCCAGTAAAATACTACTTGAGTAAAAGTCTAAAAGTATTTGGTTTTAAAAATACTTAAGTATCAAAAGTAAATGGAATTCCTAAAATGTACTTAAGTATCAAAAGTAAAAGTATAAATCATTTTAAATTCTATATATTAAACCAGCAGGCACAATTTTCTTTTCTTTTTTTTAATTGACGGATAGTCAGAGGCACACTCCTACACTCAGACATCATTTACAAACAAAGCATTTGTGTTTAGTGAGTCTGACAGATCAAATGCAGTAGGGATGAGCAGGGATAAGTGATGTGAGAGAATTGGACAATTTTACTGTCAAAATGTAACGAGTACTTTTGAGTGTCAGGGAAAGTGTATGGAGCAAAAAGTACATTATTTTATTTCGGAATGTAGTGAAGTAAAAGTAAAAGTTGCCAAAAATATAGATAGTAAAGTAAAGTACAGATACCCCAAAAAATACTTAAGTAGTACATTAAAGTATTTTTACTTAAGTACTTTACACCACTGTGCGATTCCATGGTCCAAACATATTGCTCACCATAGGTCTGCTGCAGAGGGACAAGAGAGAGCCATGAGAAAACTATTATTTTACTGATATATCAGATACAGTTAGGGTTCAACATATAATCTTAACTACAAATTAGCTAGCACCAAACCTAGCACCAGGAAATAAGTAAATATATTCATCATAGCAAAAAATGAGTCAAAACAGCATGAGAACATGCTGGTGTTTGTGTAGGCTTGTGTGAGTTTATGCTAGTGTGTGTGTGTCTGTGTGTTTTCTTTCTTCTGTGTTTGCCCTTGCATGTGTGTCTGTGCGTGTGCACCCATGAGTGTGTGTGCTCAGATGTCATGTTCAGAGTGTGAGAGCAGATATCCCTGTGTCTCCTGCAGCACTCTGGATCCCTGGTGAGACGACACTTGATGACAGATGCTGCTGGAGATTCTTCTGAGGCAACTGATTACCCAAACAGACCAACCAAACAATAGCACACACAGACCAGACCAAACAATAGCACACACAGACCAGACCAAACAATAGCACACACAGACCAGACCAAACAATAGCACACACAGACCAACCAAACCATTAACCAAAAAGACCAACCAAACAATTACCCTAACAGGCCAGACCAAATTATTACCGAAACAGACCAACGAAACGATTACCCTAACAGGCCAGACAAAATTATTACACAAACAGACCAACCAAACGATTACCCACACAGACAGACAAGACCAAACAATTACCCACAAAAAACAGACTAAATGATTACCCAAACAGGCCAGACCAAACAATTGCACAAACAGACCAGACCAAAAGATTACCCAAACAGGCCAGACCAAACGACAACCCGAACAGACCAACCATATGATTACCCAAACAGACCCGACCAAACGATTAACCACACAGGCCAGACCAAACGAATACCAGCAACTTGAATCTTAAATGGATACATTTACAAACATTTCAAAAGTACATCTAAATTTGAAGAGTTGGACCTTAAAGTGAATAAATTGTCATTCATCAGCCGGACTCTTGAAAAGTAAGTAGATGTAGTCTCAGAGAAGAGGCCAGCCTCTCCATCACATAGATCAATCAAATAATATGCCACCGGCACCTCCAATTGTAGCCATCTTCTAGTCAGGGCATTCTTACTTGCTACTAGAAGTAACCTAATGTAATCAAATGTTTTTCTAAAGCGTCCCTGAGATCAAATGTAATGTTCCCTAAATATACGTAGGACCTCACCTCCGCATGGGACAACAACCTTAAATATGGTTTCCATGCATTTATGCACATCCTGCCAGTATGGGACAAGCTTTGGATATTCAGAAAATATGTGATAGGGGAATCAACGCCCTAGCAAAGTGGAAACCTACTTGAAGGTAACAGGGCTCACTGTTGCTCCTGGTGACCAGTTTCCATGTCATCTCCTGACATCCTCAGACATGGATGGATGTCCAACACTGACTAGTATCACTGGTGACCTGGCTGGACAAAAACAGAATATCTGAAATAACTAATAAATAAATGTTGATGTGGATCATAATACAAGCTTTATAATGACAAGAAGATGCTAAAATATAAAGAACATACATCACATGTTCTTCCAATTTAATTTAATAGTCAGCATAATAGAGAAGACTTTCAATCCATGTTGTATTTGATATGGTAAACATGCTGCTATTATTATTGTTGTGTTTCAAAAGACGAGGCAGATATTACCATGCCAACTGTCTGTGTTAGAGTGAGTAAAGACGCCATAAAAGACAGCCCACACTCCGACTAGTCTACAATGAGCTGGACTTGAGCCAAAATGTCTTCTCTCCAAACACTGTACATTTCACAAACGCACACACAAACACACACATGCCCAGGCACACACACACACACAAACACACACACACACACACACACACACACACACACACACACACACACACACACACACACACACACACACACACACACACACACACACACACACGCACACGCGCACACAAACTACAGACACTCCTTTCAACTTGCCCCTCACACAAAAAATGCAATAAAAGGCACAGATAATTACATTTCCTATGACTTAGGTAGGTAAGAAAAAGATCACTAACGCCCCTCGTAACACCCACAATTTGAGGAGAGAACGAAAATACAGTCAAAGCATTCTTTCCTTACAACGTGAGTACAGCGAGTTCCCCTCCAAAAAAAGCCTAAACTAAAATAAGAATGTATTACATTTGTAATTTTGAATATGACCTTTGTCAGAGTTCAGGAGGTCCCCATCTGTGTGTGTGAGGAACAGAGTGGAGGAGAGCAGAGAGGGAAGAAGAGTGATGACCCTCTAGCAGCTTGCCTACGACTACCTGCTGATTCAAAAACACTGGCCAGACATGAAGCCCCTCCATAGTCAAAGGATCAAACAGAGGAGCAGAGAATACTGCTTATTTCAGAGAAAAAAAACAGGGAGGGAGAGATTGAGAGAGGAAGGAAGGAAGTAGAGAGAGTTCAGTGTGTGTGTGTGTGTGTGTGTGTGTGTGTGTGTGTGTGTGTGTGTGTGTGTGTGTGTGTGTGTGTGTGTGTGTGTGTGTGTGTGTGTGTCTCTGTGAGTGAGTGTGTGTGTGTGTCTCTGTGAGTGAGTGTGTGTCTCTGAGTGAGTGTGTGTGTGTGTGCTTATATGTCTGTCTGACTATTTCTGTGAGCCTGTGTCCGCACGTTTTGAGCGGCTTTGGTCACCAGGGGAAGGAGGGAGGACAGAAGAAACAAGAAACAGAGAGAGAGAGAAAGAGAGAGAGAGAGAAACAGGGGAAGCGGACAAAAATACCAAACATCACACACTCTTTTTTTCTTAGCTAAAAACAAAACGTTAATGACTTTAGCTCCATTAGCTCTAACCTCCGTTGGTGTGGCGGGGAGCAGGAAACCAACAGTCTTTATAATAACATTGCTGTTCGA
This sequence comes from Salmo trutta, assembly GCF_901001165.1. Lineage (NCBI taxonomy): Eukaryota > Metazoa > Chordata > Actinopteri > Salmoniformes > Salmonidae > Salmo > Salmo trutta. The sequence continues at coordinate 52,196,230 of NC_042976.1, forward strand.
AGCTTAATCCCCTTTAACATTGTTAATTAGGCAACAACAATAAGTAAGCCTCTTTGTTGTGGCCATTGTGTTGAAAAGGCAGATCTGAGGCAGGGAAAACCCACTCTGGTCTCCTGATATAATGCTAGTGGTTCCAAATAAATACATGTTGTAGAAAGCTTAACACACTGTTGATTTTGCTGTTGCCTCTGCTTCATTAGGGTTTTAGGGCTGGCTTGCATTTAGGGACTTTGTTACAAATTTATGGTACACAAACAATAATTTTACAATTCATTTTAGAAAACAGTTTTATCCACACTCAATTACTATCTGCATTGTGTCCCACCACCCGCCACCCACCACCTGACAACCCCTCTTTTACGCTACTGCTACTCTATGTGCATCATATATGCATAGTCACTTTAACCATATCTACATGTACATACTACCTCAATAAGCCTGACTAACTGGTGCCTATATATAGCCTCGCTACTGGTATAGCCTCGCTTCTGTTATTTTTCACTGTCTTTTTACTATTGTTTTATTTCTTTACTTACCTATTGTTCACCTAATACCTTTTTTTCACTGTTGGTTAGAGCCTGTAAGTAAGCATTTCACTAAGGTCTACACCTGTTGTATTCGGCGCACGTGACAAATAAACTTTGATTTGGATTTGGATCAATAATGTTAATAAGTAGGTTTTAAATAACCCAGGAAACTGTCTGTCTGTCTGTCTGTCTGTCTGTCTGTCTGTCTGTCTGTCTGTCTGTCTGTCTGTCTGTCTGTCTGTGTGCGGGTGTGCGTGTGATATTATGTAAAAGTTGACTTTCATCATTCATATTGTGAAATTCCTAATATACCAAACGCATCTGTAGCAAATATTTCAAATGGCTAGTTTGTCGTTTCTTAGCAAGTTGGGACTAAATTGCTAGTTAGCTGGCTAGCTAGCTAGTAAATGTACTGAGTCAGAGCAAACGTAACTATCCATACAGAATGATAATACCAGTGATGGTGTAGACCTAAATCAGCGTATTGTTTGTGCAACAGTATCTTCTAAATCAAAGAGGAATATGCAAAGTATGAATATGTATGCTACATGAAGTTGCTAAGAGAAAACATTCAAAGCCAAAGATTATAGGGTCTCCTAGGAAGCACGTATCAACACTTTGGTTCCTACCCTGTCACAATAACTCCTCTCTGGCATGGTCATTCATTTTCATGTCAAACAACACCGTTTTCAAAGTGCCCGCTGTTATATTACAACTATAGAATTAGAATAATCATTCTATTTCTATGATTGCAACAGTTCACCCAAGTATCTAAATTGTAAGTAAAATCGCAATTGCAACATTTGGTTAAAAATGAGGCCTAGATTGTTTGCCCATTTTGTGCAGCCCTATGTGGCAGTGTAGAAGTCATCTGAAATGAATGCAGGAAATGCAGAAATGGCTGAAAATGCAGAACATTATTTTTGGTTGAAGTTTAACAGTATCAAAATAATCAGAATTGGAGAAAGACCAATTGAAATCACTTAGAATGTATGTGTTGCCATTCTAGGGTCATGCACTACTCAAAGCAAATTTTGAACTTAAATTATTCAAAAACATAAAATATCATAAAATACCGTCATGCCGTACATTTTTTTTTAAATAACGTGATATGATATTTGGGCGATATCGCCCAGCCCTAAGTGACAGTGTGACATTAATTTGTTCTACAAATCTCATAGGGAAATTGTGTACTTTTTAAAATTGTCTGTGAACAGTTATTGTGTTTTGTATCTTCTCTCTTTATCTGTCTCTATCTAATGCTTGTAGAATCTACTGAATTGTTGTCACAGTAAGTTACTATTTCTACATTATGTGTCAGGCCTGGTCTGTACTAAATCTTATTGAGCGAGGTTACCTACATTTTGAAATGGTCTCTGAATAGTTGTTTGCAATTTTACATTGTTACAGAAGTAACAATAGTTGTCAATCAAATAGCCTACTTTGTGTGGGTTTTGAAATAATATACTTTGTGAATATTGTCCTCATTTTTTACATTTTTATCAATGTAAATTATTTGTATAGTTATAATATACTATACTTGGTACATTTTGAGTGAGTCATTTAGTCAAATTTACTACAATTTAAATACAAAATACTTGTTGGTGTGTTGAGTGTTAATCGTTTTTTGATAGTGAATGTCGTTACACAATGGAAGACAAAATTTGTGTTATTCCTATTGACATGCATGTGGTGTCATATTAAATAAGATATTGTGCTCTTTAAAACTAAGATAACTTGTCTTTCTATTTTGTTCTTTGTTTTTGAGATACGTCTGTTTGTTTGAGGTGTGTGTGAAAATTACCTTTATCTTGATAATTCTCAATAATCTACATCAGCATTCTAGAATTCTATTGGGGTCTAAAGAGTTAATTTCTAGAAACCTAACGTCTGCAGCATCAGTGGATAGAATTATGCTCATATGTGCAAGAGCTCTTCAATGATCTTACAAAATGTGGTCTAATTAAAATGTTATGTTACACATGTGCATGTGGGTAAGACTAGTGATGTTACGTTTGATGCCATAGCTCCGAGGCATGCGTTGAAATCGCGAAGCAGTGTGTCGATGCCTGTAGCACTTTACCAGAAGCATGTGATCAATGACGTCCAAAGCTTTGTTTCGTTGTACAACCACCTGATTGGTTTTGTATTGGTTTGGTAGAAGACAAAAAGGCTACGCTGTGCATGCGCTACGTGGTGTGGGACATCACCGGTGTTGATCAAAGCCTCAAGTAATGAACCCTTTTTTCAACACAATTGGCTGGAAAACCTCAAAGCTTCATCTAGCCATTGTTTCCCCATCACTGTGTAAGAAATCTTACATAATCGCACACATTTTTGGCCTAATAACATTTGAAATGTTACATCAAACTTGTAAGTACACATACCGTTCTATAGAAATTGACCCCTAATCACAGATTTTAAATCTGTGGTCATAACTTACATTATATGTTATAAACAGCCGTCAATCACAAACAACCCCCATAAACCTCATTCACCGTAACATATAGAGTCTTACTTAACATAACTAAACCCCACAGCCACAGGAGCCCACACCCCAACCTAAATACCATCCCCCCAGATCATTCCCACAAGCCAAAAAGTAAACTGAGGATTACATTCCAGTGTAAAACCATGTGTGTAAAACATGTGGTAAAATGTCACTGTTTTATAACCATCAGGCTCCCTCATTAATCACACCTTTATAACCCCAGACAGGCCCACCCTCATTAACATATTTTGACAGATTGGACCCTACACTAACTACTCAACTGTTCCTAGAGAGTCAGAGTATACAAAGTTTTTTATCCAGCCAAGCCTCAACACAATTTATTCAAACGAATCAACTAATTATGATCTTCAATCATCATCAAGAGCCAGTTGTCTACTAGTTGTGACTTCTTTCTGACTCAGGTGTACAGTATAGGCTTGGGTGGAAGAATTGCAACATCAAAATTGAGTTATGCTTAATATGGCAATTGATATTATTTTTCCAAAATGAATTACTGTTAATACAGTGCCCTGCAAAAGCATTCATCCCCCTTGGTGTTTTTCCTTTTTTGTTGCATTACAACCTGTAATTTAAATTGATTTTTATTTGGATTTCATGTAATGGACATAAACAAAATTGGCCAAATTGGTGATGAGAAATGAAAGAAATAACTTGTTTCAAAAATGTAAAATAAACGGAAAAGTGGTGCGTACATATTTATTCACCCTTTTGCTATGAAGCCCCTGAATAAGATCTGGTGCAACCAATTACCTTCAGAAGTCACATAATTAGTTAAATAAAGTCCACCTGTGTGCAATCTAAGTGTCACATGATCTCAGTATATATACACCTGTTCTGAAAGCACCCAGAGTCTGCAACACCAATAAGCAAGGGGTGCCATGAAGACCAAGGAGCTCTCCAAACAGATCAGGGACAAAGTTGTGGAGAAGTACAGATCAGGGTTGGGTGATAAAAAAGTATCAGAAACGTTGAACATCATACGGAGCACCATTAAAAAAAATAAGCAAACACGTTTGGTGTTCGCCTAAAGGCATGTGGGAGACTCCCCAAACATATGGAAGAAGGTACTCTGGTCAGATTGAGCTTTTTGGCCATCAAGGAAAATGCTATGTCTGGCGCAAATCCAACTCCTCGAGAACACCATCCCCACAGTGAACATGGTGGTGGCAGCATCATGCTGTGGGGATGTTCTTCATCGGCAGGGACTGGGAAACTGGTCAGAATTGAAGAAATGACGGACGTCGCTAAAAACAGGGAAATTCTTCAGGGAAACCTGTTTCATTGTTCCAGAGATTTGAGACTGGGACGGAGGTTCACCTTCCAGCAGGACAATGACCCGAAGCATCCTGCTCAAGCAACACTCGAGTAGTTTAAGGGTAAACATTTAAATGTCTTGGAATGGCCTAGTCAAAGCCCAGACCTCAATCCAATTGAGAATCTATGGTATGACTTAAAGGCTGCTGTACAAAAGCGGAACCCATCCAACTTGAAGGAGCTGGAGCAGTTTTGCCTTGAAGAATGGGCAAAAATCCCAGTGGCTAGATGTGCCAAGCTTATAGAGACATAGTTCTGTTTTTTGTTATTTCTTGTTTGTTTCACAATACATACATTTTACATCTTCAAAGTAAAATGTTGTGTAAATCAAATGATACAACCCCCCCAAAAATATATTTTAATTCCAGGTCGTAAGGCAACAAAATAGGAAAAATTCCAAGGGGGTGAATACTTTCGTAAGCCACAGTAAGTCTTGACCTTGTAGTGTACCCATCTTTTTCTGTCCTCAGTTTGAATGAGGCCTCAATCTACATTTTTGCCTGGTAACTGATTGCTTCTAGAAAGAAAGAGAGAAGGCACATACATGATTAAGATGAGCTAGCTACTATTTTAAAGCAATGAATGATCTAATTGTTACAAAAAATACATTTATGATAATAATACATGCATTTGATTACCTTATCAAGCTTGAAGACGATACACTTATTTGTCACTCAAATTGTGTGAGGGGTTGCACCACAAACATCTTTCCAGTGTGTTGATGCATCCTCCTCTCAATGAAGCCTCTTCCAACACCACGGATAGGGGAAGTGTATCCATCTGATGTCAAGTCATATTGTTGTTACTTTAGCTGTAGTGCTTACTAACATGCTACTGAACAGTGTAGCTCAAACATGTCATCACCCAAAAATATAAGTGTTGAAAATATCCAGTAAATAATTAGTTAGCTAGCTAGCTATCACATTAATTGTGCAAAAATATGATAGCTAATTTTAGCCAGCTAGTTAAGCGCTAGCCACTAACTAGCTAGCTAGCCAGTCAGTGGCATTGACAGGTTGAAACTGACATAGCTAGCAACAAAATGTGTTTCACTCTTTCCCAAAAAACATCAAATCAAATCGAAGTTTATTTGTCACGAACACAGATTTGCAGATGCTTCCGCAGATGCAGCAAAATGCTTGTATTTCTATATACACATAAAATCAACATACTGTAACCCCAGGTTTGCCACAGATTAAAATAGAATTGTTTGCTAAAGAAATATAATATTACACATTTGCAAACTTCTGGCATCACTTTGTTGCACACTATTTGGTTCGCAGCAAATTTGCCACAATCTTCCTGGAAGTTAGCAGCAACAAATGTATTTTTTAAGGGAAAATCAAACGAGGAGGAGTACACACTGTTCCGGAGTTGGACATTGCTGGCACTGGACGAGTCATTTTCTAAGCACATAGTAAATGTTGGCTGCAGTCCAACTCTCTAACTGACAGGCCTTGTCACCCCGGAGATGAGAACAGACTAACAGGGCCTCTCTCTCTCTCTCTGGTGCAGTGAGGTCTATCATCCTATCCTAATACTGACACTACACATCATTACAGACAATAGCATACACCAGCCGCTCTTGTGTAGTTATCAAGCCCTGTGTTAGCTCAGTGAACACACACGCATGATCACACACACAGATGTATGCACACACACACCCAGACACACACTCACTCTGTTTTAGTTCGATGTATCTGTATCATCCTTGAGCGAGACGGGAAAACTCTTGTCGTGTTTGCCTCTTGGCTTGTCACAACAGTAATGATCAGACAGAGACCTTGCTCACCAGCCGTGAGGTTTGCACCAGAGGATGCAGTGTGTTTTTACACCTGAGGTAGACTGAAGAGTGGAGTGTGTTTACAACATAATTCATCATATAAAGTGTTATATTAATTAATTTTATGTTTTAATGGTATTATGTGGAGTTATGTAACGTTTTATGTGGAATATTTCCATGTCGAGTTGCATGTCCCAAAATGTCAAAATATCTAAAGAAACTCAAAGTCACCCAGGATGGGAATGACCTAACTGATCACATAAGAAAGGAAGTAGATGGAGGGAAATGTGGCATGGCTATGTTAGATCTCCAAAAGACATTTGATACAGTGGATTATGAGATTCTCTTAATCAAACTAAGAGCCATGGGCTTTAACAACTTAGCACCAAAATGGGTTAGCTCTTATCTGCAAGGAAGAAAACAGATGTTGGATGTGTCTAAACCCAAAATCTTGAACTGCGGGGTACCCCAAGGGAGTCTGCTGGGTCCACTTTTCATTTTTCTATTGTATATAAATTATCTGAAATCTGCCTGTACATGTGACCTTTTCCTCTATGCAGATGCTTCTGCTCTGTTGGTTTCCAAGAAATCCAAAAATGTGGTTGAGAAAGCCCACAGTGCTGAACTTCTGAATGTCAGTAAAAAGCTACAGTATATGACAATAAGCTGTCATCCCCTGATTTTAAGGCGGTAGTAAGGGACATAGTGCTCACAGCAAAATACTCTAATTATTTTTGGATGTGTGCTAGATAACCATCTGACAGGGGAGAGCATGGCACAAAATGTTAACTCCAAAGTAAACCATAAAAATAGGTTTCTGGCAAGAACCTCCAAATATCTGGATAAGAATGCAATGGGGTCATTGGCAGGGACTCTTGTTCAGTGCCACTTTGACTATGCATGCACTTCCTTGTACAATAGTGCCCCCAAGATAAAAAAATGTATTGCAGACATCTCAGAACAAATTAGTCAGGATTATTCTTAAACTTTTAGCACTTACGCACCTTGACCAAAGCCTTAGATGGCTCAAAGTAGAGGAGAGAGTCTCTCAGATTAAATTGTGTCTAGTACGTAACATTGTCTACAGTATGTTCCCCAGGTAGCTGTGTAGCTACTTTAACTTGGTCCAGGATGACCATAACTACTCCACTAGAAGGAGTGAAACTGACTTTGTTCCTTTTAGATGTCAAAGTGGTACGGGGAAAGAAACTTTTTCATACTCAGCTGCCATTCTTTGGAATCCGAATAATTTTAAACTTATAACCTCCATAGGTAGTTTCAAGTTCTCACCGAAAAAAATTCTGCTATATAGTAGCATGTCTCAAAAGTGAGTGGTAAGGGTATTACATGTGGCTGAGAAGGAAATGCCTGGGATAGCATATGGTCTGCCTTTTGGTGCCTAGTGTGTATCATATTGTGATTGTCTTCTATATATTAGGGATTGATTGTTATATATATATGTTAAGTGTATGTGAGACAAGGGAGATGTACCTGTCCATTGTTGTTGATTAGGAAAGGGAATTGTACTAATTACCTCATGTCATGAAACAAACAACAATTTTGTCTTTCGCTGTCTGTTGCCACTACAATTGGTGCCTAACCTTGTTGCAATCCCCCTTCCCCCTTCAAAAAACCCACAGTGGAAATATGTTTCATTGTGTTATCCTTGTGTCCCCGGCTGGAGTGCCCTTATGTACAGTTGAAGTCGGAAGTTTACATACACTTAGGTTGGAGCCATCAAAACTCGTTTTTCAACCACTCCACAATTTCTTTTTAACAAATTATAATTTTGGCAAGTCGGTTAGGACATCTACTTTGTGCATGACACAAGTCATTTTTCCAACAATTGTTTACAGACAGATTATTTCACTTATAATTCTGTATCATAAATCCAGTGGGTCAGAAGTTTACATACACTAAGTTGACTATGCCTTTTAACAGCTTGGAAAATTCCAGAAAATGATGTCATGGCTTTAGAAGCTTCTGATAGGCTAATTGACATCATTTGAGTCAATTGGAGGTGAACCTGTGGATGTATTTCAAGGCCTACCTTCAAACTCAGTGCCTCTTTGCTTGACATCATGGGAAAATCAAAAGAAATCAGCCAAGACCTCAGAAACAAAACTGTAGACCTCCACAAGTCTGGTTCATCCTTGGGAGCAATTTCCACACGCCTGAAGGTACCACATTCACCTGTACAAACAATAGTACGCAAGGATAACCACCATGGGACCATGCAGCAGTCATACCGCTTTGGAAGGAGACGCGTTCTGTCTCCTAGAGATGAAAATACTTTGGTGCGAAAAGTGCAAATCAATCCCAGAACAACAGCAAAGGACCTTGTGAAGATGCTGGAGGAACCAGGTACTAAAGTATGTATATCCACAGTAAAACGAGTCCTATATCGACATAACCTTTAAGGCCACTCAGCAATAATGACCATCGTTATGTTTAGAGGAAAAAGGGGGAGGCTTGCAAGCCAAAGAATACCATCCCAACTGTGAAGCACAGGGGTGGCAGCATCATGTTGTGGGGGTGCTTTGCTGCAGGAGGGACTGGTGCACTTCACAAAATAGATGGCATCATGAGGGAGGAAAATGATGTGGATATATTGAAGCAACATCTCAAGACATCGGTCAGGAAGTTAAAGCTTGGTCGCAAATGGGTCTTCCAAATGAACAATGACCCCAAGCATACTTTCGAAGGTGTGGCAAAATGGCTTAAGGACAACAAAGTCAAGGTATTGGAGTGGCCATCACAAAGCCCTGATCTCAATCCTATAGAAGATTTGTGGGCAGAACTGAAAAAGCATGTGCAAGCAAGAAGGCCTACAAACCTGACTCAGTTACACCACCTCTGTCAGGAGGAATGGGCCAAAATTCACCAAATTTATTGTGGGAAGCTTGTGGAAGGCTACTCGAAACGTTTGATCCAAGTAAAACAATTTGAAGGCAATGCTACCAAATACAAATTGAGTGTATGTAAACTTTTGACCCAAAGGGAATGTGATGCAAGAAATAAAAGCTGAAATAAATCATTCTCTCTGCTATTATTCTGACATTTCACTTTCTTAAAATAAAATGGTGATCCTAACTGACCTAAAACAGGGCATTTTTACCCGGATTAAATGTCAGGAATTGTGAAAAACTGAGTTTAAATGTATTTGGCTAAGGTGTGTGTCTCCTGTGTGCCAGGCAGTGCCACGGGCCTCAGCCACATCAGTATCAGAGAATATATTTGATGACATATCTGTATCAGTAAAGAAATACAATTCTTGACAGAGAGAGAGAGAATGAAAGTAATTTGAGGCTAAAACATTTTATTGGTAGTACTAAGCTATGCCAGGTATTTCTGAGACATATTCATCAAGAACCAATAAGACATCAAATTATCAGAAGATTATTTCAAATTACTCAGCCATCTGTGAATAGCCATGAATTGATCAATTCTGTATTTCAGTTTGTAAAAGTACCCCATAAAATAAGGGGTAACTGAAAGTCATGGGAATATAATTAACTAGAACCCATTTGTTAAGAGGGCTGGAAGGAGACTATAAAGTGAAAAGGGAAATAAGATGTAAAGAATAAAACACTCACTTATTTATTTCTATGAGTTAGTATGGACACCTGATTAGACATTCCTGTCAAAGTGTACATGGAACAGTGCGATAAGGGCAGCAGACAGTTATTAATGAATGTGTCAACGTCCCCTCTGTGTTTATGTGTACATTGTAGTAGGCTGACTGTTGTCAGTGTGTATGATTTGCATGTGATCCTTTTCATTCTTGCACGGTGATGCCAAAGAACAATTTCCATCCTTGGATGGGCAACAAAGTTCTGTTCTATTCTATTGTATTATTTGTTTGACTTGAAAATAGAAATCTATTTTCGATAGGCTACAGTAAAATACCATGATTACTAAGCACAGTTTTGTTTTATAATTACATAAAACCAACCAAACAACAATAAATCATCCCTAACTATAAATGACACAGCAATAAGAAAGTATTAGGGAAACAGTTTCTGGTGTTTGCTTTTATTTAGAAATCAAAGGCACAATCTATACATAACCACAAAGCTACATCCTCTTAAATCAGGAACGCACATGCACACATACACTAACACAGATGCACAAGCCTACTCTTCTCTCTCCTAAAATACATTAATATCTTTCACATTCATATTTTTCCTATTCTTCCTTGTGTATTGTCTGTGAAGTTAAACTCAGTGACAGTGTGTGTGTGTGTGTGTGTGTGTGTGTGTGTGTGTGTGTGTGTGTGTGTGTGTGTGTGTGTGTGTGTGTGTGTGTGTGTGTGTGTGTGTGTGTGTGTGTGTATGTGTGTTTATGTAAACGGGGTGCTCTGGAGAGCCTAATTAAACATTCTTAACTGGGGTTTAGAGACAGACGGCTCCAACACGCACACGCACACACAAAACTGAACACCCCTCCAAAACACCACACATACCTCCGTCCCATTTACCCGACAGACACCCACACACTCTCCTGGTCCGGCTTCTGTCTGCCGGTCTACAGAGTGACAGCCCAATCTGATTAAAAACACCAACAAGAGGAGGGCCCTTCGACGGCCGCCTATGACAGGCCAAAAGTGATCACCATGGCGATGGGTAATTACAGCTGTCAACGCGTCCACCGTCCTGCTGGCAGAGGTTTGGTTCAACGCAGCAAAAATGATAGACAAGCTTAGCATGCACATTTGCCAATCGCATGACCCCCCTACCCTCTTTGCCCCATTTAGCTAACATGCAACATTCACATGGACACACAACAAAGGGCCTGCCACTACCACCTACCACATTCAAGTCTTTTTAATAATTTTTTTGTGTTTTGTGCTCCCCTCTCCAACACGCCCCCCCCCTCTCTCTCACTCTCCACCTCTCCCTCTCACGTGGACAGCTCACAAGCGAAAGTGTTATTACATGAAACTCCCGCTGTAGCATTAATTGAAGGGAGATATGGTGGGACTGGGACGGCGGGGGGTAGAGCATGTCCATTATCACTCCTGCTTTCAACAGGTTGCATGTTTAGAAACTGCAAATTGCAAAAACTTGCAAGGGCAAAATGTTTGACATTATTTGATCTGCAACCATATGGTGGAAAAGGTCCCTGAGAGGAGGGGTGGGGGAATAAATAAACAAACAAACAAATAAATAAATAAACATGGATGAAAGCAAAAAAGGGGGATGGGGATACAAAAATTTAAATAAACACTAACAAATCATTGAAATAATTATTTAAGTTGGGTAATTAACATGGGGGTTTGCTTCAGAAGGTGATGTCAAGTGCTCTTGGCTGCCTCTCTACCTCCTTCTCTGCTTCTTCTCCTACCTCCATCCTCACCCATGCCCTTGCACCCTATCCTATGGCTGACAGTGACGATAGCCATACTGCAGATGCTACACAGCCCCTTTCTGAAGAGTGGAAGGCAGGACTACAAGTTCACATTGAGAAATACATACACTTTCTGCTAATGCTCTGAAGGTTGATTTTAGTTGGTTGTACTAATTAAGCCGAGGTCTACCGTGCGTGTGTGTGAATGTGTGTGCGTGCAATAGTGCGTGTGTGCATTCCCGCCGTGTGAGTGTGTGCACACGTGTATGTGCGTGTGTGTGTGTGTGTGTGTGTGTGTGTGTGTGTGTGTGTGTGTGTGTGTGTGTGTGTGTCTCCTTATGGTTGTCCTCGGTGGAAGTTAATGGGACTAATGTGACAAATAATGACACCTAGAAACAAAAGCCCATGAAAAGGTAAATAATCAATTTAATTAAGAGCAGAAAGTCATGTCGGAATCTTTGATTTGTTCTCTTAAACAAATTACTATTTTAATAAATACTTTGCTTGCCTGGTGTCTGACGTTTGATAAACTATGTTTTTGACCATCTGACTGGCATAAATCAATCTACTCTTATTAAAACCCTGCTAAAGTTATTCAAATAAACAGCTGTACTAGAACTTCATTCTATTTTCAAACCAAAATACCCAAAGGGAAAAACTAGTAATTGTGCAGCAAATGTAATTTTAACAACAGAGGAATTATGAAAACAGCACATTAAAAGGTTAGCATTCATATCCCTCTAGCTACATTCTCTGAATAACTAGACAGCTCTTTGATACAGCCATGATACCATGTATAAGGATTCCAAACCTTATTTTCTTAACTCCAGGGCTACATCCCAAATGGTACCCTGTTCACTATTTAGTACACTACTTTTGACCAGGGCCCATAAGTCATACATAGTGCACTATGTAGGGAATAGTGTGCCATTTGGAATGTACCCAGAACAAATGTAACCCAGAACAAACAGAGACTTCAAGGAGGTCTAGTTTAAGGGTTTAAATTCCCTGAAAGTGGGATACATTGGGATCTGCCTATTACTGTTATTCTGGGCAAATGGGATCCAGGGAGTCAGATGACTATATGTCAACGTCCCAAATGCCACCCTAATCCCTATTTAGTGCTCTTCTTTTGAACAGGGCCCATGCACTATTAAACAAGTATAAAATTAGTGCACTTTATAGCTAATAACTGTATCCCAAATGGCACCCTATTCCTTATATAGTGCACTATTTTTGACTGGGCCCCTACGGGATATGGTCAAACATAGTGCACTTTATGAGGAAAAGGGAGAAGAGGGAAAGGCTGTGTAGGCATGGACAGAGTTAGCGCTATAGCTGTTATTGCAGCTGATCTTTCAAAGGCAATGGTTCAGAAACATAGAAAAATGAAAAGGAGCTTTTTACTTCCAATTGCTCAATTCAGTGGTTCAGAAACTAAAACAAATGTTATACGAATATAAGAAAATAGGTCATTTTGGACAAGAACAATAGGGTTTTCTCCACATAGAAAGAAAACTTAAATAGAAATGAGTGAGCAATAAATCATTGTTTGAAAATGGTTATTTGTATCTTGTTGTTGCATTTAATAAGGTTGATATATTATGTGTAAATTCATAGGCCTACTTGCTCTTATTGTGGGAATAGAATTACAAATATCCAAATATCTAAATATAAAGGAATATAACAAAAACTTGAATGAATTTAAGGTTTGACATTCCTTAGTGGTTTGTGGAGAGTTGCAGTTACATTGTTTAGGGACAATGCTTTGCAGATTAATTCCATTGATAATGTCCCTCATAATTAGTTTAATTTGATCATTAGAATTTTTGTACAAAGTTGGAATTTTGTGACAACCCTGTGTATCAGTGTGTCAGATAAATGTCCTATCGGGTTTTCTGCTGGTTAAGGGAGGGATTCAATCAAAATAACACTTCAGGAAGCCAATAGTAAAATATTCATATCAACAGTTAAAGGGGAAATATGTCCTGATATTTGTTCACTATAAGTAAACATTTTTCTACGCTACCATTAAGAATAATATTCATTTTCACAGTGCAGGAACAATATTAATACATTTAATCTAATAGGCTAAATCTCTATGTACTCATAATGTGATGTTTATGATATGCTTGTAAAGATATTTTAATAAAAATGTTAGTTTTTTTTATTCTTGAAGGTCTTGAGATTCTATTTAAAGCACTATGGAAATGTAATACATTAAAATGATTATATATGCTCTATAACATAAAGTCAATCATTACCTTTTTGAAAGCATTGTTGGTTTGATTGAATTCATGTTCCTCTCTCCTCGCACAGACGGGCCCCTGTTGCTGCTGTGGGAATCAACCAATTAGGAACAGGCATGAGGATTAGCGGGGATCCTGAGAGGAAGTTAAAACAAGAGGAAACATTAACAGGAACATAAAAGACAGGAAGCAGGGTTAACTGCCACTCCTCTCCCTGTTACTGCGCCCATTTTTCCTTGGTTAACGGGATTACTTAGTCCCTAACTTCTTGTGTGAGTTTGTGTGTGTGCGTGTGTGTTTCTTTTCTTCCCACCCAAGCAAACGGACAATAAATCCTGAGCCATGGCAGAAAGATCCCGAGAGGCCGGCCATCTTAATTAGCATAACAAGTTAGAAAATCATTACGGCCTTAAAGTGCATGGAGAGAAAACAACATCAGAAGTACACAGGATGTAGGCCAGGAGTTTAAGAGGGCTATTTAATTGAATAAAAATGTTCGGGGAGGTTTCGGGGAGGGCGGGGAAAGGGGGACCTAACATGTAAGGGCAAGGCTGGGGGAGGGACCAGACTGAAATTGAGGCCTGACTTCCATAGGAGGGCCTGAGACACTGACAGACACACACACATACACACACACACATTTTAAACAACATTGTGGCAATGTACACACACATGCGCACAAGCACACATTATCATCCATGGCCACAAAATATGGAGCCCCCTTGTACATCAATAGCAAGCCTATTGAAACACACTGAACATACACACTGAACTAAAGTTTATCCCAGCCCAGGACTATGATCTGTCGCTGTCCTCTGCCATGCTCGACACCACAGAGTAAGGGTGCAGAAACAGCCGTTTTCTAGCCAACCAGTTTAGCATGAGCTCACCCAATTGCCTGCTTTCACTAACCTGTCCTGACAAGTACCCAGATTAACGTAATCTTATATCAGTGCAGAGGAGCAGAAGAGAGCAGATGGACCCCTCGCTTCACCCCCCTCACACACACACACCTCCCCTCAGACTTAACCGTGGAGTGCTTAGCGTGCACAATACCTGGGCCCCAGCCAGTTCAATCAGTGTAGTCTCAGCAAATTGCCACAGCTTCACAGGGAATAGAAGACACCATCTTTGTAAAGTATACTGCCAACCTCTCTCTCTCTCTCGTTCTCGCTCTCTCTCTCTCTCACACACACTCTCTCTCTTTCTCACTGAACATTTGAGTTCTGGATCGGGTCAAGTACCCACGGTTCCACAAAAAAAAATCAGCTGGCGGGTGAAAGGAAAATATTCCTTCAACTTGTGGATCGGTTCAAGGTTCAGAACAATTATATTGTGGGTCGAAATGTTCTCTCTGCTGCGGTGCTGCAGCTGCGGTGCTGCAGCTGTAGCATAAAGCCTCGTAGTCCAAAACATGTACGCGCACACACAGCAGTGTACTAGAATATTTGACCATTGGCTTTCATACCTTTCGAATTTTCAGCGCAACTGAAGCAATTTCTCCAACTGTCAATGCACTTAATGGTGATGGGAAGTTCGGCTCTTTTTACTGACTCTGATCTTCGACGTGTTTGTTCAAAATAAATACTATTTTGTTCATTTGAGTCAGTGAGTACGTTTAAATGCACAGTAATAATGAAATATTAAACTGATTATAGCAAAAGGCAGAGTATGGCATTAGTCATGTAAACACCTCTACTTATCTTAATCGCGGGAAGGTCATAATCGAAGTAAGCATAGACTGATTAAAACACTTGGTTTTCTGAGCAACCTTTCAAATTATTAGGACAGTGGTGTGTTTGATCTGTACATGTGCCAGTACCGGTAGCGCAAGCCTCCCTCTTTTGCACGAGTGAAGTGAGTTTTGAAAAATGAGTAAGTATGCATCCTAGAAATAGTTTTCACATACAAACTAAAATGTGTCCATGTAAACCGGATTATTAGGGAAATTGTTCTTCTTGCTAAGCATGTTACCGTTTTAAACAAATTATTGTATTAATCTGTCTATCCTGAATAAACGTATTATGGTGTGCTCAGTAATGCCAGAGCATGCAGGACCCCCTACCGGCGAACGATGAACTGAAAACCTGTGAATCATGTTTCTATGAGCCTCTTATTCACATGTCGTTCACCATAAGGGGTTTATTGGGGCTGTCATTTGTGACTGAGACTTGTAAACGTGTGCTTTAAACAATGCATGCTCGGCGTACAAATACGATTATTTCCTGATACATTTGAAACGAAGTCTAGTTGTGGCTGCAACTGGAGAAGATTGTGAACTACTCTTGGCAGAATACTTTGCTTGACTGCCATGAGGGTGGCAATTTCTAAATTAAAACAATTGGTCTTCTTCTATCAAGGCGCAAGGCGAGACCCAGATGCAGACACATGAGGCAGATGGTTGGAGTCTTACAATGTTTAATAATCCAAAGGGGTAGGCAAGAGAATGGTCGTGGACAGGCAAACGGTCAAAACCAGATCAGAGTCCAGGAGGTACAGTGGCAGACAGGCTCGTGGTCAAGGCAGGCAGAATGGTCAGGCAGGCGGGTACTGAGTCCAGAGTCAGGCAAGGGTCAAAACTGGGGAGGACTAGAAAAAGGAGAATAGCAAAAAGGAGTACGGGAAAAACACACCGGTTGACTTGACTAAATGTACAAGACGAACTGGCACAGAGAGACAGGAAACACAGGGATAAATGCACTGGGGAAAATAAGCGACACCTGGAGGGGGTGGAGACAATCACAGGAACAAGTGAAACAGATCAGGGCGTGACATCTCCAGCAGGTAACGTTGTTTCGTTTCTTTCGCTCACCAAGCAAGGAATTGTTGTATGGAGGTCAACATGAGTGTAGAATTTATTAAACAAAAAAATGTAATGGCTTATTTGCTACGTGAGGTTAATTTGATCTAATATAATTTTCGTAATGCATAGTTGGTTATGAGTGTACTGATATAAGTAGGACACGTGACATCCGCAACATTGTTAAAAAACACTTTATATCAGAGTTGTCTCGAGATGGCTATGCATATTTATGACATGTGGTTAATAGTATAGCATCTCTGTCTATTGAATACAGGACGTTGACGTCAACACCCCTCATCGAATATTCAAAAATGTAATAAAATAACGAGATGTATCCACCAATTCAAAAAGAGGAATAGGTGGGAGCTTGACATCCCACCATTCCGCTCTGTGGGCAACAAATCCCATTGTTAGGTTGGAGACGTACTGTACATATCTCGTCATTATATCAAAATCTCTGGCACAGTCATTCGCAAACTACAGTCCCCCAAATTATTCGTTCTCGAGATCAAATTTGTTGAGCAGAGGCTGTGTATGATTTGGTTCTACAAAGCGGTGTCCATCATAACATTCAATAATCAATTATCACGTCGTTCTTGCAACATGCAATCAATTATCAGTTCTAAACATGTAATTTTCTTCTCTTTGCTCATTATTTATTTTTCTGCGCGCACATGACAGACAGTTCGTGGTCGGAACAGATCTCTGAAGCTGCTGAGCCGGAGGAGTATGTATTAATCCTGCTGTTGAACTAACAGGTCAAACGAATGTCTGAAATGAACAAGTCACTCAGAAAAATGAATCATGAGTCTCAAGTCAGTAAAACGAGTCATTCAAAAAGAACGAATAATTAGCAAACTGCACATCAATAACATTCAAATGAATAAAGGACATATGCCGGAGCCGTGTTGGTTGGGAATTGTGGGGAGGTCTAGGAACATACAGAGAAGGAACTGTCAGATGCACCATAATAGCCCAGAAGTAAAGCTGCACTGGGAGCCAAATTTGAAATGGAATACATTGAATACATGGAACAGGGTGGGAAAAATTGCATTAAAACACAATTTAAATGTATTTTCAGAAGGGTTGTGGTCACCATTCATGTAATACATTAAATATATACATCAGACGGTATTGGATAAATATTTCATAGTTTTTTCACAAGTACATTTATTTTCCTATTTTAATCTTATAGCAACCCTATGCTTGACGCGACTTTTATGGCCAGAGCAGTCTCTCGATATGCCTTTAATACTGCAGTGGGCTAAATCTGGGTCACACAGAGTGATTCTTGGTAGTCTTAAACAAATCTACACCTCACACACATGGTTATGGGCTTAAAAATAAGACACTTGTAAGATATAGAGTTGGAATGTATTACATTTTGAGTTTGTATCCCAATATTACACTTTATATACATCAACAGAAGACTGAAATATGACAACACTGTTTGATGTAACAACACCAGAATTTCATCATAATTAAAAAAAAATTATTATGAAATTATGACAAATATGAATTACTTTCAACTCATGAGGCCAAAGAGGGCACTTTTGGTCATTGACTAAAAGAAAGGTAGGCTTGTTGGTTGGCGTTTAGCTATTTCTTCCAACACTGTCACCATGCACTCCTTAATTAGGACTACCAGCTTTCTGCATCCGACTCAGGCCTTTTGTCTGGGGTGGAAAATGTACTTACTCAGATTGAATTATTTGCAAAGAGTGACAGTTTCGTTGCAAACGAGACACACTGGTTTGGCATTGGAGAAATACGGTACAATGAATATCTTATATTAGAGTAGGTGGTCTTATTAACATAGACATTTGTGATTTTACCATGTGTTAAATGTATAGTGTAGCCTACACTGTTTAGGGCTATGGGGTAATAATGCAATTATGGCGCCGGAGAAGAAGGCAGACGTTTTACGTGTTCCCAACCGATTGTGTTTTATTGTTTGTTTATTTGTGTTTTTTATAACTTATTTTTTAACTTATTTTGTACATAATGTTGCCGCTACCGTCTCTTATGACCAAAAATAACTTCTAGACTTCAGGACTGCGATTACTCACCACGGACTGGAAGAATCCTTTTTTTCCTTTAACGAGTCTGACGAGCCTGATGCGAACGATATACTGCTTTCTCGGGAACAGGCCCGATCCCGTGATTTACGTGAAGAGGTGGAGAAAAAGGGGCCAAAGGGCGGGCTGCCTTCTGAGAATTAGTAGGTGATTGAATAAACCCCTACTTCCTCCCATTCTGCTAGCAAACGTGCAATCTTTGGAGATAAAATAGATGACCTACGCACAAGATTAAACTACCAACGAGACATTCAAAACTGTAATATCTTATGCTTCACGGAGTCGTGGCTGAACGACGACACTATCAACATACAGCTGGTTGGTTATACACTGTACTTGCAGGATAGAACAGCATCGTCTGGTAAGACAAGTGGTGGCGCGCTATGTATTTTTGTAAATAAGTCTCGAGCTATTGCTCACCTGAGGTAGAGTATCTCATTATAAGCTGTAGACCACGCTATCTACCTAGAGAGTTTTCATCTGTATTTTTCGTAGCTGTTTACATACCAGCACAGTCAGAGACTGGCACTAAGAAATCACTGAATGAGCTGTATTCTGCCATAAGCAAACAAGAATATGGTCACCCAGAAGTGGTGTTCCTAGTAGCCGGGGACTTAAATCCGTTTTACCAAATTTCCATCAGCATGTTAAATGTGTAACCAGAGGGGAAAAAAACTCTGGACCACCTTTACTCCACACACTCCAAAGCTCTCCCTTGCCCTTCATTTGTCAAATCTGACCATAATTCTATCCTCCTGATTCCTGCTTACAAGCAAAAACTAAATCAGGAAGCACCAGTGACTAGATCAATAAAAAATGGTCTGATGAAGCAGATGCTAAACTACAGGACTGTTTTGCTAGCACAGACTGGAATATGTTCTGGGATTCCTCCGATGGCATTGAGGAGTACACCACGTCAGTCAATGGCTTCATCAATAAGTGCATCGATGACGTCGTCCCCACAGTGACCGTACGTACATACCAGAAGCCATGGATTACAGGCAGCATCCACACTGAGCTAAACGCTAGAGCTGCCCATTTCAAGGAGCGGGACTCTAACCCGGAAGCTTAAAAGAAATCCCGCTATGCCCTCTGACGAACGATCAAAAAGGCAAAGCATCAATACAGGACTAAGATCAAATCGTACTACACCGGCTCTGATGCTCGTCGGATGTGGCAGGGCTTGCAAACCATTACAGACTACAAAGGGAAGCACAGCCGAGAGCTGCCCAGTGACACGAGTCTACCAGACAAGCTAAACTACTTCTATGCTCGCTTCGAGGCAAAAGGCACTGAAACATGCATGACAGCACCAGCTGTTCTGGAAAACTGTGTGATCACGCTCTCCGCAGCCGATGTGAGTAAGACCTTTAAACAGGTCAACATTCACAAGGCCGCAGGGCCAGACGGATTACCAGGACGTGTACTGCGAGCCTGCACTGACCAACTGGCAAGTGTCTTCACTGACATTTTCACCCTCTCCCTGTCCGAGTCTGTAATACCAACATGTTTTAAGCAGACCACCATAGTGACTGTGCCCAAGAACACTAAGGTAACCTTAGCCTGTTAGGGCTAGGGGGAAGTATTTACACGGCCGGATAAAAAACGTACCCGATTTAATCTGGTTACTACTCCTACCCAGTAACTAGAATATGCATATAATTATTGGCTTTGGATAGAAAACACCCTAAAGTTTCTAAAACTGTTTGAATGGTGTCTGTGAGTATAACAGAACTCATATGGCAGGCAAAAACCTGAGAAGTTTCCTTAAAGGAAGTGCCCTCTCTGACAAGATGTTGTTGTTCTTGTCTCTGTTTATTGAAGACTGAGGATCTTTGCTGTAACGTGACACTTCCTACGGCTCCCATAGGCTCTCAGAGCCCGGGAAAAAGCTGAATGATGTCATTCCAGCCCCAGGCTGAAACACATTTGCGCTTTTGGCAAGTGGCCGATAAGAGGATAATGGGCTTAGGCGCCTGCACGAGTCGATCCCGTGCTTTATTTTCTGTCGTCTATTTACCTAAACGCAGATTCCCGGTCGGAATATTATCGCTTTTTTACGAGAAAAATTGCATAAAAATTGATTTTAAACAGCAGTTGACATGCTTCGAAGTACGATAATGGAATATTTAGAATTTTTTTGTCACGAAATGCGCCGTGCTCGTAACCCTTATTTACCATTCGGATAGTGTCTTGAACGCACGAACAAAACGCCGCTGTGTGAACATAACTATGGATTATTTGGGACCAAACCAACATTTGTTATTGAAGTAGAAGTCCTGGGAGTGCATTCTGACGAAGAACACCAAAGGTAATCAAACTTTTCTAATAGTAAATCGGAGTTTGGTGAAGGATAAACTTGCTGGGTGTCTAAATAGCTAGCCCTGTGATGCCGGGCTATCTACTTAGAATATTGCAAAATGTGCTTTCACCAAAAAGCTATTTTAAAATCGGACATATCGAGTGCATAGAGGAGTTCTGTATCTATAATTCTTAAAATAATTGTTATGCTTTTTGTGAACGTTTATCGTGAGTAATTTAGTAAATTGTTAGTAAATTCGCCGGAAGTTTGCGGGGGGTATGCTAGTTCTGAACGTCACATGCTAATGTAAAAAGCTGTTTTTTGATATAAATATGAACTTGATTGAACAAAACATGCATGTATTGTATAACATAATGTCCTAGGTGTGTCATCTGATGAAGATCATCAAAGGTTAGTGCTGCATTTAGCTGTCTTCTGGGATTTTGTGACATTATATGCTAGCTTGAAAAATGGGTGTCTGATTATTTCTGGCTGGGTACTCTGCTGACATAATCTAATGTTTTGCTTTCGTTGTAAAGCCTTTTTGAAATCGGACAGTGTGGTTAGATTAACGAGAGTCTTGTCTTTAAAATGCTGTAAAATAGTCATATGTTTGAGAAATTGAAGTAATAGCATTTCTAAGGTATTTGAATAACGCGCCACAGGATTCCACTGGCTGTTACGTAGGTGGGACGATTTGGTGCCACCTACCCTAGAGAGGCTAAATGACTACCGACCCGTAGATCTCACTTCTGTAGCCATGAAGTGCTTTGAAAGGCTGGTCATGGCTCACATGAACATTATTATCCCAGAAACCCTAGACCCACTCCAATTTGCATACCACCCCAACAGATCCACAGATGATGCAATCTCAATTGCACTCCACACTGCCCTTTCCCACCGATGTGAGAATGCTATTCATTGACTACAGCTCAGAGTTGACTACAGCTCAAACTCCATAGTGCCTTCAAAACTCATCAAAAAGCTAAGGACCTTGGGACTATACACCTCCCTCTGCAACTAGATCCTGGACTTCCTGACGGGCCTCCCCCAGGTGGTGAGGGTAGGTAACAACACATCCACCACGCTGAACCTCAACACAGGGTCCCCTCAGGGGTGCGTGCTCAGTCCCCTCCTTCACTCCCTGTTCACTCATGACTGTACGGCCAGGCACGCCTCCAAAACCGTCATTAAGTTGCCGATGACACAACAGTAGTAGGCCTGATCACCAACAATGACGAGACACCCTATAGGGAGGAAGTCAGAGACCTGGTCGTGTGGCGTCAGGACAACAACCTCTCCCTCAACGTGATCAAGACGAAGGAGATGATTGTGGACTACAGGAAAAGGAGGACTGAGCACGCCCCCATTCTCATTGACGGGGCTGCAGTGGAGCAGGTTGAGAGCTTCAAGTTACTTGGTGTCCACATCACCAACAAACAAACATGGCCCAAGCACACCAAGACAGTCGTGAAGCGGGCATGACAAAACCTTTTCCCCCTCAGGAGACCGAAAAGATTTGGCATGGGTCCTCAGATCCTCAAAAGGTTCTACAGCTGCACAATCGAGAGCATCCTGACTGGTTGCATCACTGCCTGGTATGGCGCCTGGTATGGCAACTGCTCTGCCTCCGACCGCAAGGCACTACAGAGGGTAGTGTGAACGACCCAGTACATCACTGGGGCAAAGCTCCCTACTATCCAGGACCTCTATACCAGGCGGTGCCAGAGAATGGCCCTAAAAATTATCAAAGACTCCAGCCACCCTAGTCATAGACTGTTCTCTCTGATACCACATGGCAAGTGGTACTGTTGCGCCAAGCCTAGGTCCAAGAGGCTTCTAAACAGCTTCTACCCCCAAGCCATAAGACTCCTGAACAGCTAATCATATGGCTACCCAGACTATTTGCATTGCCCCCATCCCCCTATTTTTCACTGCTACTACACTCTGTTGTTATCATCTATGCATAGTCACTTTAATAACTCTACCCACATGTACATATTACCTCAACTAACCGGTGCCCCACACACATCGACTCTGTATCAGTACCCCCCTGTATATATTCTCGCTATTGTTATTCTGCTGCTGCTCTTTAATTACTTGTTACTTTTATTTCTTATTCGTATCCGTATTTAAATTTTTTTGCATTGTTGGTTAGGGGCTCGTAAGTAAGCATTTCACTGTAAGGTCTACACCTGTATTTGGCGCACGTGACTAATTCAATTTGGGCAGCTAGTAGGCTATTTACTAATAGGCTAATTATGCTCTGACCTGCCGACTAGCTACTAGCTCAGTAACAATTGGCCGGAGGCCAAACCTGGCTGCCAACCCCCCTTGTATATTGTAAATTCAATCACCCCCTTCACCATTATCATCATCATCATTCAGATCATTCAAACATGTGTGGATATAGGCCTAGTGCTAAACGTGTCTCGGTGATGTGAAATTATGTTGTTGCTCACCGGTGCGCTCTGATGAGAACCAATTAACAATTTAGTCTAACAACATTGCTCGCAAACTGCACGGATGTGAGATTTGTTTCACTATAGAAGTACTGGTCCACTTAAATAAAAATTACAGGTTGCATATCACAATATTTAAGTACATATCGAATGATCTGCTCTGCCCATTACAGTTAAGCATAGGGTTGTTATAAGATTTATATGGGAAAATAATATGAAATAGCTCCCCAATACCGCCTAATCTACTGTATATATTTAATGTATTATATGAACGGTAACCACAGCCCTTCTGAAAATACATTTATGTAAATTGTGTTTTAATGCAATTTTTTCCACCCTGCTCCATGCATTCAACGCATTCCATTTCAAATGTGGCTCAAAGTGCGGCTAGTTATGGGGGTATTATGACGCACCTGAATGTTCCTTCTCTGTATGCTCTTTGGGGGATGTGCCTGTTTGAGCTGTGCGGTTCCTTCAAGGATGGTCGATGGATGGTGGTCTACAGCAGAGATCCTTTTAACATGTAAATTTGAATAGCCATGTTGGTGCTAGCAAGCAGGCTAGGTAGTGCTAGGTATCAACAGTTAATCCAGTAGGGGCTGGAAACTATAGTGAGCTTCAATTGGCAAATAGCAATGCTATGTCGCTGAGTATGTGTCACGCTTGTGTGTAGTGGGTGAGGAATCAAATGCCGGAAGCTACGATACAGGGTAGTGGCTTTAATAAGCACAACGGCAAAAACACAAGCCTTCCCAAAAACAGCGATCAAAGCGCACAACAAAACAAGGTGCCCCAAACACAGGGGGACAAAACACTGTTGGTGCAAACACACGCACTACTACAAAATACAAAATCAGAGTGTCACCAAGCAAAGCAAACAGAGAAACACAATCACGTACAAAAACCATACATCCTACGCTAACCTAAATAACCCCCCCTTTCTAATGACTAACCCAAAACAGGTGCGTGCCTACCTAGACCTAACCAAACGAAAGTGAAACAAAACAGGGATCGATGGCAGCTAGTAGTTCGGCGACGACGACCGCCGAGCCCCGCCTGGCCGAGGAGGGGCGCCACCATCCGTCACAGTCGTGACAGTACTCCCCCCCTGACGCGCGGCTCCCGCAGCGCGCCGTCGCCGACCTCGAGGACGCCCCGGAGGGCGAGGCGCAGGGCGATCCGGATGGAGGCTGTGGAACTCCCGGGTGAGCGCTGGGTCCAGTATGTCCTCCACCGGTACCCAGCACCTCTCCTCCGGGCCGTACCCCTCCCAGTCCACGAGGTACTGCAGGCCCCTCGCCCGGCGTCTGGAGTCCAAGATGGATCGGACTGTGTACGCCGGGGCCCCCCCGATGTCCAGGGGGGGTGGAGGGACCTCCCGTACCTCATTTTCCTGCAGCGGACCAGCTACCACCGGCCTGAGGAGAGACACATGAAACGAGGGGTTAATACGATAATAAGAAGGAAGTTGTAATCTGTAACACACCTCGTTTATTCTCCTCAGGACTTTAAATGGCCCCACAAACCGCGGACCCAGCTTCCGGCACGGCAGGCGGAGGGGCAGGTTCCGGGTCGAGAGCCAGACTCTCTCCCCTGGGGTGAACACGGGGGCCTCGCTGCGGTGCCGGTCAGCGCTCGCTTTCTGTCGCTCCCTGGCTCGTTCCAGGGATTCCTGCACAGCGTTCCAGGTCTCCCTTGAGCGCTGCACCCATTCCTCCACCACAGGGGCCTCCGTCTGGCTCTGATGCCATGGCCCCAGGACCGGCTGATAACCCAACACACATTTGAATGGTGACATGTTGGTGGAGGAGTGGCGCAAAGAGTTCTGAGCCATTTCGGCCCATGGCACGAACCTTGCCCACTCCCCTGGCCGGTCCTGGCAATAGGACCGCAGGAACCTGCCCACCTCCTGGTTTACCCTTTCCACCTGCCCATTACTTTCGGGGTGAAACCCCGAGGTCAGACTGACCGAAACCCCCAGCCGCTCCATAAACGCCCGCCACACTCGGGACGTGAACTGGGGGCCTCGATCTGAGACGATATCCTCGGGCACCCCGTAGTGCCGGAAGACGTGGGTGAATAAGGCTTCCGCGGTCTGCAGGGCCGTAGGAAGACCGGGTAACGGAATCAGACGGCAGGACTTAGAAAACCGGTCCACAACGACCAGGATCGTAGTGTTGCCCTGAGACGGCGGGAGATCGGTCAAGAAATCCACCGCCAGGTGGGACCATGGTCGTTGTGGAACCGGGAGGGGTTGTAATTTCCCTCTAGGCAGGTGCCTGGGAGCCTTACTCTGAGCGCACACCGAACAGGAGGAGACATAGTGCCTCACGTCCTTCACCAAGGTGGGCCACCAGTATCTCCCACTAAGACCACGCACTGTCCGCTCAACCCCTGGGTGACCCGAGGAGGGAAGCGTGTGAGCCCACCGAATCAGCCGATCGCGAACACCGAGCGGAACGTACTTACGACCCACTGGACACTGCGGAGGAGTAGGCTCCGTCCGTAACGCCCGCTCGATGTCCGCGTCCACCTCCCAGACCACCGGTGCCACCAGGCAGGAGGCTGGAAGGATGGGCGTGGGCTCGGTGGACCGTTCCTCGGCGTCATGGAGACGAGACAGTGCGTCGGCCTTAGTGTTCCGGGAACCTGGGATATACGAGATGTTAAACCGAAATCTCGTAAAGAACATCGCCCACCTGGCTTGACGCGGGTTCAGTCTCCTCGCCGCCCGGATGTACTCCAGATTGCGGTGGTCAGTCCAGATGAGAAAAGGGTGGCGCGCCCCCTCAAGCCAATGTCTCCACACCTTCAGGGCTCTGACCACAGCCAACAGCTCCCTGTCCCCCACATCATAGTTACGCTCCGCCGGACTCAACTTCCTAGAGAAGAAGGCGCAGGGGCGGAGCTTGGGGGGGGGCGCCCGAGCGCTGGGAGAGCACGGCTCCTACCCCAGCCTCGGACGCGTCCACCTCCACTATGAAGGGCAAAGAGGGGTCCGGGTGCGCCAGCACCGGGGCGTCGGTGAACAAAACCTTCAGACGACTAAAGGCCCTGTCCGCCTCCACGGACCACTGCAACCGCACCGGGCCCCCCTTCAACAGTGAGGTAATGGGAGCCGCCACCTGCCCAAAGCCCCGGATAAACCTCCGGTAGTAATTGGCAAATCCCAAAAACCGCTGCACCTCCTTCACCGTGGTGGGAGTCGGCCAATTACGCACGGCTGAGACGCGGTCACATTCCATCACTACCCCTGATGAGGAAATGCGATACCCCAAGAAAGAGACGGCTGGTTTGGAAAACTCACATTTCTCAGCCTTGACGTATAGGTCATGCTCCACCAGTCGCCCAAGCACCTTACGCACCAGAGACACATGCTCGGCGCGTGTAGCGGAGTAGACCAGAATGTCATCGATGTACACCACTACACCCTGACCGAGCAGGTCCCGGAGAATCTCATCCACAAAGGATTGAAAGACTACGGGAGCATTCTTTAACCCATACGGCATGACGAGGTACTCATAATGGCCAGATGTGGTACTAAATGCAGTTTTCCACTCGTCCCCTCCTCGGATACGCACCAGATTATATGCGCTCCTGAGATCCAATTTCGTGAAGAAGCGCGCCCCGTGAAATGACTCCATCGCCGAGGCGATGAGAGGTAGTGGGTAACTGAAACCCACTGTGATGGCATTTAGACCTCTATAGTCAATGCACGGGCGCAAACCTCCCTCCTTCTTCTTCACGAAAAAGAAGCTCGAGGAGACGGGTGAGTGAGATGGCCGAATGTATCCCTGCCTCAAGGATTCAGTGACGTATGTCTCCATAGCCGCTGTCTCCTCCTGAGACAGGGGATAAACGTGACTACGAGGAAGGGCAGCGCCCACCTGGAGGTTTATCGCACAGTCTCCTCGTCGATGAGGTGGTAATTGGGTCGCCTTCGTTTTACTGAAGGCGATAGCCAAATCGGCATATTCTGAGGGAATGTGCACGGTGGAGACTTGGTTTGGACTCTCCACCGTAGTCGCACCGATGGAAACTCCTATGCACCTGCCCGAGCACTCATTTGACCACCCCTTAAGAGCCCTCTGTCCCCACGAAATCTTAGGGTTGTGAGTGGCTAGCCAGGGAATCCCTAGAACCACTGGAAACGCTGGGGAATCGATGAGGAAAAGACTAATCCGCTCCTCATGACCCCCCCGCATTACCATGACCAGAGGTACAGTGACCTCCCTGACCAGCCCCGACCCTAGTGGTCGACTGTCTAGGGCGTGTATGGGGAAGGGTTGGTCCAACTGGACCAGGGGAATCCCTAACTTAGCCGCGACCCCACGGTCCATAAAACTCCCTGCTGCGCCTGAATCGACTAGCGCCTTAAACCGGGAGTGAGGGGAGAAACAAGGGAAAGACACTGACACATACATGTGACGTACAGGGGGCTCTGGGTGAGGCTGGTGCTGACTCACCTGAGGTGTCAAAGGAGCGCTCTGCCTGCCGTCTGGACTCCTAGGGGAGTCTCCCCAGCACCGGTCCACAGTGTGCCCTCTGCGACCACATGAGGTGCAGGAGCGACCCCCCCCCTCCAGTCTTCCTGGCTGCTGCCCCCCCTATCTCCATAGGCGTGGGAGCAGGAGGGCTGGAGGGTGGAATGAGCAGGGCCCGGGTCGGACGTCCGCGGGCGGCCAGCAGATTGTCCAGTCGGATGGACAGATCCACCAGTTGGTCCAGTGTGTGAGTCGTGTCCCGACAGGCTAATTCCCGGCGGACGTCCTCCCTCAAACTACAACGGTAGTGGTCTATAAGGGCCCTCTCATTCCACCCTGCTCCCGCGGCCAGGGTCCGGAACTCGAGAGCGAAATCCTGCGCGCTCCTCGTCTCCTGCCTCAGGTGAAACAGCCGCTCACCCGCCGCTCTCCCCTCCGGGGGATGATCGAATACTGCCCGAAAGCGGCGGGCGAACTCTGGGTAGTTGTCCCTGGCTGAGTCCGGACTGTCCCACACGGCGTTTGCCCATTCCAGGGCCTTACCCGTGAGACAGGAGACGAGGACGCTGACGCTCTCCTCCCCCGAGGGAGGGGGACGAACGGTCGCCAGGTATAACTCCAACTGGAGTAAGAAGCCCTTACACCCAGCGGCCGTTCCATCGTACTCCCTGGGGGGGCGAGCTTCACCCCACTGGTACTGGGAGCTGTGGGTGCTGGGGGGGCGCAGGCTGTTGGACTGTCGCGTTCGGGGGGCCGAGAGCGCGTCGGTCCCAGCTCTCCAGGCGCGCCAACACCTGATCCATGGCGTTACCCAGCCGGTGGAGCAGGGTAGAGTGTTGGTCCACGGTTTCCTCCATGGACATGGCTGGCGCTGAAGCTCCTGCTGACTCCATTACGTCTGGGTACGTGATTTCTGTCACGCTTGTGTGTAGTGGGTGAGGAATCAAATGCCGGAAGCTACGATACAGGGTAGTGGCTTTAATAAACACAACGGCAAAAACACAAGCCTTCCCAAAAACAGCGATCAAAGCGCACAACAAAACAAGGTGCCCCAAACACAGGGGGACAAAACACTGTTGGTGCAAACACACGCACTACTACAAAATACAAAATCAGAGTGTCACCAAGCAAAGCAAACAGAGAAACACAATCACGTACAAAAACCATACATCCTACGCTAACCTAAATAACCCCCCCTTTCTAATGACTAACCCAAAACAGGTGCGTGCCTACCTAGACCTAACCAAACGAAAGTGAAACAAAACAGGGATCGAT
Source organism: Salmo trutta (assembly GCF_901001165.1). Classification (NCBI taxonomy): domain Eukaryota; kingdom Metazoa; phylum Chordata; class Actinopteri; order Salmoniformes; family Salmonidae; genus Salmo; species Salmo trutta. The sequence continues at coordinate 52,225,368 of NC_042976.1, forward strand.
GGCAGCTAGTAGTTCGGCGACGACGACCGCCGAGCCCCGCCTGGCCGAGGAGGGGCGCCACCATCCGTCACAGTCGTGACAGTATGGAACAAAAGTTCAGCTTTCCCCAACTTTTCCCGCCCTATTCACGATCCGTCACCCATGCTCAAGTCGCCCAACAGTCCCCACCCACTTCGCTTCCCTTGATTTATTACATCGCCCCCAACATGCTAGATGGATTTCCGGTGTCAGTGCCGTGTACTGTAGCTATGTCACAATGGGACGCCGGACTATGGGCTGAGATCCTTTTTATGCATAAATTTGGATAGCCAAGCTTGCTTGGCCATCATGTTGATGCTAGTAAGCAGGCTAGGTAGTGCTAAGTAATAACAGCCAATCCAGTAAAGTCTGGAAACTATAGTGAGCTTTGATTCAACTTTACCCAACTATGGTCCTGCGCCATTTCACACACCCTCACCCTGAAAATGAATGGGATTCTGTTGTTTCATCATCTCCTTTGTGCTATATGGATCTCTTGTGTATCATAGTCCAAAACGTGTACACACAGCAGTGAACTAGAATATTGGAGCATTGGCATTCATACTTTTCGATTTCTGAAGGCAGCTCAAGCAAATTTCTCCCACTGTCAACACATTCAAATGCATAGAGGATGGGTACCGGAGACGCATTTGTTTGGAATGGGGGTCTCAGAGCCACGTAGCTATGTCACAATTGGATGCCGGACTATGACCTCTCAGTTTCTGTGGACAAATCTCTATTCGAATGTGTTGACGACAGTTAGAGAAATTGCTTGATCTGCACTAAGAATTAGAGAAGTATGAATGGCAACGGATTCTAGAACACTGCTGGTACACCTACACCTTTGGTACTCTGGTACCCTTTAGGCAGCCCACTACATCAAATCCTTAGGCAGCCCACCCTATGTAGCATTGGGTTGCTTAGCAACCGTGGTAAACAAACACACAGTGCTCATGCCTCTTTCATGCACACATACTTGGAATTCGCTAGCCTGGCTGATTTCAACGTGGGTTTTCATTACATTGATGATTCACTTTCTTTTCCTTATAAATATCCACACTCACACTCACAATTCCTGCATTCCTACATTTTGTTAGCTTTTGTTAGATTATGCACCCCGGGTGCGGCTTTAAAAAACTGACCTGTGCAGGAATCTACTGAGCACAGCTACCATTACTAGCAGAGGGCCAGTGCTTATTTATCTAGCAACCCACTAAGCTCTATCCTCTACAGAGATTATTATTGATACATCAAAACTGTGTTTATGTGTTGTGTGATTGCCCATGTGAGTGTGCATGTGTGAGAGTATATACAAGCGTGTGTCCGTGCCTGTATGTGTGCATGTGCCACCACATCATATTGACAGACGGATATAGGATATACAGCAAAATACAAAATGACTACTCCTTTATCAAATAAATCCAATAAATAGTGCAAAAAGCCCCCCCAAAACACGAGGCTCCAGACTGAGTAATTGAATGGGGGATTTCTAGCTAACACTTGTCATCTGCTTTGTGGATAGGGGAGCTGTGTGGAGCTTGTCTTTTTACAGTTTCTCTGGTAAACCTCGACAACTTCGCTAAACTGAGCAGATGGCGAAGCTAATTAACGCTGCTCTGTCTGTAAGTTTGTTTATAAAGAGAGAAGGGGCTTCCAGACATCTTGACACATTTTATTAACATATCATACCTTAATGCTATGCCTCCTGATACCCAGCGGGCTCTTTAGCGAAACACACACACATGCAGACACACAGGAACACACAGATGTGGGTAGTGTTTGTGTGTGTGCACACTGTACACACCATGGAAACACTAAAAGGCATCCATGCAGAACGAAACACCCTGTATGTACACTCATGAATATGCACGATTAGCAGGGTACAGTGTGTGTGGGTGGTTTTGCGTCTGTGTGTACCTGTAATTGTGGATGAATATCACATACGAGGCTGTGTGTTTGTGTTTGCATCTACATGAGTGAGTGCTCTCAAGTGTGCACATTTTAGTTTGTGTGTGTGTGTGTGTGTGTGTGTGTGTGTGTGTGTGTGTGTGTGTGTGCTTGCACATATAGTGTGTGTCTGCCATGTCCCCATGCCTCTCTGTCTCTGTAGTCCCACATTAGATTCACCCCCTGTAGCTCTGACAGCTTTCACTATTGTCTGGCGGGACACACACGATGATGTCACAAACAGATAGGGACACTCCGCTCCCCGAGGTGCCCAAGGTATTCTGGGGTGGTGGAGAGGGAGAAACAGACACAGAGAGGGCGAGATAAGGAAAGTGAGAGAGGGATAGAGAAGGAGAGAGATGGGGTGGTGGAGAGGGATGAACAGACACAGAGAGTTAGAGAGAAGGAGAAGGAGAGAGATGGGGTGGTGGAGAGGGAGAAACAGACACAGAGAGGGAGAGCGAAGGAAAGTGAGAGAGTGATAGAGAAGGAGAGCGATGGGGTGGCAGAGTACTCTGGTACATGTGTGTCATTCAGGACTCCTGCAGAGGTCCTCTTTACATATGATAAATACAATGGGAGCACTGGGAATGGGCCCAGGCAGTCACCTGATCCACTGAGGGAGTAGATGTTGTTGTAAAGGACCTTGAGGAGGCTCCGGCCCCAAACATAAGCGCTGAAAGAAGTGATACTGTGGGAAAATCCTGCAGCTCCTCTGTTTTTTAAACAGTTAATAAAAGTAAGTAGAAAAGGGTAATTTTTCATGAAAAATGGTGTGCCTTGCTTCAACTAGTCAAACGTATTTTTATGTTAGTGGAAGAAGTACAAAAAAGACGAGTCTAGTGTTGAATATTTTAGGCCAGTGTAAGGCCCAGACTACAAAGATAAGAAAAATAGCCTGAATCAAATGTCAGAAAATCTAGTACCTATCCCATTTTAAACTTTAAATTGCGTTTATAGTTTAAACGGTGTAAGACGAGTAGTGTTCAAAATAAATAAGTTGCAATATTTAAAGTGTGGCTGCTTTCGCATGCCACGTAAAAAATGGTTCTGCAATGTTGAAAATCCATTTAACAAGCTGTGGAGACTGAAAATGTTTATACTGCTCAAAAAAATAAAGGGAACACTTAAACAACACAATGTAACTCCAAGTATATCATACTTCTGTGAAATCAAACTGTCCACTTAGGAAGCAACACTGATTGACAATAAATTTCACATGCTGTTGTGCAAATTGAATAGACAACAGGTGGAAATTATAGGCAATTAGCAAGACACCCCCAATAAAGGAGTGGTTCTGCAGGTGGGGACCACAGACCACTTCTCAGTTCCTATGCTTCCTGGCTGATGTTTTGGTCACTTTTGAATGCTGGCGGTGCTTTCACTCTAGTGGTAGCATGAGACGGAGTCTACAACCCACACAAGTAGCTCAGGCAGTGCAGCTCATCCAGGATGGCACATCAATGCGAGCTGTGGCAAGAAGGTTTGCTGTGTCTGTCAGCGTAGTGTCCAGAGCATGGAGGCGCTACCAGGAGACAGGCCAGTACATCAGGAGATGTGGAGGAGGCCGTAGGAGGGCAACAACCCAGCAGCAGGACCGCTACCTCCGCCTTTGTGCAAGGAGGAGCAGGAGGAGCACTGCCAGAGCCCTGCAAAATGACCTCCAGCAGGCCATAAATGTGCATGTGTCTGCTCAAACGGTCAGAAACAGACTCCATGAGGGTGGTATGAGGGCCCGACGTCCACAGGTGGGGGTTGTGCTTACAGCCCAACACCGTGCAGGACGTTTGGCATTTGCCAGAGAACACCAAGATTGGCAAATTTGCCACTGGCACCCTGTGCTCTTCACAGATGAAAGCAGGTTCACACTGAGCACATGTGACATGTGACAGAGTCTGGAGACGCCGTGGAGAACGTTCTGCTGCCTGCAACATCCTCCAGCATGACCGGTTTGGCGGTGGGTCAGTCTTGGTGTGGGGTGGCATTTCTTTGGGGCGCCGCACAGCCCTCCATGTGCTCGCCAGACGTAGCCTGACTGCCATTAGGTACCGAGATGAGATCCTCAGACCCCTTGTGAGACCATATGTTGGTGCGGTTGGCCCTGGGTTCCTCCTAATGCAAGACAATGCTAGACCTCATGTGGCTGGAGTGTGTCAGCAGTTCCTGCAAGAGGAAGTCATTGATGCTATGGACTGGCCCACCCGTTCCCCAGACCTGAATCCAATTGAGCACATCTGGGACATCATGTCTCGCTCCATCCACCAACGCCACGTTGCACCACAGACTGTCCAGGAGTTGGCGGATGCTTTAGTCCAGGTCTGGGAGGAGATCCCTCAGGAGACCATCCACCACCTCATCAGGAGCATGCCCAGGCATTGTAGGGAGGTCATACAGGCACGTGGAGGCCACACACACTACTGAGCCTCATTTTGACTTGTTTTAAGGACATTACATCAAAGTTGGATCAGCCTGTAGTGTGGTTTTCCACTTTAATTTTGAGTGTGACTCCAAATCCAGACCTCCATGGGTTGATAAATTGGATTTCCATTGATTATTTGTGTATGATTTTGTTGTCAACACATACAACTATGTAAAGAAAAAAGTATTTAATAAGATTATTTCATTCATTCAGATCTAGGATGTGTTATTTTAGTGTTCCCTTTATTTTTTTGAGCAGTGTAAATATTTCAATTTATTTGAGAAGAAATAGGGAATTAAGAAAAGTAGTAGTCTATCAAAGTATTGAAACCAGATATTTTAATATATTTAACTTTGACTATATTTCTACTGCTTCACTTAATGAGTAAAACATTTTAATTCGGGATCAGTGTCCCTTCCACAGGATGGTTGAGGTAACGTAAGCTAATGCGATTAGCATGAGGATGTAAGTAACAAGAAAATTTCCCAGGACATAGCCATATCTGATATTGGCAGAAAGCTTAAATTGTTGTTAATCTAACTGCACTGCCCAATTTACAGTAGCTATTACAGTGAAATAATACCATGCTATTGTTTGAGGAGAGTGCACAATTTTGAACATAAAAAGTTATTAATAAACAAATTAGGCATATTTGGGCGGTCTCGATACAACATTTTGAACACAAGTGCAATGGTTCATTGGATCAGTCTAAAACTTTGCACATACACTGCTGCCGTCTAGTGGCCAAAATGTGTATTGCACCTGGGCTGGAATAATACATTATGGCCTTTCTCTTGCATTTCAAAGATGATGGTACAAAAAAATACAAAAGAACAGTTTTTTTTTCTTTGTATTATCTTTTACCAGATCTATTGTGTGTTATTCTCCTATATTCCTTTCACATATCCACAAACTTCAAAGTTTTTCCTTTCAAATGGTACCAAGAATATGCATATCTTTGCTTTAGGTCCTGAGCTTCAGGCAGTTAGATTTGGGTATGTCATTTCAGGCGAAAATTGAAAAAAAGGGGCGGATCCTTAAACTTCTTAAACTACCTCAAAAATAATGTTAAAGAGCTAAAGCAAGTCACAACTTTTCTTAATGGAAATTACCTCATAGTTTTAAATATGCAAATGAACAATGTCAGTCATGAAATAGTGAACATAAAGGTTAACTAAGTGTTTAATTAGTTTTTAACAATTTTTGTAAAAGAGAAAGGTCACCAGGAAGTGACATTTAACTGACCTCTCACACTCTCCTCCTGTGCAGCCACATTTTTTTTCTGTTGTTTGTCCTGTTGTTAAAGGTTGGCAATGTGCAAAACTACAATGCAAGTCTTAAAATAGTGCAATAGATCCTGGTGATCTCTCGCTTTCACAAAAAGCTAAGACGATTTTGTAACGTTTATTGACTGAGTCGAACGTGTTGACGATAGTTACAATGGCTTAGCTAGCTACTAGCTTATATTTATAGTGCATAATGAGGGAATGCTAGCTAGCTTTACCACCTAGTGTTGGTTTGTTTTACTCACTAAAATAGTGGGGAATTGAATTTGAATGGTTTGAATATGAATCTTTTTAAATCCATTCATGAAAAGTCAAACATTTTGGTTTCTTCGGCCAAGTCCTCAGCAATTGTTTTCTGTGCTAGCTATATCTGAACAATTTCAATAAAATGTTAATATTTCCTTTAACATTCTGTGTTGTGTCCGTTTTATTGACTTTTGATAAGTGAGGCATCTTTATATATGCTTTATAAATGCTTTATGACGGGGAAAATACTATAGAATTTACTTTACATTGACTGCATACAATTCATGCATAGACCTTTAATGTTGGTGTTATCGATCAGCGGCAAACTTTACAGTTGATTACCAAGAAGTGCTTAGCTATTATGAATGGGAAAATACAAATTACTTTACATTGGCTGCATAGAATTCATACATACTGTAGACCCTTCATGTGTGCGTATGACCAGTATGAAAGAGTTACAGCGCCCTCCTGAATTATTGGCACCCTAGGTAAATTAATTGTAAAGTCCATAGAGAATAAGAACACCTCCTCCCAACTGCCCACTGCACTGAGGATAGGAAACTCTGTCACCACCGATAAGCCCACTATAATTGAGAATTTCAATAAGCATTTTTCTACGGCTGGCCATGCTTTCCACCTAACTACCCCTACTGCATTCAACAGCACTGCACCCCCCACAGCTACTCGCCCAAGCCTCCCCCATTTCCCCTTCTCCCAAATCCATTCAGCTGATGTTCTGAAAGAGCTGCAAAATCTGGACCCCTACAAATCAGCTGGGTTTGACAATCTGGACCCTTTCTTTCTAAAATTATCTGCCAAAATTATTGCAACCCCTATTACTAGCCTGTTCAACCTCTCTTTCGTGTCGTCTGAGATTCCCATAGATTGGAAAGCAGCTGCTGTCATCCCCCTCTTCAAAGGAGGTGACACTCTTGACCCAAATTGCTACAGACCTATATCCATCCTACCCTGCCTTTCTAAGGTCTTCGAAAGCCAAGTCAACAAACAGATTACCGACTATTTCGAATCCCACCGCACCCTCTCCGCTATGCAATCTGGTTTCAGAGCTGGTCATGGGTGCACCTCAGCCACGCTCAAGGTCCTAAACGACATCGTAACCGCCATCGATAAGAAACAATACTGTGCTGCCGTATTCATTGACCTGGCCAAAGCTTTTGACTCTGTTAATCACCACATCCTCATCGGCAGACTTAGTAGCCTTGGTTTCTCAAACGATTGCGTCGCCTGGTTCACCAACTACTTCTCTGACAGAGTTCAGTGTGTCAAATCGGAGGGCCTACTGTCTCGACCTCTGGCAGTCTCTATGGGGGTACCACAGGGTTCAATTCTTGGGCCAACTCTTTTCTCTGTATATATAAATGATGTCGCTCTTGCTGCTGGTGAATCTCTGATCCACCTCTACGCAGACGACACCATTCTGTATACTTCTAGCCCTTCTTTGGACACTGTGTTAACAACCCTCCAGACGAGCTACAATGCCATTCAACTCTCCTTCCGTGGTCTCCAACTGCTCCTAAACACAAGTAAAACTAAATGCATGCTCTTCAACCGATCGCTGCCTGCACCTGCCCACCCATCCAGCATAACTTCTCTGGACGGTTCTAACTTAGAATTTGTGGACAACTACAAATACCTAGGTGTCTGGTTAGACTGTAAACTCTCCTTCCAGACTCACATCAATCATCTCCAATCCAAAGTGAAATCTAGAATTGGCTTCCTATTTCGCAACAAAGCATCCTTCACTCATGCTGCCAAACATACCCTCGTAAAACTGACCATCCTACCGATCCTCGACTTCGGCGATGTCATTTACAAAATAGCCTCCAATACCCTACTCAACAAGCTGGATGCAGTCTATCACAGTGCCATCCGTTTTGTCACCAAAGCCCCATATACAACCCACCACTGCGACCTGTATGCTCTCGTTGGCTGGCCTTCACTTCATAATCGTCGCCAAACACATTGGCTCCAGGTCATCTACAAGACCCTGCTAGGTAAAGTCCCCCCTTATCTCCGCTCACTGGTCACCATAGCAGCACCCACCTGTAGCACGCGCTCCAGCAGGTATATCTCTCTGGTCACCCCTAAAGCCAACTCCTCCTTTGGTCGTCTCTCCTTCCAGTTCTCTGCTGCCAATGACTGGAACGAACTACAAAAATCTCTGAAACTGGAAACACTTATCTCCCTCACTAGCTTTAACCTGTTTAGGATAGGGGGCAGTATTTTCACGGCCGGATAAAAAAACGTACCCGATTTAAATCTGGTTATTACTCCTGCCCAGAAACTAGAATATGCATATAATTATTTGATTTGGATAGAAAAAACCCTAAAGTTTCTAAAACTGTTTGAATGGTGTCTGTGAGTGTAACAGAACTCATATGGCAGGCCAAAACCTGAGAAGATTCTATATTGGAAGTGCCCTGTCTGACCATTTCTTGGCCTTCTGTAGCCTCTTTATCAAAAATATAGGATCTCTGCTGTAACGTGACACTTCCTAAGGCTCCCATAGGCTCTCAGAAGGCGCCAGAACGTGGAATGATAACTCTGCAGTCCCTGGGCGAAAAACAATAGGGGTTTTGGAAAGTGGTCGTTCTGAGAACAATGACACTGGTGCGTGCATGTGACGACTCCCTTTTTCTTCTTTCAGTGTTTGAACGGATACAACGTCTCCCGGTTGGAATATTATCGCTATTTTACGAGAAAAATCGCATAAAAATTGATTTTAAACAGCGTTTGACATGCTTTGAAGTACGGTAATGGAATTTTTTGAAATTTTGTCACGATATGCGCCGGCGCGTCACCCTTCGGATAGTGTCTTGAACGCAAGAACAAAACGCAGCTATTTGGATATAACTATGGATTATTTGGAACCAAAACAACATTGGGTGTTGAAGTAGAAGCCCTGGGAGTGCACTCTGACGAAGAACAGCAAAGGTAATCCAATTTTTCTTATAGTAAATCTGAGTTTGGTGAGTTCCAAACTTGGTGGGTGTCTAAATAGCTAGCCATGATGGCCGGGCAATCTACTCAGAATATTGCATGTGCTTTCACCGAAAAGCTATTTTAAAATCGGACACCGCGATTGCATAAAGGAGTTCTGTATCTATAATTCTTAAAATAATTGTTATGTTTTTTGTGAACGTTTATCGTGAGTAATTTAGTAAATTCACCGGAAGTGTTCGGTGGGAATGCTAGTTCTGAACAAAACATGCTAATGTAAAAAGCTGTTTTTTGATATAAATATGAACTTGATTGAACAAAACATGCATGTTTTGTATAACATAATGTCCTAGGAGTGTCATCTGATGATCATCAAAGGTTAGTGCTGCATTTAGCTGTGGTTTTGGTTTTTGTGACATATGCTAGCTTGAAAAATGGGTGTGTGATTTTTTCTGGCTGGGTACTCTCCTGACATAATCTAATGTTTTGCTTTCGTTGTAAAGCCTTTTTGAAATCGGACAATGTGGTTAGATAAAGGAGAGTCTTGTCTTTAAAATGGTGTAAAATAGTCATATGTTTGAGAAATTGAAGTAATAGCATTTCTAAGGTATTTGAATATCGCGCCACGGGATTCCACTGGCTGTTGAGTAGGTGGGACGATTTCGTCCCACCTAGCCCAGAGAGGTTTTAAGCACCAGCTGTCAGAGCAGCTCACAGATCACCGCACCTGTACATAGCCCATCTATAATTTAGCCCAAACTACTACCTCTTCCCCTAATGTATTTATTTATTTTATTTATTTTGCTCCTTTGCACCATATTATTTACATTTGAACTTTGAACTTTCTTCAAACTACAAATCTACCATTCCAGTGTTTTTCTTGCTATACTTTATTTACTTTGCCACCATGGCATTTTTTTGCCTTTACCTCCCTTATCTCACATCATTTGCTCACATTGTATATAGTCTTATTTTTTTCTACTGTATTATTGACTGTATGTTGTTTACTCCATGTGTAACTCTGTGTTGTTGTATGTTGTCGAACTGCTTTGCTTTATCTTGGCCAGGTCGCAATTGTAAATGAGAACTTGTTCTCAACTTGCCTACCTGGTTAAATAAAGGTGAAAATAAAAAAAATAAAAAAATAAAATAAAAATGCATTAAATCTGTTTTTGGTTTGTGTACCGGAGTGGGACGAGAAGGAGCCGAAGTTCATTAGTTCCAAGGTAATGTAAAGAACGGAGGCGTTTATCCCGCTTTTACCACAGTTGCCGTTTGCTAGCCAATTTGACGTGGTCCGTCAATCAATGTTGCCTATCATGTCTGTCACCAGCAATCGTGATTAAACACTCTTAAAAACAATGTTGAAAAGGGGATAATGTTAGCTAACTTCGCTAGGTAGGCCTACGTTGGTTGGAGAAAAAAGTACATTAGTTTTAATTATCACTATGTTTAGCCAGGTGGGCAAATTTTATAACAGTAGCTTACAATGTAAACATTATCAGCTAATAGTACATCGGCAAATGTGTTGTAATAATTGTGTTGTTTGCTCTATAACCTGTTAATTAATATGCCTTGCTACTGTGCTATATAGGCCTAAACGCCGAGACAATAAGAAGACACAGTGGCAGAATGAATTCAACCACACCTTTGTTTATCACAAAACCAGATAGCAACCTCTGTCAAGTGAAGTCCACAAAGCATATCACATGTACAGTAACAGACAGTTACATGACCTACAGCATGGTCAAGCAAGTAAATGTTTCCGACATTTTCAGACCACTAAACAACTATTGAACCACGGAGAGTTATCGCAAGTTCAGCACTTTTCAACTTCAACATTTCAGCATCATCAAATTACCTCTGCTTAGTCAAATATGGTGACAACTAAAAGATACCAAAAACAATTTAGTCCAATCAACGTAAGCTAAATATGATGTGGCTGTCCATGGTTCTGATTTCTGTGTGCGCCTGTGTGTGTGTGTGTGTGTGCGCACATTTGTGCAAGTGGAAATACATGTTGACTCACCCTACTTGTGGAGAAACGCCAATGGCATCCTCCTCTCTTTCATGTTGATGAAACAGCCTATCACTCTGTCATACAGTACATGCTTTATTTTTTGTTGTTGTCCTAGGCTACCTGGCTAAAATACTTGCTGGCTAGCCTAATTCCATTCATGGGCAATGTTAGCTGGTTAATATTAGCCTTCTAGCTACATATTGAACTTCCATCCTCTCAGGCCAGGGGCACAACAACATATGAATTAATGGTTGGATCAAAATCGTTATAATCATTGGCCAGTACGCAGAATTAAGTAAAACCACAAGTGCAAATCCCTATCTCCATCCATGACTAATTTAGGAAAGTGACAATTTATGCTAGCTGGATAACAACACAATGAGATGCAACAATTTGTCACGTCCTGGCCATAGTAAGATGTTATTTTCTATGGTAGAGTAGGTCAGGGCGTGACAGGGGGTGCTTTGTGTTTTTCTATATCTATGTTTCATTCTAGTTTTCTATTTCTATGTTGTTGTTTTTTGGGATGATCTCCAATTAGAGGCAGCTGGTCCTCGTTGTCTCTAATTGGAGATCATACTTAAGTAGGGTTTTTTCCACCTGTGTTTGTGGGTAGTTATTTTCTGTTTAGTTAGTCTGTGTACCTGACAGAACTGTGCGTTTTCGTTTTCTGGGTGTTATTTTGTCTTTAGTGTTTGGAGTTATAATAAATATCATCATGAGCAATCAACACGCTGCGCTTTGGTCCCCTCTCTACAATAGCCGTTACACAATTTTAGTTTTTCTGTCAATGACGTATGATCTCAATGGGATATGATAGGAGTAACGCCAAATCTAAGCTGGCTTCCCTTTACACTTTTTTTTTGGTGCGCCAGGACCATTCACAGTTGAGCTCGCTCAGTTTAGCTCAATGCTGATTGGCCAATTTTGTATACTTTTTTTGTCAAGGGAGGCCAGATGCTCGCTGTTGTCCGTTGCATCTGCAGATAGATTATAAAACATTCAATGATTATTAGGATCCCTATTTAGATACTCTTCCTGAGGTAAAAAAAGAAAACTAAACCACTAGAATACATAAAGTACATTTCACTATATAATACAATATACAATACAAAATATATTAAGACGTCTGTCTCTTCACAGTCCCTTTTGTGCCGTAAGGTGTTCTTTTATCTGTTTTTTTATCTGTTTTTATTGCTAGATTGAGTTACCTGGGGTGGCAGAGAGTAGTCGTAGCTCCATTTAATACTGTGCGTTTCCCATCCACTGTTCTGTACCTGGGGACTGTAAAGAGACCTCTAGTTGTATGAGAGTTCATCTGTCCAGTGTCTGTGTTCTTTTGCCTGTCTTAATCTTTTCTTTTTATTGGCCAGTCTGAGATATGGCTTTTTTAAAATTCTGCATAGAAGGTCAGCATCTCACATGTTCACTGTTAACGTTGAGACTGGTGTTTTGCGAGTTGAGGACTGTGAGGCGTCTGTTTCTCAAACTAGACACTCTAATGTCCTTGTCCTCTTGCTCAGTTGTAAACCGGGTCCTCCCACTCCTCTTTCTATTCTGGTTAGAGCCAGTTTGTGCTGTTCTCTGAAGGGAGTAGTACACAGTGTAGTATGAGATCTTCAGTTTCTTGGCAATTTCTCGCATGGAATATCCTTCATTTCTCAGAAAAAGAATAGACTGCTGATTTTCAGAAGAAAGTTCTTTGTTTCTGGCCATTTTGAGCCTGTAATCGAACCCGCTGATGCTCCAGATACTCAGCTAGTCTAAAGAAGGGCAGTTTTATGGCTTCTTTAATTTTCAGCTGTGCTAACATAATTGCAAAAGGGTTTTCTAATGATCAATTATTCTTTTAAATTATAAACTTGTATTAGCTAACACAACGTGCCATTGGAACACAGGAGTGATGGTTGCTGATAATGGGCCTCTGTACGCCTATGTAGATATTCCATTAAACATCTGCCATTTCCAGCTACAATTGTCAACATTGACAATGTCTACACTGTATTTCTGATCAATTTGATGTTATTTTAAAGGACAAAATAAATGTTATTTCAAAAACAAGGACATTTCTAAGTGACCCCAAACTTTTGAACGGTAGTGCAGTTCTAAGCGCAATACATGCTGCTCTGTTCTTGACCATCTGCAATTTGTCTATGTCCTTCTTTGCCGCACATAACCGCACAACTGGGCAGTAGTCCAAGTGCGACAAAACTAGGGCCTGTAGGACCGACCTCTTCCCATTTTAGAAACCTTTCAGTCTATACTTTTTGAGCATGACAGTTTGCTATCGAGGGTGACACCCAGCAGTTTAGTCTTAACTTGCTCCACTGCAACATTATTCAATAATAGATCACGGTCTAGACGATATCCAAAGCAACTAACACACTGAATTCATACATTTTCAGTCATTTTAATTGCAAAGTCATGTCTTTCAACTCAATACCACAACTAATTGTATCAATCTGGGAGGTAAAGTTGTTAAACTATTCAATATTTTAGCTGTGTATTTCAGATGGAATCAAGCCATTACAATGTACCGGAGACCACAAAAATGCATCTTGTTCTGCAAAATATATTCCCTGGGAGATTTTTTTTTCTACTTTTCAACTAGTTAGCAATTTAGCTAACCCTAACCCTAACCCTAACTTTAACCCTTTAACCTAACTCCTAAATTTAACACCAACCTTAACCGTAATCCCTAACCCCTAGCCTAGCTAATGTTAGCCAGCTAGTGAACATTAGTCAACTACACACACACACACCAACACACACACACACTCACCCACTCACTCACGCACTCACTTACTCACTAGGGTGATGTTATCCTACAATTTAATGGTTATTTCTACGACAGATGCATTCCTACTGAAATGCAACATTAATAGCCATTGTTTTAACTATTGTTTTTCGGAAACTACTATGATGCTAACTAGACACCTGCAGGATCCAACAATGAACTAAATGGCTCTGAAAACTGTTTGTAATGTGGTTAGGAAGGATAGACAGTGTTTGTGATGATACCCTGATGAAGACAGCTTAGCTGTCGAAACGTTGGTTATTAAAATTTTTGCATCTGAGCTCTTAGAGTGTGCGGCTTTCCTTTATTCTCTAGGAAGGATAGACAGACACACATTGCCATAGCGATCCTGGCTAAGATGCTTACACAGAAATAATTTTGAGGAGATGGGAAACTCCATTGGAATCGTATTAACGGCCATTGTGTACGTTGTCCACATGTCGTCAATGGGCATGCATTTTGGGTGAATCTGGGACAAGGAGTGCAAAAATCCAACATTAGCAGGAATTACATGAACAAGAAGTACAACATTGCAAATATTTTCAGAGATGTGGGATAATTAACTTGTTCTCTGTAATATCGTATATATCACGACTCTGGATATGACCCAGATGCAGACACAGCAGGCGGATAGTTAAATTCTCAGAATATTCATCATAACAAATGGGCAGGCAGAGGTTCGTCATCCAAGGCAGAGTCAATCAGGGACAGAACGGTAGGAGGGCTCAGGGTCAGGACAGGCAGAAAGGTTAAAACTGGGAAGACTAGAAAACAAAACTTGAGAACAAGCGAAATGGGAAACACCCTGGTAAGACCTGACATAACAAGACGAACTGGCAACAGACAAACAGAAACAGGTATAAATACACTGGGGATAATAGAGAAAAATAGAAGACACCTGGTGGGGGGTGAAGACAAGCACAAGACAGGTGAAACAGATCAAGGTGTGACAGAATTGCTTTGAAATCTTGACATTACGTATTTTTTAGGAAAATAGTTAGGTTTCTTGACTCACACCCTTACTTTTGGCTCCCGAGTGGTGCAGCTGTCTAAGGCACTGCATCTCAGTGCTAGAGGCGTCACTACAGACCCTGGTTTGATCCTGGTCTGTATCACAACTGGCCGTGATTGGGAGTCCCATAGGGCGGCGCACAATTGGCCCAGCTTTGTCCGGGTTAGGGGAGGGTTTGGCCGAGGTAGGCCGTCATTGTAAAATAAGAATTTGTTCTTAACTGACTTGTCTACTTAAATAAAGGTTAAATAAAAAATTAATTAATACATTTTTTAGAAAGGATTGTGTGACGATTAGCTTGGCAACGGCGTGACGCAGGATGACAAAGTGATTGGTCGACAGTCTGCTGGGTGGGGCATTATACGTTTCTCCGTTCATTGGCCGGTGGAATTCCTATCTGATCTTTCGAAGTATCTCTGGCTTAAAAAATGCCCCATGGCGATGGTTGCTGTGGGTACACTCCCATTGCCATGGCGATGATTATCAGGAGGACACCCACATTGCCATGGTGATGATGGAAGGAAAGAGGCATGCCAACAAATAAGATGACATGCATATGACATGCATATTCCTACAGATTGAACATAGCATGAATAATTGATAAGACATATGCAAAGAAGGAGATTTAAAGTTTTATTATGTAAAAATGTAGAATAGCTCTGAGTAAGGCAGTTTTTCTCATCAAGCTCTCACAGTCTCACTGCAAAATTAGACGTTTATCCACATTACTCCGAACATAAAATGTCTAAGTTGCTCCAAATAACAAATTTCTAAGTGTTTTTGACACCCTGGCTTGACTATTCCTGTTCAGTATCATTTATTTTCTCCAAATGTCATATTTATAAATTGCTCCAAACACCTTAAGGGTTAAGGTTTGGGATAGCAACATTTAAATAAAGAGAGTCCACAACTGGGGTCAAACACACAACCTTCTGATCCAGAGTCACGGGATTACACCCATCTGCCACCCCTGTCCACAAAAGGATTATCCCAGGTGTGTGTGTGTGTGTACATTTATGTTTTGTATGTTACCTGTGATTTACAGTGGACGAAAAAAGTATTTGATCCCCTGCTGATTTTGTACGTTTGCCCACTGACAAAGAAAGGATCAGTCTATAATTGTAATGGTAGGTTTATTTGAACAGTGAGAGACAGAATAACAACAAAAATATCCAGAAAAACGCATGTCAGAAATATTATAAATTGATTTCCATTTTAATGAGGGGAATAAGTATTTGACCCCCTCTCAATCAGAAAGATTTCTGGCTCCCTGGTGTCTTTTATACAGGTAATGAGCTGAGATTAGGAGCACACTCTTAAAGGGAGTGCTCCTAACCGCAGCTTGTTACCTGTAAAAAAGACACCTGTCCACAGAAGCAATCAATCAATCAGATTCCAAACTCTCCACCATGGCCAAGACATAAGAGCTCTCCAAGGATGTCAGGGACAAGATTGTAGACCTACACAAAGTTGGAATGGGCTACAAGACCATCACCAAGCAGCTTGGTGAGAAGGTGACAACATTTGGTGTGATTATTTGCAAATGGAAGAAACACAAAATAACTGTCAATGTCCCTCGGCCTGGGGCTCCATGCAAGATCTCACCTCGTGGAGTTGCAATGATCATGAGAACGGTGAGGAATGAGCCCAGAACTACATGGTAGGATCTTGTCAATGATCTCAAGGCAGCTGGGACCATAGTCACCAAGAAAACAATTGGTAACACACTATGCCGTGAAGGACTGAAATCCTGCAGCGCCCGCAAGGTCCCCCTGCTCAAGAATACATATACATGCCCGTCTGAAGTTTGCCAATGAACATCTGAATGACTCAGAGGACAACTGGTGAAAGTGTTGTGGTCAGATGAGACCAAAATGGAGCTCTTTGACATCAACTCAACTCGCCGTGTTTGGAGGAGGAGGAATGCTGCCTATGACCCCAAGAACACCATCTCCACCGTCAAACATGGAGGTGGAAACATTATGCTTTGGGGGTGTTTTTCTGCTAAGGGGACAGGACAACTTCACCGCATCAAAGGGACGATGGACGGGGCCATGTACCGTCAAATCTTGGGTGAGAACCTCCCCTCGGACAGGGCAGTCAAAATGGGTCGTGGATGGGTATTCCAGCATGACAATGATCCAAAACACACGGCCAAGGCAACAAAGGAGTGGCTCAAGAAGAAGCACATTAAGGTCCTGGAGTGGCCTAGCCAGTCTCCAGACTTTAATCCCATAGAAAATCTGTGGAGGGAGCTGAAGGTTCGAGTTGCCAAACGTCAGCCTCGAAACCTTAATGACTTGGAGAAGATCTGCAAAGAGGAGTGGGACAAAATCCCTCCTGAGATGTGTGCAAACCTGGTGGCCAACTACAAGAAACGTCTGACCTCTGTGATTGCCAACAGGGGTTTTGCCACCAAGTACTAAGTCATGTTTTGCAGAGGGGTCAAATACTTATTTCCCTCATTAAAATGCAAATCATTTTATAACATTTTTGACATGCGTTTTTCTGCATTTTTTTGTTGTTATTCTGTCTCTCACTGTTCAAATAAACCTACTATTAAAATTATAGACTGATAATTTCTTTGCAAGTGGGCAAACGTACAAAATCAGCAGCGGATCAAATACTTTTTTCCCCCATTGTAAGTATGCTGTCAATGCTTCTGATGTTCTCACATTTCAATAAACACCAAACAAACACAGGCTGTATTATTTCTCTCTAGACTGAAAATCTAAATAATCTCCTCCAGACCAGGGGTGAGCCTCTGCACTCCTCCCCAGTAGAGGGAGGCCTAGGCTGAGTGGATGAGGGGTGTTGGAGCAGCCTGGAGACATGGCCCCGGTCCAAATCTCACCCAGTCTGAGTGCTAGGGGACAGGGAGGCAGTGTGTGTGTGTGTGTGTGTGTATGTGTGTGTGTATTATAGACACATTACCACAGACATACCTACAGATAGAAACACACAATACACACGTGACTCGTTTCAGGAAACTAGGTTTATGTCACAGGTATCAACTCCACAGGAGAGCCATTAGAATGTAAACTTTGTTTTTTTATCAAAATGCCTATTTTTATGGCAGAAATCCCTTCTGGAACATGTTACCTTTCATGTGCCTTAATAACAAATGTGTATGCCATCTGTAAATATGAATACAATTGTTAAGTTACGAGCCTAGTTGGTTTAGCCACAGAAAAAGTGGGCAAGCTTCCCACTAGCCATGATTGGCTGATGATGCCGAGAGATGAGTTGGTCTGCCATGTAGCATATTTGAGCTGGTCAGTATGTGTAGGTAATTATGTCTTACGCAACTTTAAAAAAAAATTATAGCGTAGTAGAACTGCATAAGTGTTGCTCTCCACTTTCTGGAGGACCGAGTTTTGAAATCAGTGGAATTAGAGTATGATAGTGAAGGAGATGGAGAACACACCTGTCTACACATTACATCTTCAAACTAAGGGCAACCATGGCATCCGTGACAGAGAGGGAGAAGTGTCCATCCATGTATACGGGTATGAGAGTCTAGCTAGCTACATTTTCAGATATTACACATTCTAATTTTGACAGAAAGTAAATTTGATTTCAAGTTAAGTTTTACTGTTAGCTAGCTAGCAAACGTTGGCTGGCTGGCTCACTAGCTAACGTTACGTGTATGATCTTATTATTCATATTTCAGAGCCATTTGCTTTGCTAGTTATAGCCTAATGTTAGCTAGCTAACATTGAACCTGAGTGGTTACTTACATACAGATTCATGCAGGGTAGTAACATCATGATTATGGTTCATTGTTTAGCTAGCTACCTACATAACCAAAGAGTGCACTATCCATTTCAATAGAATGTCACTGCGACAACTATTGATAGACGTAGCAGGTAATTTCGCTCTGGCTATCTACTCCGATATACCATTTGCTCCTCAAATGCAGTGTATGACATACCATTTTCTAGCTCTGTCTCTGCTTTTATCCAATGTAAAAAAAACACAATTTCAAACTGACACTACTCATAAACATCTCTCACTCTTTCTCACACACACACACACACACACACACACACACACACAAACAGACACACCACGGTTATTATAATAAACTGAAATTTTAACTAAATCGAAAATTAATCATAAAAAAATTTAAAACTAAAATTAAATAATTTGGGAAATTAAACTGTACTGAAATTATTGTTTTTGACTCCAAAACTAAAATAAAAACCATCATGAATTATGTTCAGCTTTCACTATCACTAGCTATCACTAGCTAACTTGATTCTTCTTACATGTACTACTAAAGTTAAAAAGCATTGGATTGGTGTAAACATGGGCGAGAGAAGGTTTCCTTCCACTATTTTTTGGCATGAGTCTCGGCTCTATTTTTTTTAAATCCAAGTCACATTGATCTCGTTGTCAGACACTTTCGCCAAAATGTGCAAATAGTTTGGTGGACCAAGCATCAAACTTGGCCTTCGTTAGCCAATGCAGAAAGACTGGGAGGAACTCCCGGCACATAAGTATAAGATTGCACCGAAGAGGATGGCTGATGTTTTACTTGCTCCTAACAAAATGTGCTATTTTGTTATTTTTTTGCGTTGTTTGTAACTTATATTTTCAAAAAGTTCTACAGCTGCACCATCGAGAGTATCCTGACCGGTTGCATCACCGCCTGGCATGGCAACTGCTCAGCATCTGACCGTAAGGCGCTACAGAGGGTCATGCGTATGGCCCACATCACTGGGGCCAAGCTACCTGCCATCCAGACCTATATAATAGGCGGTGTTAGAGGAAAGCCCATAAAATTGTCAGAGACTCCAGTCACCCAAGTCATAGACCGTTTTCTCTGCTACCGCATGGCAAGCGGTACTGGAGCACCAAGTCTAGGACCAAAAGGCTCCTTAACAGCTTCTACCCCCAAGCCATAAGACTGCTGAACAATTAATCAAATGGCCACCGGACTATTCACATTGACAACCATTCCATTTGTTTTGTACACTGCGGCTACTCGCTGTTTATTATCTATGCATAGTCACTTCACCCCTACCTACATATACACATTACCTCAACTAACCTGTACCCTCGCACACTGACTCGGTACCCCTTGTATATAGCCTCGTTATTGTTATTTTGTGTTACTTTTTATGATTTTTTACTTTAGTTTATTTGGTGAATATTTTCAGAACTCTTCTTAAAACTGCACTGTTGGTTAAGGGCTTGTAAGTAAGCATTTCACGGTAATGTCTACATTTGTTGTATTCGGCGCATGTGACAAGTAAAGTTCGATTTGATTCAGGTTAATCTACCAACCAATCACCTCCCACAACACCTTCCCCCTAACCCTCCCCTGTACGCTAGTACACACACACACACACTGTACGCTAGTATACCACAAGCACAGAGCCACTCCTCATAATCGTGTGATTTGCTAAAATTAAATGATGACAAATACTTTACTCAATAAGGTCACTCCCATAGAATTCTATGGTCCCTTCTACTAAGGCCAACTTTCAATTGTTGATATACCATGCTTATATGCGCTGTGTGCAATAGCCTGGGGATGGGGTTACATTGAGATTGACTTTATAATTTGAACCTAACCTAACCTTACCTCTCGAGAACCCAAGGCCATGCAGCCATAGGGTGCCTATTTGAACAATTGACCACAGCGGGGCCAACGTGTACAATTGTACCAACACTCTGTCTACATATCAATAATCACCACGTAGCATTGGAATCATGACAAGAGCTAACCTAACCTGTGACCTGAACCATCACCTTATGTATTACTGCCCCTTAGTTGCAAGAAGTGACCACCTCAACAAAAAAATTAACAATACAACCAAAATGGTTCCTAGGCTCCCACGCATGCTTTCTGTCCATAACACTTAAACTATGGGCTCGATTCAATCAGATCCTCTTTAGTCGACATCCGCATAGTGGTTGTTTTGGCAGTGTCAGAGGTGGAACTGCATTAGAGCTGTCAAATCCACAACCAGCTCCCTGGCATTATACCTAAAGAGGACATTGCCATTGGCTGCACGGAGTCGCAGTAGCCCTTTCCTGCAGTCAAATTACCTAGTGACCCCATGGGTGGAATGATATTAATATTTTTCATAATTAATTAACATTATTTGAAGAAACCCACCGAAAATCCTGTATTTCTATGTCAAATTGTTTAGTTATATTTAAGTCTTCTATGATGCAAACTCAAAATGTCATTAATTTCAAGTCAATATTTGATTTGATTCGATCTGACATGGTACAGGTGTCTTCTTTTTTTTAAGCCCATAACCATGTGTTTGACTTGTATAGTAGATTTGTTTTAAAGTAGATTTGTTTAAGACTACGAAGAAACAACTCTGTGTGACCCTAATTTTGCCCACTGCAGTGAAAGGTTAAGAGAAATCCCATCCAGCCTTTTGAGATGTAATCTACGCCTCGATTAGGTTGATAAAATCCTCATTATTTAATTCAATGATTTTCAATTAGTGTCATTATTTCTATATAGGCAACACTTTTTCATTCTGAACTTCTAACGAGAGTGGATTGTGTGTGGCTTCGTGACAATGATCAAGAGCAGCTGCTGACTGATTTGACAGCTCCATTGCAGTTAGGTCAACCAGCACAGCCCATAGATGCATCCCAACCAGCTTTACTGTTAATACTATAAACCCTGCTTCTCTACCACACATGTATGTGCGCGCAGACACACACTGACAAACACACACTGACACACACACACACACACACTACTTTAAACCCCTGGTCGACTCCAGGTCTAACCTGTTAACCTGTCTCTACTGTGTGGAAGCCCAGGCTGTGGATCTCTTATCCAATCAGAAGGAGCCCTGGATGTTATCACTGGCCCTCAGGCAATGGTGTGTGTGTGTGTGTGTGTGTGTGTGTGTGTGTGCGCACGTGAGTTGCACTTTCCAAGTCACATGCTGGCTGTCCAAACGCTCAGCTTAAAGCCAAGCACCACACCTTTGACCATCTCCATTTTGCTTAAATTGACGGTTCAGGACTGATAACAAGATTTGCTTTCTTCCACATCAAATGAAACACAATGCCAGGGAGAAAGGAGCAGTTCAGAAAACATTCAGGAGTGTGCCAAATCTGTCTCTGCGTGTGTGAGGTCACAGAGCTTCAAACACACACACACACACACACACACACACACACACACACACAGCAGCTCAAAACACACTCTGAAAATGGGAAAAGCAATTATGGAAAATGTCCTCCAATGTCCTCTGTAGAGGCTCTGGTTTAGTAAAAAACTATGAAGGTTAAAATACAAACAAATTAATTATTGGTATCATACATTTTGTATTATGTATTTATTT
Source organism: Salmo trutta (assembly GCF_901001165.1). NCBI lineage: Eukaryota > Metazoa > Chordata > Actinopteri > Salmoniformes > Salmonidae > Salmo > Salmo trutta. The sequence continues at coordinate 52,247,405 of NC_042976.1, forward strand.
GTATTTTAACCTTAATCTTTGTGTGATGTGATGGCTGACCCCCCACAAAAACGTCTCTTTATCTGATTCCAACCAGCCATGAGGATTGTAAATTATTTAGGATGATTAGTTTAATTGATTCGTTTTAAGTGTTGACCTAGTCGATGCATAAAGCCATAGAATAACAAAGATTGCTTAACCCAAATTATACAACTTAAAGTCATTTTAATTTAGTCATTGGTATTTATTTTATTGTTTATGTATGCAAGCCGAGATGCCACATGGGCCAGAGAACTTAAGGCTGCATTCAATCCGCAAGTTCGGAAGTTCGGCATTATAGCTCGATGGAAATTGAAAGGCAATGTTCCATTATTCGCAGAAATGAACTTTACATTTTGACATGGATCTTCCGCGATAACTCTGCGATATAGATTTAATCCAGTCCTTACAGTTTGTGCCTTTGTCCTAACCCTTACCAGTCCAGCCCCAAAGCAAAAGAACACACACACACACACCTATCCCAACGCCCACCTCCACACGGACCAAAACGTGGGAAAACACAACCCCCTCGGAGTGTGAAACCCTCACCAGCTCTGATCGGCCATTCCAGCAAAATATATCAATACGAAACAGGAGAGTGATCGAGAGCTTTCTTTCTTTTCAAGAATGAACAGACCTCTGTTTAACAAACATTGTGAGAGAGCCATGGACCTCCCTATAGTTGCCCTGTGGGCCCTTGTCGAAAGTAGTGCACTATAAAGGGACTAGGGTGCCAGTTGGGGCGCACATGTGGACTATGGAGAGGCTGGGGCTGGTGGTGTTTTCCTTGCTGACATCAACATACATTTCCCTAATGTGGCTCCTCCAGCCCAGCGTGAGCTTCTCACTGGGAAACTGGAGAGGAAATTCTCTCAGCTGCCAGTGAGAGCAATCAAAGGGCTGGAGCTCACACAGACCTCTGACACACTGAACTCCTGGCTGACCTCCCTTTTAGAACACACACACACACACACACACACACACTCGGAGACGTACAGAGAGGCACACAGACACATAGACATTAGGACTTAGGCATACAAGTAGGCAGAAAACCGGTCATACATAGGTCTAAAGACACATAAACACACATAGGCCCACAAGTAGACAGACACACACACACATCTTGTGTGTCTGTACTGTGAGGCTTTTGATAGCAAGGCCAAGGTCCAGAGAGTCCCATTTAAAAGAGGCTCACTAAAGTGCACCTTTGGATTGATAAATCATTTAAATGGCCGTGTGTAGGGTTGGGGTTGTTGCACCAATCAGTCCCCTTTTCTTCATGGTGTGTGTGTATGTGTATGTGTATGTGAGAGAGGAGAAAGAGAGAGAGAGAGAGAGAGAGAGAGAGAGAGAGAGAGGAGAAAGAGAGGAGGTGGTCCTCCATTCCAAAGCACACCGGCTGGTCTTTCCACTCCACTTCCTCCAAAAGGCGACCGGCACACAATGGCCGCCATAATGAGGACCTCTTCCAAGAGCTTGCACAAGAGTCCACTCTGAGCAGGTGCAGCCGGCCCCCACTGGAGCCTCTGAAGTCTCTAAATTGCTGTGGTGTGTGTTGACTTAGATGAGCGAGCACAGACTGAGATCAGGGGTGTCTCTCTGTGTGTATGTGTTGTTGTGGTCTATCGCTCAGATGAGTGGGCACACCCGGCCAGTGCTCTTAAGGGCCCAGGACCCACGACCAAGGGCCATTCATAGGAGCCAGGTGAAAGCCTCTGCAGCTGGGGTTAACTGAATAGGACTGTCTCTTCTCTGTGACCTGTGTATTCATAACCAATTCATTTCAAATCCTGGCATAGGTTTTTCAAAGGAAATGAGGGAGAGAAAGAGAGTGTGTGCGTGCGTGCATGTGTGTTTGTGTGTGTGCAGCCGGTGTGTGCAGCCGTGTCTGTATGTGTGGTAGCAGTGCGTGCGTGCTTGCAGCATAGACAAAGCTACTTTCAAACAGTACTACGACAACACTATGGTTCTTCTCCTACATTGTGAAGAGAGAGGGGCAAAGGTGAGGGCGGTGGGGTCAGTGTTTTCCATAAATGCCGTCCGTCAGCTAAATAGACGATAATAGCCTCACTTCATTAATCAACTAGGCTTCTTTTCATTTAAAACTTTCAATTCGCTACTCAGAATAGTCTGTACAGCCTTCTCCTGCTGGAATGAATGATTTGCATCTTCTAGTGATCTATTGATAGGACAGGCGCCTGTCAGTCACAAAGCAAGCGATGACAGGAAACACAGCTGGTTTGTCAGTCTATTGTCTGTCCCGCCTCTCAGTACCTGTGTTAGTTTTGTGTGCTCTGGTTGGCTGCAGTCTAATTTATTTTCACAGAAGAGGGCGAAGGGAGACCATGATGCTTCTTCATCGTCTTCTGTGAGTGAATTTACACGTACCACTTACGTAAGCGGTAACGATGAGTTGAAATCCACTTAATTATTGTTTTGTAGAGCATTTCATAGGCCTACTATTGTCACGTCCAGACCATTAAGGAGGTTATTTGTTATTGTAGTTTGGTCAGGGCGTGGCAAGGGGTGTTTGTTTTATGTGTTTCGGGGTTTTTGGTTTATGTTCTATGTTAGTATATTTCTATGTTTGTTCTAGTGTGTCTATTTCTATGTTTAAGTTTCTTGGGTTGACCTTCAATTGGAGGCAGCTGTTCCTCGTTGCCTCTAATTGAAGGTCCTATTAAGTAGGGGTGTTTTTCCATGGGTTTTGTGGGTAGTTGTTTCCATGTATTGTCAGTGTACCTTACAGGACTGTTTTTTGTCGTTTGTTTAGTATAAGTGTTGTTGTTTTTGTTTTCTTCAATAAAAGAAGATTAGCATACATATACCTGCTGCGTTTTGGTCAATTCACTATGACGCTTATGACAGAACTACCCACCATGATTGGATCAAGCGGCGTGCCCGGGCAGAGATGGACACCTGGTCGGTATTGGAGTGGATGGAGAGAAGAAGCAAGTTATTGAACATTATCGGAGCCTACCAGGGAAGAACGAGAGGCAGCTGGGTAGTTTGGGGGGGGGCACACTGGTAGTTTGGCTGGGCCAGGGGTAAGCCCTCGAGCATGTGCCTGCTTCTCGCACTCTCTCTCCGGTAAACCTCCACAGTCCAGTACGTCCTGTTCCTGCTCCTCGCACTAGCCCTGAGGTGCGTGTTACTAGGCTGGCGCCTCCTAAGCCAGCCCCACGCACCAGGCCTTTAGTGCGCCTGCCCAGTCCAGTACGTCCTGTTGCTGCTCCTCGCACTAGCCATGTGGTGCGTGTTACGGTTCTGGCGCCTCCAAAGCCAGCCCCACGCACCAGGCCTTTAGTGTGCCTGCCCAGTCCAGTACGTCCTGTTCCTCGCACTAGCCCTGTGGTGTGTGTCACTAGTCTGGCGCCTCCAAAGCCAGTCCCACACATCAGGCCTTCAGTGCACAGTCCCCGTCTAGAGCTTCCGGCGACAGTGCCCCGTCTAGAGCTACCGGCGATGGTCCGGCACAGCCGATGTCGCCCACCAGTCCGGCGCTGCCGGAGTCGCACCTCAGCCCGGAGCCTTCAGTGGTGGGCTACAGCCCTGAGCCTTCAGCAGGGGTGGACAGGTTAGAGTGGGGATTAAGCTCAGAGCCAGAGCCGCCTCCATTGCAGAAGGTTTGGGAAGGGGGGGTGTAGCACAGGAACCGTTGGTGACGGTGGCCACCCTCCCTTCCCTCCCTTTATTTGGGGTTCATTTTGTGTTTTGTTTGAGGTGCATACGGGGTCTGCACCTTTTGGGGGGGGGGGTACTGTCACGTCCTGACCAGTAAGGAGGTTATTTCTTATAGTAGTTTGGTCAGGGCGTGGCAGGGTGTGTTTGTTTTATGTGTTTCGGGGTTTTTGGTTTATGTCAGTATATTTCTATATTTGTTCTAGTGTGTCTTTCCATGGGTTTTGTGGGTAGTTGTTTCCATGTATTGTCAGTGTTTTGGTTTTTTTCAATAAAAGAAGATGTGCAAACATATACCTGCTGCGTTTTGGTCCACTCACTACGACGCTTATGACAACTATAGCTAGCCATTGAGTCGGGGCGCGTAGACTATTTACTATGCTTTGACTGACGACCGATCAACAAATGTGTGACTAGTTTATAAAAGGTGTCGAACTGACTGAATAAAGTCAATCTCCTATATCCCATTGCTATTCATAAATCATACCATGGATAACTACGTTGTATCGCATCGGGGCAAGTAAACCAAAGATCTTGTTAGCATATTCCTAGGAATCGGAGACTTACCAGTGACCGCTAAAGTGCCTCATCAGTAGTATAGCCTAGTAATGAGTTGAGGTGAATGGAACCAAATTGCATCGGTGAGAGAGTTGTTCATTTGGCTCCTTAACTTACATACTGCTTCTTGGCAATTATCTGCAGATAATTCATGAAAACATTCTCTGAAGATGTTGAATCCTCACTGCAGGAACATCAGGTAGTGGAGACGAGAGCCTCATTCTGGTCCAAAATATGACAAAAGAAAACAGAGGGTTATAAAAGCTAATGTCATGAGTCTTAAAAATTATTTAAAATATTGATATAGGCCTACTGAGTTGATTAAAGTCTCGACAATGTAGTAGTCAACTGCTGCTTTCTGTGTAACAAAGCCCATGTTGAACACCTGCTTCATTCTTCAATCATACCTGTAAGTCTATTCATGGGTTCCTGACTTTGAATAAAAGTGAGGCTGCACAATCTGATGGGGGTCTGTGGGTCCTCCCCATGATTTCTTTAACATTTTTTTTTTTACAATTTTCCTGCAATTCTGTATTGTTTCTCAACAGGGAATTCGTATTTACTTGACAGAGCACAACCTTTTTTCTTAGGTTTTTGCCACAGTAAACTAAAATTAAAGAGTAGACTAGATTTAGTTTTTGCCACAATAAATCAAATTGAAAGAGTAGACTAGTTTTTCTGACCAGATTACTAATCTACCGCACTCCCTCAAAGTCCCACCTACAGTGATTGATTGACAGGTCTGAATCCCTACCAACTGTGTGACTCACAAACATCCTGCTCCCTCCAACGACAGTCCCACCCACAGTGATTGATTGACAGGCCAAACTGTTAAAGGGATAGTTCTCAAAATTACAAAATTACACACTGGTTTCCTTACCCTAAGTGTCCACAGCAGCAGAGCCAATAAAATGCATAAATTGAAGACCAAATATCATTGTGATAATTCATATCTTGCAGCAAAACTGTAAATTTGACTTAAAACTCATGAAAATACAAATTTTATGTAAAAAAAGTATCTTATGCCAAGCAAAAACCTGATAAAATAATTAAATGTACAGTATGTGAACGCTGTAAGTATAGAAATGATTTGCTCAGTAGGACATGACTATCCTACTAGTCAGTGACAACTGGTGCTTTTTGGAGTTTGTGATTTGAACTGTGTGAGCTTATTACAGTATTGTAGACACTATGTCCTGGGATTTCCTATGATCTTCTAAGTAGAAGAACCCCTTACCTTCTAATGACTCTTGTGTGCACACATATGCGTGTTCGCAAGATAATAGTTTGTAACTCAAACTGTTCTGACTTTACAGACCTTTTTCTTAGAAAAACAATTCTAGATGTGCCCTTGTCTCACAAACTTCTATCTAGCTCAGCCCCCGTTAATCACACAGACGAATCCAATGCAACCACACAATTCTTAAAAGGGGTCACTCAACGGTTAAATTAAAGTTTTCAATAATTTTGATGTATATGTCGTATGGAATCAAGGTATTAGAATGTACCAGATGGCACCAAAATAGAGCTCATTCTGCATTGTATTTTCTCAACCAACACCTTAACCTCTTGGCGTAATGGTTAATATGTTGGCTTGAAAGTCACTGGACCAGGGTTTTAGTCCCGGCCAGGGCTGCCTCTCTCATTCGCTACAACATTCTTCCATGGTTGGTTTCATTGACTTTCCCCATAAACTGCTCCTAATTGACAAGTTATTTGTTACAACTTCCAAGTCCGTTGGAGAGGATCAGCTTGAGCAAAGTGAGGTGTAGAATCACTGATCTACAAATAGTATTCTCTGACAAATAATAGGCTTTGTGCAATTACCATTCATAGAGTTCCGCCTCCCCTGGCTTCCCCCATCAAACACTCAGGCTCAACTAGACATTGATTTATTGATTGATTGGAGGCAGCTTGTGTCAATTAAATAACTTTTCCTAGGATTTACTACCTGCAAAGAACCTTGTGCATAATGCTGGAAATACTCGTAAAAAAACATCACAAAAACCAACCAAAACAACTGGCCCTACTTATGGGCTCTGTTTGTAGAATAGTCTCGGCCCACTGACCACAAGGCAGTGCATGGCTTATCGTGAGGACCAGATTTGCAGGGTCTATACCTTTTTTTAGCTTTGTTGATATATTTAATTGATGAAACTGTACGTATTAACATTCTGAAGACCGACCCTCAATCTCTCCAATTAATCTAATATTTTTTGCATTGAAACGTGACATCATTAATGTCTTGTTCTCCTAAGTATCGAAGCAGTCTTAAATTCCATCCATCTGATTCAGAGGGGTTGGGTTAAATGCGGGAGACACATTTCGGTTGAATGCATTCCGTTATGCAGCCTTTCCTTTTTTCTTTCCCTTTCAATCCATACCTCCATCCATCCCTTTCTCCATCCACCCCTCCATTCAGAAGCAGGAGGTTGACTGACTGGAGGACTCAAAATAATGCAATTAAACACTGACCACAGGGTAGAGGAGCTACTTATCAATACACACAGCAGGGAGTGGAGCAGGGCTGGCTAGCTCAGGCTTACGCTCCACCTAGATGCCTCATGAACAGGGGTGTTTCATTAAGGACTGCTATATCCGCGCTAGCACAATGTTTCCTGTACACATGTGAAGTGTGGCAATCACAACTATGAGAAGAGACAATCAGTACGAAATATGATGGGTTCTGTGGACGTCGTCGACTGATACTGCTGTGTAAGCCACAATCAATGATGTTGCGGACAAGGAGAGGTGGACAGAGAGAGAGCGAGACAGAGAAAGAGAGATGAATAAACCTAGCTTCAAACTTAGCCAGGCGCTTTGACCCGCCGGTGTCCCCGCCCTGCACCATTTCCCTCCAAGCACAGCATCCCTCCACAGGAGCCCTGTCAGAAGAGTGCTACTATCCCTGGACCCTACTGAGTAACCTGGTCTCAAAACATTTCGTATTATTCTTTAAGTAAATTGGAGACACTCCATTTGGTATGATATATATTAATTTGTGGATGTCAATCATCCATTTCGTATGATAGAGTGCCTTCAGAAAGTATTCACACCCTGTAACGCAGACGCTGGGAGTCAGGAAGCAAGAACAGGGGGTGAATTTAATAATGCAAAAAACATGGACCAATACAAAGCAAGAGAAACATAACTAATACTGCCTGGGAAAATAACCAAAGGCAGTGACAGATATTGGGGAGGTAATCATAGAAGTAATGGAGTCCAGGTGAGACTCATGAGGTGCAGGTGCACGTAACGATGGTGGCAGGTGTGCGCAATAATAAGTAAACTGGCGGCAATGAGCATCAGAGAGGGGGTGTAGACATGACAGTACCCCCTCGCTGACGTGCGGCTCCAGCTGCAGGACGACGACCAAAGGAACGGTCCGAGGACCAGGAGCAGGCCGGTCACCTCTAATGAGGTGTGGGAACCTGAGGAGCCAGCTGAGGCGTGGGAGCATGACTAGCCAACCGAGGCTTGGAAGCCTGACGGGCTGGCTGAGGCATCCCCGGTAGCTTCGACAATGGAAGCCTGACGAGCCAACCGAGGCTTGAGAACCTGACGAGCCAGCTGAGGCATGGAAGCCTAACAAGCCAGCTGAGGCATCCCTGGTTGCTTCGACAGTGGCCCTTGGACCCAACATCACCAGCAAAAAAAGAAAGAATTTAAAAAAAAATCCCTGTTGCTTCCATTTGTTGAGGCAGTATTCTGTAACGCAGACGCTGGGAGTCAGGAAGCAAGTACAGGGGGTGAATTTAATAATAGAAAAACCATGGACCAATACAAAACAAGAGTAGCGTCTGGACTTGAGAAACATAACTAATACTGCCTGGGGAAAGAACCAAAAGGAGTGACAGATATAGGAGAGGTAATCATAGAAGTGATGGAGTCCAGGTTAGGCGCAGGTGTGCGTAACGATGGTGGCAAGTGTTCGTAATAAGTAAACTGGCTACAATGAGCACCAGAGAGGGGGAGCGGGAGTAGACGTGACACAACCCTTTGAATTTTTCCCCATTTTGTTGTGTTACAAATTGAATTTTAAATGGATTCAATTGAGATGTTTTGGTCATTGGCAACACATAATACCCTATTATGTCAAAGTGGAATTATGTTTTTAGAAATGTTTACAAATTAATTAAAAATGAAAAGCTGAAATGTCTAGAGTGAATAATTATTCAACCCCTTTGTTATGGCAAGCCTAAATAAGTTCAGGAGTGAAAATGCGCTTAACAAGTCACATAATAAGTTGCATGGACTCTGTGTGCAATAACATGACTTTTGAATGGGTACCTCATCTCTGTACCCCACACATACAATTTTCTCTAAAGTCACGGCGGTCTAAGGCACTGCATCTTAGTGCTAGAGGCATACCTACAGACCCTGGTTAAATTCCAGACTCCCAATCACAACTGGCTGTGATTGGGAGTCCCATAGGGCGGTGCACAATTGGCCCAGCATGGTCTGGGTTAGGGGTTGGCCAGTGTAGGCCGAGAATTTGTTGTTAACTGATTTGCCTATTTAAATAAAAAGAAAATCACAAAGAAAATGTAGGTTTTTTTAATGCCTCGCAAAAGACATTGAATATCCCTTTGAGCATGGTGAAGTTATTTATTACACTGAATGGTGTATCAATACACCCAGTCACTACAAAGATACAGGTGTCCTTCCTAGCTCACTTGCCGGAGAGGAAGGAACCAGTTCAGTGATTTAACCATGATGCCAATGGAGACTAAAAACAGTTACAGAGTTTATTGGCTGTGATAGGAGAAGCATAAGATGGATCAACAACATTATAGTTCCTCAACAATACTAACCTAATTGACAGAGTGAAAAGAAGGAACCCTGTACAGAAAAACATGCATCTTGTTTGCAACAATGCACGAAAGTAATACTGCAAAAAAAGTGGCAAAGCAATTCACTTTTTGCCCTGAATGCAAAGTGCTGCAGCACTTTTGAAATGTATTCAGACCCCTTCCCCTTTTCCACATTTTGTCAGGTTACAGCCTTATTCTAAAATAGATTAAATATATTTGTTTATCAATCTACACACAATACCCCATAATGATAAAGCGAAAACAGGTTTAGAAATGTTTGCAAATTTATTAACAATAAAAAACAGAAATACCTTATTTACATACTGTAAGTTTTGGCGGGTAGGAGCATTGGGCCAGTAACCGAAAGGTTGCAGGATTGAATCCCGGGCTCACATGGTAAAAATCTGTTGTTCTGCCCCTGAGCAAGGCAGTTAACCCACTGTTCCCCGGGCATCGAAGACGTGGATGTCGATTAAGGCAGGCCTCCGCACCTCTTTGATTCAGAGATGAATGCAGAAGACACATTTCAATTGAAGGCATTCGGTTGTAGAACTGACTAGGTATCCCCCTTTCCCTATTCAGACCCCTTGCTATGAGACTCTAAATTGAGCTCAGTTGCATCCTGTTTCCATTGATCATCCTTGAGATGTTTCTTCAACTTGATTGCAGTTCACCTGTGGTCAGTTTAATTGATTGGACATGATTTGGAAAGTCACACACCTGTCCATTAAAGGTCCCACAGCTGACAGTGATTGTGTCGAGGCACAGATCTAGGGGAAGGGTACCAAAAAATGTCTGCGGCATTGAAGGTCCCCAAGAATACAGTGGCCTCCATCAGTCTTAAATGGAAGATGTTTGGAACCACCAAGACTCTTCCTAGAGCTGGCCATCCGGCCAAACTGAGCAATCGGTGAGAAGGGCCTTGGTCAGGGAGGTGAAATAAAATAAAAAACCCAATGGTCGCTCTGACAGAGCTCTATAGTTCCTCTGTGGAGATGGGAGAACATTCCAGAAGACAACCGTCTCTTCAACACTCCACCAATCAAATAAAATCAAATGTTATTTGTCACATACGCGTGTTTAGCAGATGTTATTGAAGTTGTAGCGAAATGCTTGTCGTAGAGTGGCCTTTATGGTAGAGTGGACAAATGGAAGCCACTCCTCAGTAAACGGCACGTGACAGCCTGCTTGGAGTTTGCCAAAGGGCACCTAAAGGACTCTCAGACCATGAGAAATAAGATTCTCTGGCCTGAATGCCAAGTGTCATGTCTGGAGGAAACCTGGCACTATCCCTACGGTGATGCATGGTGGTGGCAGCATCATGCTTTGGGGATATTTTTCAGTAGCAGGGACTGGGAGACTAGTCAGAATCGAGGGAAAGATTAACTGAGCAAAGTACAGAGAGATCCTTGATGAAATCCTGCTCCAGAGCAGGTTTGCGAAGCTTGTAGCGTCATACTCAAGAAGACTCGAGCCTGTAATCGCTGCCAAAGGTGCTTCAACAAAGTACCGAGTAAAGGGTCTGAATACTTATGTTTTTCAGAATAAAAAATAAACTGAATGGAGCTAAGAACATGAAAAATCATAGAGGAAAACCTGGTTCAATCTGCTTTCCACCAGACACTGGGAGATTAATTTACCTTGCACCAGGACAATAACTTAAACCACAAGGCCAAATTTACACTAGAGTTGCTTACCAATAAGACAGTGAATGTTTCTGAGTGGCCGAGTTACAGGTTTGACTTAAATTTACTTGAAAATCTATGACAAGACCTGAAAATGGTTGTCTACCAATGATCAACAACCAATTTGACAGAGCTTGAAGAATTTTGAAAACAATAATGGGCAGATGTTGCACAATCCAGGTGTGGAAATCTGTAAAATATTGACTCGGGTGTGAATGCTTGTGTAAATTAGATATTTCTGTTTTAATTTTCAATAAGTCGGCATACATTTCTAAAAACATATTTTCACTTTGTCATGATGGGATATTGTGTATAGATTGTTAAGAAAAAAAAAATATGTCATCCATTTTGAAATCAGGCTGTAACACAACAAAATGTGGAATAAGTCAAAGGGTATGAATACTTTCTGAAGGCACTATATATTACAAATTACAATTCATAATATGATATGTTACAAATTCCAATTTGTTGTTGCTAACGTTAGCTAGGTGGCTAGGTTTCTAATGCTAATGTTAGCTAAGTGGGTAGGTGTTAGGTTAAAGGGTTACGATTAGGGTTAAGGTTAGGATTTGGTTAAATGTTTAAGTTTAGGGTTAGGGGAAGGGATAGCTAAAATACTAATTAGTTGCAAAGTCGCTAAAAAGTAGTAAAGTTGGGTTAGGCTTATCCATGGTGAGATGTGAACAAACAACCTTTTGGTTGCTAGACGTTTGTGTTATACGCCCACCCATCCACACCGACCAACCACCTTACTTTTGTTTTTGCCTTAAGTAACCTTCTGTTTTATGTAACCATACCAAACGTAACTTATCATACTACTATAATTTGAAGGTCCCGGATTTACATATACTATGTTACGTCTTGTCTATGAGACCAGGCCACACTGAGCTCCAGCACGATGGCTCAACCGGGCCACCGCTAGGCCGCTCACAGCCTCAAATCCCACTATCTTCCCTGGGTCAGCAGCTGAAGAAACGTGGGCCTCTCTCTGGTTGTCTGGCTCTCCCAATCTTGAGACTAGGCACCTGTAGGCTAGACCCACTCATACATAATAAAGAGACCGCCCGAGGCCCTGTGTTTGATCTCACGGTGTGTGTTTGAGGTGGAGGGAGAGGGAAAGAAAAAGAGAGACTGAGAAAGATAGAGAATTATATTTATTCCTATGTGTGCGTAGGCGTCAGGAAGAACGACGTGTGTGTGTGTGCCACCCCTCCCCAGTGCCAAGCGGAGACAGCATCATCTTCGCCCTACAGAGTTGTGAACCTCCGCTGGCCCTCCCTCATCTGCATAGCTAAAATATGCACCGATAAGGTTGGCTAAACTGACAACGGGCCTAATCAACAGGGATCCACCAAAGAGAGAGGTACAGGGTGGAGGGATCAGGGGAAAAGGAGAAAGAGGAGAAATCCAGTGGGAGGGCAAGGGGAAGGTTTGGAGTGGTCCTTTTTTTGCTGAGAACTGTCCTGCACAGCAGGAAATGCAAACTTGTAGCGTATTTGAGTTTTAAAAAGGCTTCTGAAGTGTATAATTTCCACTTTGAAATATCAGACTTGATTTGCCCTAACAAAATATGTATCAACAAGTGCACAAAGACAGTCTATAGAGAGGTCCTGGATTGACAAACAGTCTAAACAAACAGTGCTGGGGAGTTTAGTGAACAGAGCCAAGGACTTAGAGAACATGAAAGCCTGCAAAGCAGTGGAGAGGTGGTCCGGCTGTTACAACACTCGGCAGGCTGGCTAATCGATGGGAGAGCAGAGAGAGAGGGCAAGAATCTGTGAGTCACCAGAAGTGAGGGAGTAGAGAGGAAAGAGGGAATACCACACAGAGGCAGGGTTCAAGAGGGAAATAATCTTTGTAAACAGGACAAAATGCAACAAAAATCTAAAGTTGGACCTGCCAAAGTGTGAGGTAAAACTGCACAGAGAGCAGTCCAACTAGGATCAGACATCAATTCAACATCTATTCCACGTTGGTTCAACGTCATATCATTGAAATTACATGGAAACAATGTTGATTCAACCAGTGTGTGCCCAATGGGGTTTGACTAGAAAATATTGACTTGAAATCACTTGAAACAGTTCCAAAATATTTATTTCTGATTGGGACTTAAAGAGCAGAGTGATAATTTTGCAGAAAAGGTTCAACTGCAGTATGTGCAAGCTTTTGGGGATGTTTTTTTAGAGTACCGATTGCGAATGTTAGCATGAGATGCTTAACGTGCTGAGGACCATAGATCAGGTCTGACCAGTTCCAGGTCATCTTTTCTTTTCACAACGAATGTTAGCACGTTAGAACGTTAGGCTGTACCATGTGAGGACAGAAAGGGGTGGGTCTCACCCTGAGAGGAAAACTAAACATCAGTTTGACACCAGTATTGTCTGCATCTAGACAGATGGACAAATGGGGGCTATTGAGACAGGTGCACAACATATGGGACTGTAAAGGAACACCCATGCAAATAATACCTGAAACCTTTACAAACCTTCCCTCAAAATGTCCTGAACATTTTCTAAACACTGCACAGTACCTAACAAGAGAAATACACTTGGAACATTTTTGAAATATTATCTCTCCATTTCCCTAATGTTCTCTAAACATAGTATACCTACAGTGAGGGAAAAAAGTATTTGATCCCCTGCTGATTTTGTACGTTTGCCCACTGACAAAGAAATATTCAGTCTATAATTTTAATGGTAGGTTTATTTGAGCAGTGAGAGACAGAATAACAACAACAAAAAATCCAGAAAAACGCATGTCAAAAATGTTATAAAATGATTTGCATTTTAATGAGGGAAATAAGTATTTGACCCCTCTGTAAAACATGACTTAGTACTTGGTGGCAAAACACTTGTTGGCAATCACAGAGGTCAGACGTTTCTTGTAGTTGGCCACCAGGTTTGCACACATCTCAGGAGGGATTTTGTCCCACTCCTCCGCAGATCTTCTGCAAGTCATTATGGTTTCGAGGCTGACGTTTGGCAACTCGAACCTTCAGCTCCCTCCACATATTTTCTATGGGATTAAGGTCTGGAGACTGGTAAGGCCACTCCAGGACCTTAATGTGCTTCTTCTTGAGCCACTCCTTTGTTGCCTTGGCCATGTATTTTGGGTCATTGTCATGCTGGAATACCCATCTACGACCCCTTTTCAATGCCCTGGCTGAGGGAAGGAGGTTCTCACCCAAGATTTGACGGTACATGGCCCCGTCCATCATCCATTTGATGCGGTGAAGTTGTCCCCCAAAGCATAATGTTTCCACCTCCATGTTTGACGATGGGGATGGTGTTCTTGGGGTCATAGGCAGCATTCCTCCTCCTCCAAACACGGCGAGTTGAGTTGATGCCAAAGAGCTCCATTTTGGTCTCACATGACCACAACACTTTCACCCAGTTGTCCTCTGAATCATTCAGATGTTCATTGGTAAACTTCAGATGGCATGTATATGTGCTTTCTTGAGCAGGGGGACCTTGCGGGCACTGCAGGATTTCAAGCCGTCACGGAATAGTGTGTTACCAATTGTTTTCTTGGTGACTATGGTCCCAGCTGCCTTGAGATCATTGACACGATCCTCCCGTGTAGTTCTGGCCTGATTTCTCACCGTTCTCATGATCATTGCAACTCCACGAGGTGAGATCTTGCATGGAGCCCCAGGCAGAGGGAGATTGACAGTTCTTTTGTGTTTCTTCCATTTGCGAATAATTGCACCAACTGTTGTCACCTTCTCACCAAGCTGCTTGGCGATGGTCTTGTAGCCCATTCCAGCCTTGTGTAGGTCTACAATCTTGTCCCTGACATCCTTGGAGAGCTCTTTGGTCTTGGCCACGGTGGAGAGTTTGGATTCTGATTGATTGATTGCTTCTGTGGACAGGTGTCTTTTATACAGGTAACAAACTGAGATTAGGAGCACTCCCTTTAAGAGTGTGCTCCAAATCTCAGCTCGTTACCTGTTTAAAAGACACCTGGGAGCCAGAAATCTTTCTGATTGAGAGGGGGTCAAATACTTATTTCCCTCATTAAAATGCAAATCAATTTATAACATTTTTGACATGCGTTTTTCTGTCTCTCACTGTTCAAATAAACCTACCATTACAATTATAGACTGATCATTTCTTTGTCAGTGGGCAAACATACAAAATCTTCAGGGGATCAAATACTTTTTTCCCTCACTGTACATGACAAAAAAATCCCTTCAACATTCTGAAAAGTTTTATGTGGAGTTGTGCTCTGAGTTTTAACACACTAAATTGCCACACACAGGCATGCTACTTGCCTAGTACACTCTCAATCTAAGTGGTATGATAGTGTGGATATTGGAGCACTCTTCGCCTGAACCCTTCACCTCATATGAACTCAACTGGTTGTGAGTGGGAGAATCTCAAATGCATACTTCTCACATCCTCTCACCTATCTCCTCGCCTCCTTCTCAAAACCCATCGGTGGAGATGGTCAGAGGGGATGGACCTTCTCTCATCCTCTCTCGGCAAGGAGAGAGCATGTGAGAAGTATGCAATTGAGATTCTCCCAATGAGGTAGAATATCCTCTACCGGTGTCTGTAATGTTACTGTAGTGTTATGGAGATGTCATCATTAAACAGAGCAGATAACCCACTCTTGTCTAGAAGGACCTAGCCAGGCCTGGTGAAAAACTGGTGTGACTCAGCCAATGCAATGAACTAAACAGGAGAACTCCGAACACGGCTTTGATCACTACACTGTGAAATATTGATGAGTGATGAGGGGTTATATGAGAAGAGCAGTGAGTATATGGCTGTATGTGGGAGGTCAGAGGAGCCCTCCAGGGGAGGGCACACAATGGGCTTACTGGGTTACTGTGGGGCGAGTGTGTCAGTGTTCATCGGCCATCATTCAGCATGAAAATAGCAGAGGCAGTGGAGGAAATTGCGGCCATGAAATGGTTGCCCAGGTTCTAGGCAGAAGGCTATATTTTCTTTTGCAATTGCGTTATGTAAAAACTGCCGCACTGTCTTTTTTCAGCCCTAATGCCAGGTTTGACAATTTACCTGTCTAAAATCAACTCACTTGACCTGAGGTGGGAGGTGTCCTCAAAAACAAGTGCAAATGTGACAATTTCATGCAGCGCTAATGGGAAGTTTTAAGACTCACAAAAAGCAGGTCTTAACGGTAACGTAGTTGATCATAGCATGGATTTTGAGAGCGGAAGTGCAGCCTATCCAGGCGTGACGCACAGTGCCCATGGAAGGAGAGGTGCCTTTTGTGCCGGTGAATCTTGTATTTAGAAACATAAAAAAACAACTGGTTTCCAACCATTTCTTTTAATTTGATTAAAAAAACAAGAATAGCCTACCATCCCCTTAATCAAGGCTGGTTTAGCAGCATCGCATAGGTACATCTTTTTATCGTGACCGTTAGCCAAAAGTAGCTTATGAATAAAGGTGGTTTAAATGGTCTTCTGAGAGTGCTTTGAAATATTTTGGAGGTTTTTGCCTTCATGCTTTTTCATTATTCACAATTCACATTTTCTTGTTCAAGTAGGCTATCCATCCCCATTTTCGAAGAGTGCTCCTCGTCCAAACTCCTCAATCCTCCTATAATGCCATATCAACGGCAAATTTTCTGTGCGAATGTTATTCGTAAAGATATTTAAGCCTACGTGTACACACAATGCCATGGAACAAGAGAAGTGATTTATGATATGCTTCTGACCCTATCCTTTTTAGAAATATTGTTGCTGGTTTAAAAAACAGATTGATCGTTTTTCGTTTAAGATTCTCCTTCCACGGGTTTATGGTAATAACATACATGGCTTGAATGCAATGCAATTTCGTCTGCTATTTCTGGAGAAGTGACAATATGATCTGTAAGAGGGTTCCATTATGTTTATAAAACAATACATTTGCAAGGAGTATAACAGTGAGTGGACATTCCCTCTTTCTCTTCACATCGGATCTTTATCCAGCTCCTGTGAAAAGTTTGGTTGTGCGTAAAACCCTCCATAGTCTAAGTTGTCTTGTCTGTATTATATGCCCACGAGCAATCATGGTGCCTGTAACTACATTTCGACATAACCTATGTTTTTTAGAATTTGATTAGAATTGCCCAGGTCCAGACTGCAATTAACAGTAGGCCTAGCCCTTATATCAGTGTGAATGTTATAGCCAATGTTTAACAATGTATTTGCATATTAAAGCAATGCTCCCCAGGCACTGATGATGCGGATGTCGATTAAGGCAGCCTCCCGCACCTCTCTGATTCAGTGGGGTTGGGTTAAATGCAGAAGACACATTTCGTTTGAATGCATTCAGTTGTGCAACTGACTAGGTGTCCTCTTCTCCTTTCACAATTAGAACAATGTGGATTGTAAACATGTTCAACAATGTATTTAACGAACTAGGCTATAACGGACTAACATTTGAATTTGTGTTGATGACAATGCAATACATAAAATACCCTAAATACACAACTTGAAGCAACCACATATTTAGTCATGGAGCACATTCTGATTGGCCAGTGAGGGGTCAAGCCTCAACACACGCACAACTTGCTTATACATCAAAATCCATCCCTTTTGTGCCACCCCCAGCTAACCTGCCCATATATCTGGTTGTGAAAATGGAAAGAATATTTCTGACACGCCCGACCCATAGCGCTACCACCAGCAGTTTGTTAAAATAGAGTACAGAGAGTGGAGAGAGAATCAAGTGTGTGAGTGGGGAAGGGTGTGTTGTGTGGGGAAAAGTTTGTTTGTGTTGAGTGTGCATGTTTAGTATGTGTGTGTTGAGTATGTGTGTGTTGTGTGGGGAGAAGTGTGGGTTTGTGTGTGTGTTTGTTCATCTGGTTCATGTGAACACGACAGCTGACCATATGGCCCGTGTTACACAGCAGACAATGGCCACTTAAAAAACTCTAGATATGCTTAGCTGTGTGCTTGTGTGTGTGTGTGTGCATCTTGACACTCCATGGGGTTATTGTGAGGCTTTACGTCACCATTTCAAAAGGAGCTTTGGGTAAAAATGTCTAATAGGAATAGATTTAGGATCATTGTACCATCCCCTAAATTGAACCATCGACATTAGGGAGAGGTCAAATCTGACATTAGATCAGTATCTATGGGCAACATAATCCTAATGCTTCAAAATCAAGTTTCCAGTCTGAAAATGGGACTTGGGGAGTTAATACATGGTTTGGAATTCGGGGGGTAGTGTTTGTGTGTGCATGTACCTGTACATTCATCTATGCATTCTACAAGTGAATGCATGTGTACATGACTGTGAGTTAATCCAGGGTTTGGAATGCAGGGGAAGGAAGTGTAGCGAGAGCATGGCAAGTGTGCGCGACGATGAGCAGTGTTTTCCGCTGACGTGCTCAGTTCCACTTGGTTCCACTCAGATAGAGCAGAGGAGTTTTAACACACTCAAGCAAGGGCTAATTAAAAATCCACACTGCATTGCTGCTGCGCGATCAATATGCTTAATTAATTCACCTAAAATCACGCCATACACACAATATAATCTATAAATGAGTTTGCTCCTCTCAAAACTCACTCAATTCCTGTCAAATGAGAGAAAAATGACTTTTTGATATTTTTATTTTTATTACATATTATTCATATTTCTCTCATACTAACTGTGATTTCGATTACCGTAATTTCCGGACTATAAGCCGCTACTTTTTTCCCACGCTTTGAACCTCGCGGCTTAAACAATGACGCTGCTAATATATGGATTTTTCCTGCTTTCAAATAAAAAATAAATAATTAAAAACACATTCTGTGACTTGCTCAGTTTTTTGGCGGCATGAAGCTTTCATTAGACCAATGAAATTGCCGAATGGGTTAAGGTCAAACAACTTTTTGGTTTACTGTTTAGATTAAATCGAGCACGCTCAAACTTCCCATCATTCTGATTACGGTAGTCATTTTGTCACCCTCATCATGGCAAAGACACGGAGAAATGCATATGATGCAGCTTTCAAGTTGAAGGCGATTGATCTGGCTGTTGGAATAGGAAATAGAGCTGCTGCACGGGAGCTTGGTCTGGAGCAATGACTTTTTTATTACAAGCCGTGTTTCGTTAAAGCATATTTATTTTTGTTACAAGACGTGTTTCGTTAAAGCCTATTTATTTATGTTACAAGCCGTGTTTCGTTAAAGCCTATTTATTTTTGTTACAAGCCGTGTTTCGTTAAAGCCTGTGTAAAGTTCATTTGTTTCAATGTACCGGTAGGCACCTGCGGCTTATAGACATGTGCGGCTTATTTATGTTCAAAATAATATATTTTTTTAATTCAGTGGGTGCGGCTTATATTCAGGTGCGCTCAATAGTCCGGAAATTACGGTACATGGGGGTTCAGTGGCAGATACATTTATTTCTAAGTTCATTAAAGCAATCATACACAATTTAAAAAAACATCTTCACAATCTTGTTTTCATTCTCATCCAGAGAAATCATTTACGTTTTCATTCCATTCTATTTCAGTCATATCGTTTTCATTCTTGTCATAATTATGGTTCAGCTTTCCAAGGGCTGCTCTGTGTAATTGATCTGGAATTGCACCTGTGATTAAGAATAGGCCATATGGGAAGATGCATGTCTTCCAGTTATTTTCCAAAATTCAATCAACCTTGAGAACACCATTATTCTCCAGAACATGGAATGTTCTCTGCCCCTCCGGAATACTTTCACACTTCTGGAACTGGGAATGTTAATGCAGTCCTTAGTCCTTCCGGAAGTGTTAATTTGTAAATGTGTGTAGGAAGGGGGAAATAATGGATATTATACATTTTCCTTACCTTATTCACTGTAGATATTACTCAAGAATAATGGAGCTATACTGCGCTATTAAGTTATCCTGACTGGTGGTAGTAAACATTCTCTGGTTTCAAAGAAAATAGAGGCAATAAGAAATGCATACTAGTTTATTAGGTACACACATCTAGTACCGGGTCGGACCACCCTTTGTCTCAAGAATAGCCTGAATGATTTGGGGCATGGAAACATTGCTCAATTGGTATCAAGGGATCTTATGTGTGCCAGGAAAATATTCCCAACACCATTACACCACCGCCATAAGCCTGCGCCGTTGACAGGATGGGGCCATGGACTCATGCTGCTTATGCCAAATCCTGACTCTGCCATCAACATGACTCAACAGGAACTGGGATTCGTCTGACCAGGCAACATTTTTCCACTCCTTAAGTCGTTCAGTGTTGGTGATCGCGTGCCCACTGGAGCCGCTTCTTCATGTTTTTAGCTGATAGGAGTGGAACCCGGTGTGGTCGTCTGCTGCAATAGCTCATCCATGACAAGGACCGACGAGTTGTGCATTCTGAGATTCCGTTCTGCACACCACTGTTGTACAGCGCTGTGATTTACCTGTTTGTGGCCCTCGCTGGCATGATTCTTACCCTACACTTTCAACGTTTCATCAGTGAGCTGTTTTCGCCAACAGGACTGCCGCTGACTTGATGTATTTGGTTTATCACACCATTTTCGGTAAAACCTAGACACTGTAGTGCGTGAAAGCCCAGGAGGCTGGTCGTTCCTGAGTTACTGGAACTGGCGAAGCCTGCCACCGACGATCATTCCACGCTCAAAGACGCTTAAGTCACTCTTTTTGCCCATTCTAACATTAAATCAAACTGAGTGCCTCAATAACTGTTTGCCTGCTTTATATTGCAAGCGATGGCTGCATAACTCACTGTCTGTATGAGAGAACCATTTTCGTGAACGGGGTGGTGTACCTAACAAACTGGTCTCTGAGTGTATACCGTGTTTTAAGTCATAACTATTATAGAACATGAGCTTTTAAACATGAGTGTTTAAATCCTCAGCTCCTCTCAGTCAATCCTAACTCCTCTCAGTCAATCCTAACTATCTCCATAAACCACCCTCTTAGGATTTCCATGTGCAATACATTTTTCAACCCTGCTGTGATGTTTCGCATAAATTCAGAACCTTTCTAATCGCATTGTATCTACATAAGTTTAATATTTGTACAAAAAATATTATATTGTTGACTGATTGACTATGGCTTACCAAATCTCCCAACAGTGCTATTTGTAGGATTAATTTTAGGTAAATGTTGTGATTCTTCAGCCATTCCTGAACCTGTGACTAGAAACAAGCTATACTGAACAAAAACATGCAACATGCAACAATTTCAACGATTTTGCTGCGTTACAGTTCATATAAGGAAATCAGTCAATTGAAATAAATTCATTAGGCCGGAATCTATGGAGTTCACATGACTGGGAATGCAGATATGCATCTGTTGGTCACAGATACCTTAAAAAAAGGTAGGGGCGTGGATCAGAAAACCAGTCAATATCTGGTGTGACCACCAGATACATAGAGTTGATTAGGCTGTTGATTGTGCCTGTGGAATGTTGTCCCACTCCTCTTCAATGGGTGTGCAAAGTTGCTGGATATTGGATGGAACTGGAGTACGCTGTTGTACAGATTGATCCAGAGCATCCCAAACATGCTCAATGGGTGACATGTCTTGTGAGTATGGAGGCCATGGAAGAACTGGGATATTTTCAGCTTCCAGGAATTGTGTACAGATCCTTGCTAAATGGGGCAATGTATTATCATGCTGAAACATGAGAAAATGGCGGCGGATGAATGGCTCGACAGTGGGCTTCAGGATGTCGTCACGGTATCTCTGGGCATTCAAATTGCCATTGATAAAATACAATTGTGTTTGTTGTCCGTAGCTTATGCCAGCCCATACAATAGCCCCACTGCCACCACGGGGCACTCCCTTCACAACATTGACATCCACAAACCGCTCGTCGACATGATGCCATACACGTGGTCTGCAGTTCTGATGTCGGTTGTACGTACTGCCAAATTCTATGGTGGACACTCCTGCAGTCAGTATGCCAATTGCACAATCCCTCAAAACTTGAGACATCTGTGGCATTCTATTGTGTGACAAAACTGCACATTTTAGAGAGGCCTTTTATTGCCCCTAGCACAAGGTGGACCTGTATACTGATCATGCTGTTTTATCAGCTTCTTGATATGCCACACCTGTCAGGTGGATGGATTATATTGGCAAAGGAGAAATGCTCACTAACAGGGATGTAAACAAATTTGTGCACAACATTTTAGAAATAAGCTATTTGTGCGTATGGAACATTTCTGGGACCTTTCATTTCAGCTCATGAAACACAGGACAAACATTTTACATGTTGTGTTCATATTTTTGTTCAGTGTACATCGGGACAATACCAGAATAAGTGATCTAATGATTCTGTTTCTTCGCAGGAAAATTTCCAGAGCTGAGATGGTTGTACACATATACAGTACATGACATTATGTTGGTGGTAAGAATTTTGTATAATAGTTATAAGTTTTATATGAAGCGTTGTTTTGTGTATCAGTTCATAAACCATGTGCCATGGAATAGGCACATCGAAAATTCCAACTATTTTACAACCGTATGACCGCTGTCAATATGTTGGTCCTCAAATAAAACGGCTGTATTTTTCTATTCATTAAGATTTTTTGGGGACCAATTTTGGTATTTAATAAATGGCAGACAAACAAGTTCCATAACATCTCTCCCTTCCACTTGCCTCCTCCATGTCTGTGGTATTGCTGTTGGTTGTAATTTTGGATAAAGCAAACATTTCTGTACATCCCTAGCCCCTACTCTAGTCAGTATTGGAAGCCCCTAGCCAGTACTGAGGTCCCCTACTCTGACTTTGCACAGTACTGGTTCCGCAGACCCTATTTTAGCTAGAACTGGATATTCAGTACAGAATAGACAGTACAGAGATCCCTAAGCTCCTAGACTACCCAGTACTGAGCCAGCCTCCAGCCCCTAACCCAGTGGTGTTAAATAGATTCCATGTAGGGCCTAGCGTCTTCTGGTTTTTGTTATTTCCTATTAATTAAGACCTAGACAACCAGGTGAGGGTAGTTCCTTACTAATCAGTGACCTTAATTAATTTATAAAGGACAAGGGAGGAGCGAAAACCTGCAGACACTTGGCCCTCCATAGAATGAGTTTGACACGTGTCCTAACAAGTACTGGGGCCCCAGTCCCTTTTCTCACTAGCTCTCCATGCAGCTAACCCTGGAGCAAGCTTGTCACGTCTGTCCACTGTTTGTTTTAAAATAATTGTAAAGGAGGACCTTGACCATGACCCAACCAAAAGGGCCCTTTCTTGTCCTCCTCCCATGCCAAACTCCCTAATTTCTCCCTCTCTATTTATTTAACCCTACGTATTTGTTGAGTTTTTGTTCAAAATCCAATTAGGGTAATTTGAAACAGTCCCGGTGTGAGAACCCTGTCCTCCTAGAGCCCAGATAATACCCAACCTAATTAAGACTAGTCTTCTCTCTCTCTCTCTCTTTCCCTCTCTCCCTCCCTAAGGCCCCACTGAATGTGTAAATTAAAAAACCTTGTCAGAGATAAAGAGATGGGATTAGATAACAACTAGGAGGGCCGACTTTAAATGTCACTGAACTTCTTTTCTTTCTATTTCGCAAACCAGTTTTCACACTTTCAGGTCTAAAAAATATTCAACGGTGCTCCTAGAGTAGAAAGGGAGGGAGAAAATATGATATATGGGGAGAGAGAATGAGAGGTATGAAGAAAGAAAAGAAGAAGAAAAGATGAGAGGAGACAAGAATAGAGAGAGGGAGAGAAAGTTGGAGGGAGAGGAGAGAAAGCGAAAGAGACAGGCAGAGACAGGAGTAGGGTAGTGAGGCTGGTGTGGTTGTGGGTGGGCTTGTTGGTGAGTTGATTGTGGGTAGAAAGAGACCACTTAATAGTGTCAATGGTAATGTGAAGCAATACATAGCTGTTTAGGACATCTTTAACCCTAAAAGCATCAACATACAGTTGAAATCGGAAGTTTACATACACTTAGGTTGGAGTCATTAAAACTCGTTTTTCAACCACTCCACAAATTTCTTGTTAACAAACTATAGTTTTGGCAAGTCGGTTAGGACATCTACTTTGTGCATGACACAAGTAATTTTTCCAACAATTGTTGACAGAGATTATTTCACTTACAATTCACTGTATCACAATTCCAGTGGGTCAGAAGTTTACATACACTAAGTTGACTGTGCCTTTAAAACTTCTTGCAGATCAGTTAGTGTCCCATTTCGAAAACTTCCGGGGAAATTGCAGAGCGCCAAATTCAAATTAAATTACTATAAATATTAAACTTTCATGAAATCACAAGTGCAATACATCAAAATAAAGTTTAACTTGTTGTTAATCCAGCCGCTGTGTCAGATTTCAAAAAGGCTTTACGGAGAAAGCAAACCATGTGATTATCTGAGGACAGCGCCCAGCACACAAATACATAACAAATCATTTTCAACCAGGGAGTTGCGACACAAAAGTCAGAAATAGCGATATAATATATGCCTTACCTTTGAAGATCTTCTTCTGTTGGCACTCCAAAATGTCCCAGTTACATTACAAATGGTCCTTTTGTTCGATGAAGTCCTTCTTTATATCCATAAAAACTCAGTTTAGCTGGCGCGCTTCAGTATATAATCGACTTGGTTTCCCTCCTTCAAAATGCATACAAAATGAATCCCAAACGTTACCAATAAACTTATCCAAACAAGTCAATCAACATTTATAATCAAACCTTAGGTACCCTAATACGCAAATAAACGATCAAATTTAAGACGGAGAATCGTTATTGTCTTTACTGGAGAAAAAAAAAATCAAAGAACGCGCTCTCATTCACGCGTTTGGAAACACTACAGCCAAAATGGGAGCCACCAAGCAAAAGTACAATTTCTGGATAATTTTTCAAAAAACCAGCCTGAAACTCTTTCTAAAGACTGTTGACATCTAGTGGAAGCCCTAGGAACTGCAATCTGGGACGATTTTGCCCTATTATAAAAAAGTGCCCTATTATTATAAAGTGCCAGCCATTGAAATCAGTTGTAGGATGAATTCTTTTTTTTTGGCGATGGTTTGTCCTCGGGGTTTCACCTGCCATTTCAGTTCTGTTATACTCACAGATATTATTTTAACAGTTTTAGAAACTTTAGTGTGTTCTATCCACATCTACCAATTATATGCATATCCTAGCTTCTGGGCCTGAGTAGAAGGCAGTTTACTTTGGGCACGCTTTTCATCCAGACGTCAAAATACCGCCCCCTATCCCAAAGAAGTTAAACAGCTTGGAAAATTCCAGAAAATTATGTCATGGCTTTAGAAGCTTCTGATAGGCTAATTGACATTATTTTAGTCAATTGGAAGTCTACCTGTGGATTTATTTCAAGGCCTACCTTCAAACTCAGTGCCTCTTAGCTTGACGTCATGGGAAAATCAAACGAAATCAGCCAAGACCCCAGAAAAGAAATTGTAGACCACCACAAGTCTGGTTCATCCTTGGGAGCAATTTCCAAAAACCTGAAGGTACCACGTTCATCTGTACAAACAATAGTACGCAAGTATAAACGCCATGGGACCACGCAGCCGTCATACCGCTCAGGAAGGAGACGCATTCGGTCTCCTCGAGATGAACATACTTTGGTGCGAAAAGTGCAAATCAATACCAGAACAACAGCAAAGGACCTTGTGAAGGTGCTGGAGGAAACAGGTACATAGTATCTATATCCACAGTAAAACGAGTCCTATATCGACATAACCTGAAATGCCGCACAGCAAGGAAGAAGCCACTATGGTTTGCAACTGCACATGGGGACAAACATCGTACTTTTTGGAGAAATGTTCTCTGGTCTGATAAAACAAAAATATAACTGTTTGGAGGAAAAAGGGGGAGGCTTGCAAGCCGAAGAACATCATTTCAACCGTGAAGCAAGGGGGTGGCAGCATCACGTTGTGCAGGTGCTTTGCTGCAGGATGGACTGGTGCACTTCACAAAATAAATGGTATCATGAGGTAGGAAAATTATGTGGATATAATATGTGGAAACAACATCTCAAGACATCAGTCAGGAAGTTAAAGCTTGGTCGAAAATGGGTCTTCCAAATGGACAATGACCCCAAGCATACTTCCAAAGTTGTGGCAAAATGGCTTAACCTCTCTGGCGCATGTGGGCCGAACTCATCCCACCTACGTAACAGCCACTGAAATCCAGTGGCGCGATTTTTGAATCGTTAGAAATACTATTACTTCAATTTCTCAAACATATGACTATTTTACAGCTATTTAAAGACAAGAATCTCGTTAATCTAACCACACTGTCTGATTTCAAAAAGGCTTTACAACGAAAGCAAAACATTAGATTATGTCAGCAGAGTGCCCAGCCAGAAATAATCAGACACCCATTTTTCAAGCTAGCATATCATGTCACATAAACCCAAACCACAGCTAAATGCAGCACTAACCTTTTATGATCTTCATCAGATGACACACCTAGGACATTGTGTTATACAATACATGCATGTCTGTTCAATCAAGTTCATATTTATATCAAAAAACAGCTTTTTACATTAGCATGTGACGTTCAGAAAAAGCATAACCCCCGCAAACTTCCGGGGAATTTACTAACAGTTTGCTAAATTACTCACGATAAACGTTCACAAAAAGCATAACAATTATTTTAAGAATTATAGATACATTACTCCTCTATGCACTCAATATGTCCGATTTTAAAATAGCTTTTCGGATGAAGCACATTTTGCAATAATCTAAGTACATAGCCCGGCATGACAGGGCTAGCTATTTAGACACCCACCCAGGTCAGCCTCCACCAAAATCACATTTCCTATAAGAAAAATGTTCTTACCTTGCTTGTTCTTCGTCAGAATACACTGCCAGGACTTCTACTTCAATAACAAATGTTGGTTTGGTCCCAAATAATCCATCGTTATATCCAAACAGCGACGTTTTGTTCGTGAGTTCTAGACACTATCAGAATGCTACATCACGGTCTTGCGCATGGCGCATTGGCGTGACAAAACATTTCTAAATATTCCATTACCGTACTTCGAAGCATGTCAACCGCTGTTTAAAACCAATTTTTATGCCATTTATCTCGTAGAAAAGCGATAATATTCCGACCGGGAATATGCAATGAGCCTAAACAGCCGAATTAAATTTCTCCTCAGGAGCGAATCGTGCACGCGCCTCATTCAAAGGTCCTCTGATCTGCCACTTACCAAAGGCGATTATGTGTTTCAGCCTGAGGCTGCCTCGTCAACCTTCAGGTATTTCCCGGGTTCTGAGAGCCTATCGGAGCCCTGGGAATTGTCACGTTACAGCTAAGATCCTTACTTTTCAATAAACAGATGCAAGACGCACGACTCCTTGTCAGACAGGGTACTTCCTGCATGAAACCTTGTCAGGTTTTTGCCTGCCATAGGAGTTCTGTTATACTCACAGACACCATTCAAACAGTTTTAGAAAATTCAGAGTGTTTTCTATCCAAACCTGAACAATAATATGCATATTCTAGCTTCTGAGTTGGTGTAGGAGGCAGTTAAAAATGGGCACATATTTTTTCCAAAATTCTCAATACTGCCCCCTAGCCCAAACAGGTTTTTAAGGACAACAAAGTCAAGGTATTGGTTTGCCCATCACAAAGCCCTGACCTCAATCCCATAGAACATTTGTGGGCAGAACTGAAAAAGTGTGTGCGAGCAAGGAGGCCTCCAACCCTGACTCTTTTACACCAGCTCTGTCAGGATGAATGGGCCAGAATTCACCCAATTTATTGTGGGAAGCTTGTGGAAGGCTACCCGAAACGTTTGACCCAAGTTAAACAATTTGAAGGCAATGTTACCAAATACTAATTGAGTGTATGTAAACTTCTGACCCACTGGGAATGTGATGCAAGAAATAAAAGCTGAAATAAATCATTCTCTCTACTATTATTCTGACATTTCACATTCTTAAAAAAAGTGGTGATCCTAACTGACCTAAGACAGGGAATTTTTCCTCGGATTAAATGTCAGCAATTGTGAAAAACTGAGTTTAAATGTATTTGGCTAAGGTGTATATAAACTTCCGACTTCAACTGCATATGCATCTTAAAATAGCCAGCGGGGGTCATTTTTGATCCCAAATTGGTAATGATTGCAAAAAGACTGTCTGTCAAGCAAACACACACACAAACACACTCACATTACTGATGAAAAATGACTTCCGTCTGTCATTCAGCAGGGAGGAGAGCGAGATGGAGGGGTGATGGAATAGATGGATGAATGGAGGTGAGTTTACAGAGACAAGGTGCTGTCAGTCAGCTGCTGCACTGCTATATTAAAACGCTTCCTCTTTCAAACTCCCTCCCTCCTTCCTTATATACCTCTCTCACCTTCCCTACCTCCCTCACACACAAACTTGTACAAACAGAGTAAACAGAAACACTAGGCCTGCTGTGTCCTGTTGATCTCCCCAGACCACCCCATCTCTCTCTCAGAGACAATGACAGAGACACTCTGTCAAACACACACACACACACACTTCTCAACTTCTCCTTTAATGGGGGATGGTGGTCAGGGGTATGGGGACCCTCCAACAAATTAAAATAAACTCAATGAGCACCTCACCTCAATGAGCCCATCAACCTGCACCTGCCTGGGCTGAAGTGGAACAATTATGGCCAAGTTCAGCCTTTGATCAATTAGTTCAACACGACAGCTGACCATATGTCCCCTGTAACACAGCAGACAATGGCAACTTAAAACTCTCTAGATAAGCTTAGCTGTGTGCTTGTGTGACCCACGTAACTCACTGAAAAAGGAGAGGAAAAAGCTTCTGTAGATTGGTTTAATTACTCTGAGAACACCTTTCGACATATTTCACATTTCTGTCCGATGTGTGTTCTAGTTGTCAGGCCCATGTGCCTGTTGTCAGTTGACTCTGAGACAATGGATGCATCCCAAATGACACCTTATTCCCTATGTAGTGCAGAGTGGTGATATTAGCATGTAAATCTTGGAGGGGCAAACATAAAAATAAATAAAAATTGTGCATGCCAGCAAAGCCACTACACAACACTAAACAATACATTCCTTGCACTATAACGATGACAAACAGTGCCCACAAACTGTTAGGGTCTACATAAAGCTGTCCCAACAGCAGAGCTTTCTTTTCAGCAACATGGACTGAATCTTTACCACCGCTATACCTGGCTATCAGCGGAGACTTGTCCGGCAGCGAAACAGTTAATTCAAGCTTATTTAAAAAATATAGCTGATATGGCTGACTTGCTTAAACAAATGTGGCTTTTACTGACAATTTAGATGTACAATCTATGGCATAAGGGAACGACGAGTGAATAAGAGGCAATCCGTAATTTCGATTAAGACATTAATGAGCGAGCTAGGATGGACGTAGTGAACAAAACTATTTGGGAAGCACTTCTGTGTCACACCCTGACCAGGTGAACTCTGCTATTTTGGTCAGGGTGTGGCATTTCTATGGTTTATTTTCTATGTTTTGGTTATAGCCTTTCTTTGTGTTTTATTTCTATGTTGGGCTCGGGGGTGATTTCCCAATCAGACAGCTGTCGCTTGTGAAGTCTGATTGGGAATCACATTTAAGTTCCTTTTCCCCCACGATGTTTGTGGGTTGTTGTCTCTTTTTGTTTGAGCAGTAGCGATATGTTTATTCTCTGTTTTGACCGTGTTATTTCAGTCTGAAATAAATAACATGTGTTCGCTCCCAGCTGCGCCTTGGTCCACTTCTTCCTTCATGCACGACGATCGTTACAGAACAACCCACCGAACCAGGACCAAGCAGCGGGAGGAAAAGGAGCGCGAGAGATGGGCTCGCGAGGGGAAGGAGTTCTGGACCTGGGAGGAGATCATGTCGGGGAGAGGACCCTGGCGGAAGGATTCCCAGGTCGAGGAGGTAAAGCCAGCCGGTAGACGGAGTCGCAGGCGGCGGTCGAGGAGGCCCGGAAAACACCCCCAATAAAATTTTGGGGGGGGGCTAATGGGGTGGTCCGGAAGGGCAGAGGAAGAGCCCAGACCACTGCTCTCATGGGGGATGACGGCGGAGGAAGAGACGAAGATGATGAGGCAGTTGATTGAGGACCTGCAGAGGGAAGATCTGGAGGAGGAGCCATGGTATGCGGAGTTGTGCGCTGTGTCGCCAGTGCGCCCGCACAGCCCGGTGCGTCCGGTGGACATGCCCAGCACATGCCGTGCTAGGATGGGCATCCAGCCAGGACGAGTGGCTAAACCGGCTCCACGCTTCAGTTCACCAGTGCGTGTTCACAGTCCTGTCTGGCCCGTTCCTGTTCCCCGCACCAAGCCCACGGTGCGTGTCCACAGTCCTGCCCGGCCCGTCCCTGCTCCCCGCACCAAGCCATGGTATGCAGAGTTGCGCGCTGTGTCGCCAGTGCGCCCGCACAGCCCAGTGCGTCCGGTGGACATGCCCAGCACATGCCGTGCTAGGATGGGCATCCAGCCAGGACGAGTGGCTAAACCGGCTCCACGCTTCAGGTCACCAGTACGTGTTCACAGTCCTGTCTGGCCCGTCCCTGCTCCCCGCACCAGGTTAGTGGTGCGTGTCCCCAGTCCTGTCCGGCCCGTCCCTGCTCCCCGCACCAGGTTAGTGGTGCGTGTCCCCAGTCCTGTCCGGCCCGTCCCTGCTCCCCGCACCAGGTTAGTGGTGCGTGTCCCCAGTCCTGTTCGGCCCGTCCCTGCTCCCCGCACCAGGTTAGTGGTGCGTGTCCCCAGTCCTGTCCGGCCCGTCCCTGCTCCCCGCACCAGGTTAGTGGTGCGTGTCCCCAGTCCTGTCCGGCCCGTCCCTGCTCCCCGCACCAGGTTAGTGGTGCGTGTCCCCAGTCCTGTTCGGCCCGTCCCTGCTCCCCGCACCAGGTTAGTGGTGCGTGTCCCCAGTCCTGTCCGGCCCGTCCCTGCTCCCCGCACCAGGTTAGTGGTGCGTGTCCCCAGTCCTGTCCGGCCCGTCCCTGCTCCCCGCACCAGGTTAGTGGTGCGTGTCCCCAGTCCTGTCCGGCCCGTCCCTGCTCCCCGCACCAGGTTAGTGGTGCGTGTCCCCAGTCCTGTCCGGCCCATCCCTGTTCCCCGCACCAAGCCCACGGTGCGTGTCCACAGTCCTGTCCGGCCCGTCCCTGTCCCCCGCACCAAGCCCACGGTGCGTGTCCACAGTCCGGCACGGCCCGTGTCCGGTCCACCGGTGCCCAATCCTGTTCCGGTCGACGGCTCCGCTCCGGAGCCTGAGCATGCCGCTACACAGTGGTCCAGTCCGGGCCAGAGGGGCAGGGTTAAGGTGAAGGCGGGGGAAAGAACACGCCCGGGGCCAGAGCCTCCACCGAGGGTGAGGTGCCCACCCGGGTCCCCCCCCTAATAGACTTTAGGTTGGTGCGCCGGGAGTACGCACCGTTGGAGGGGGGGTACTGTCACGCCCTGACCAGGTGAACTCTGCTATTTTGGTCAGGGTGTGGCATTTCTATGGTTTATTTTCTATGTTTTGGTTATAGCCTTTCTTTGTGTTTTATTTCTATGTTGGGCTCGGGGGTGATTTCCCAATCAGACAGCTGTCGCTTGTGAAGTCTGATTGGGAATCACATTTAAGTTCCTTTTCCCCCACGATGTTTGTGGGTTGTTGTCTCTTTTTGTTTGAGCAGTAGCGATACGTTTATTCTCTGTTTTGACCGTGTTATTTCAGTCTGAAATAAATAACATGTGTTCGCTCCCAGCTGCGCCTTGGTCCACTTCTTCCTTCATGCACGACGATCGTTACACCCAGACACTGCAACACCACAAAGAAAGGGGCACCACCAAGCAAGAGGCATCATGAAGACCAAGGAGCTCTCCAAACAGGCCAAGGACAAAGTTGTGGAGAAGTACAGATCGGGGTTTGGTTACAAAAAAATATCTGAAACTTTGAACATCCCACTGAGCACAATTAAATCCATTATTAAAGAATGGAAAGACTATGGCACCACAACAAACCTGCCAAGAGAGGGCCGCCCACCAAAACTCTCGGACCAGGCAAGGGGGGCATTAATCAGAGGCAACAAAGAGACCAAAGATAACCCTGAAGGTGCTGCAAAGCTCCACAACGGAGATTGGAGTATCTGTCCATAGGACAAGTTTAAGCCGTACACTCCACAGAGCTGGGCTTTACCGAAGAGTGGCCATAAAAAAGCCATTGCTTAAAGAAAAAAATAAGCAAACACATTTGGTGTTCGCCAAAAGGCATGTGGGAGAATCCCCAAACACATGGAAGAAGGTACTCTGGTCAGATGAGACAAAAATTTAGCTTTTTGTCATCAAGGAAAATGCTATGTCTGGCGCAAGCCCAACACTTCTCATCACCCCGAGAACACCATCCCCACAGTGAATCATGGTAGTGGCAGCATCATGCTGTGGGGGTGTTTTTCATTGGCAGGGACTGGGAAACTGGTCAGTATTGAAGGAATGATAGATGGCACTAAATACAGCGACATTCTTGAGGGAAACCTGTTTCAGTCTTCCAGAGATTTGAGACCGGGATGGGATGGAGGTTCACCTTCCAGCAGGACAATCTCCCTAAGCACACTGCTAAAGCAACACTCGAGTGGTTTAAGGGAAATCATTTAAATGTCTTGGAATGGCCGAGTCAAAGCCCAGACCTCATTCCAATTGAGAATCTGTGGTATGACAAAGATTTCTGTACACCAGCGGTAGGCATCCATCTTCAAGAAGCTGGAGCAGTTTTGCCTTGAAGAATGGGCAAAAATCCCAGTGGCTAGATGTGCCAAGCTTATAGAGACATATCCCAAGAGACTTGCAGCTGTAATTGCTGCAAAAGGTGGCTCTACAAAGTATTGACTTTGAGGGGTGAATAGCTATACATGCTCAAGTTTTCTGTTTTTTGTCTTATTTCTTGTCTGTTTCACAATGGAAAATATTTTGCGTTTTCAAAGTGGTAGGCATGTTGTGTAAATCAAATGATACAAACCCTCCCAAAAAATACATTTTAATTCCAGGTTTAAAGCAACAAAATAGGCAAAATGCCAAGGGGTTTGAATAAATTCTCAAGCCACTGTAAGCAGACAGTGAAAGCTCTTACAATATTCAATGATTACATTTCTCAAAGACAGGTTACAGGCTATACAGTGGGGGAAAAAAGTATTTGATCCCCTGCTGATTTTGTACGTTTGCCCACTGACAGAAAGGATCTGTCTATAATTTTAATGTTAGGTTTATTTGAACAGTGAGAGACAGAATAACAACAAACATATCCAGACAAAATGCATGTCAGAAATGTTATAAATTGATTTGCATTTTAATGAGGGAAATAAGTATTTGACCCCCTCTCAATCAGAAAGATTTCTGGCTCCCAGGTGTCTTTTATACAGGTAACGAGCTGAGATTAGGAGCACACTCTTAAAACCTGTTTGGGATAGGGGGCAGTATTTTCACGGCCGGATAAAAATGTACCCGATTTAATCTGGTTACTACTCCTGCCCTGAAACTAGAATATGCATATAATTAGTAGATTTGGATAGAAAACACTCTAAAGTTTCTAAAACTGTTTGAATGGTGTCTGTGAGTATAACAGAACTCATATGGCAGGTCAAAACCTGAGAAGATTCCAAACAGGAAGTGCCCTTTCTGACCATTTCTTGGCCTTCTTTAGCCTCTTTATTGAAAACAGAGGATCTCTGCTGTAACGTGACACTTTCTAAGGCTCCCATAGGCTCTCAGAAGGCGCCAGAACGTGTATTCCATTACTGTACTTCGAAGCATGTCAAACGCTGTTTAAAATAAATTTTTATTCAATTTTTCTCGCAAAATAGCGATAATATTCCAACCGGGCGACGTTGTATTCATTCAAAGACTGAAAGAAAAACATGGAGTCGTCTCATGGATGCGCATCTCCAGTGTCATTGTTCCCTGCCTGACCACTCACAAAAACACCTGCTGTTTTTCGCCCAGAGACTGCAGAGATGTCATTCCACTTTCTGGCGCCTTCTGAGAGCCAATGGAAGCCTTAGAAAATGTCACGTTACAGCAGAGATGCTGTATTTTTGGTAGAGATGCCACAGAAGGAGAACAAATTGTCAGACAGGGCAGTTCCTGTATGGAATCTTCTCAGGTTTTGGCCTGCCATATGAGTTTTGTTATACTCACAGACACCATTCAAACAGTTTCAGAAATGTTAGAGTGTTTTCTATCCAAATCTACTAATTATATGCATATTCTAGTTTCTGGGCAAGAGCAGTTACCAGTTTAAATCGGGTACGTTTTATATCCGGCCATGCAAATACTGCCCCCTAGCCCCAACAGGTTAAGGTCCTGGAGTGGCCTAGCCAGTCTCCAGACCTTAATCCCATTGAAAATCTGTGGAAGGAGCTGAAGGTTCGAGTTTCCAAACATCAGCCTCGAAACCTTAATGACGTGGAGAAGATCTGTAAAGAGGAGGGGGAAAAAATCCCTCCTGAGATGTGCGCAAACCTGGTGGCCAACTACAAGAAACGTCTGACCTCTGGGGTTTTGCCACCAAGTACTAAGTCATGTTTTGCAGAGGGGTCAAATACTTATTTCCCTCATTAAAATGCAAATCATTTTATAACATTTTTGACATGCGTTTTTCTGGATTTTTTTGTTGTTATTCTGTCTCTCACTGTTCAAATAAACCTACTATTCAAATTATAGACACGGGTCCAGGTTGTACGGGTCCAGGTTGTGTAGCTCTTTCAGAACATCTGCTATTTGGATTTGGGTGAAGGAGAAGCTGGGGAGGCTTGGGCGAGTAGCTGCGGGGGCGGCGGAGCTGTTGGCCAGGGTTGGAGTAGCCAGGAGGAAGGCATGGCCAGCCGTTGAGAAATGCTTATTGAAATTTTCGGTTATCATGGATTTATCGGTGGTGACCGTGTTACCTAGCCTCAGTGCAGTGGGCAGCTGGAATGAGGTGCTCTTGTTCTCCATGGACTTTACAGTGTCCCAAAACTTTTTGGAGTTAGAGCTACAGGATGCAAATTTCTGCTTGATAAAGCTAGCCTTTGCTTTCCTGACTGACTGCGTGTATTGGTTCCTGACTTCCCTGAACAGTTGCATATCGCGGGGACTTTTTGATGCTATTGTAGTCTGCCACAAGTGAGAACAGTAGGCTAAGTTATGAGGGAGGAAAGGGACCAAAAATATTAGGGTCATGCACATAGGCAACTAACTGTTTACTTCACAACATCCTCTTAGTATTACATTCTTGGCTACCGTATACATATCTCCCTGACGTATTCAATAATTTATGCAGCATCATGCAAGCCATTTTTGGGCTCACCTTGTTGTGCTGTGCTCACTTAAACACTTAAACACTTAAACTTCTTGTGGGCTCTAGAAAGAGGCCAGAAATTCCGACATGGAATTCCGAGTTGGATGACCGTTCAAAATTATTTTTCGTATTTTCCCAGTTTGAACTAGTTTTATCCGAGTTCCCAGTTGTCTGGAACTCACTGAAGTCTGAGATTTCCCAGTTTCCAGTTGTTTTGAACACGGCAGAAGTCATGCTGGATTGACAGCATGGCCAATGTATTCAAACTTTTCTGGCCGATGGCGTTACCCCCTTTTTCGTGATATCCAATTGATAGCTAAAATCTTGTCTCATCACCGCAACTCTCTTAACTTTTTAGGGGTAGGGGGCAGTATTCGGAAGTTTGGATGACTGAGGTGCCCAAAGTAAACTGCCTGTTACTCAGGCCCAGAAGCTAGGATATGCATATGCATGGTTTTATTGGATAGAAAACACTCTAAAGTTTCCAAAAGGAATCGGCGAAGCTCGAGAGCCAAGCTGCACTGCTTCTTGACACACTTCTTGCTTAACCCAGAAGCCAGCCGCACCAATGTGTCAGAGGAAACACTGTCGAACTGACGACCGAAGTCACCTTGCATGGGCCCGACCCGCCAGATGGAGTCGCTAAAGCACCATGAGACAAGAACATCCCTCCCCTAACCCGGACAAACCCCAATTGTGCGCCGCCTCATGGGTCTCCCAGTCACAGCCGGCTGTGACACAGCCTGGGATCGAACCCGGGGCTGCAGTGGTGCCTTAGCACTCATTGTTGTATATGCAATTTCCAACTTGTTGTGTAATGTTTATGTCCAATGGCCGATGAGCACCGATGCATTTTATCTCTAATTTCTCTTCATATGTCAAGGATTGAAAATGATTTTTCAGTAGTTCTTGTAGAGAAAATGTCTTATGGATAGCCTACTTGTTGAAATGATGGTGAATCAATAAATGGATGTTTTATTACTACAGAAGTTAAATGAACCATCTGCATTAATGTTTTAAAAGGAAGGTCATGGAAATTGTCTGCATAGTGAACACTGTAACACACACACGCATGTATGCACGGACACACGCACAAACACACCCACCTCATGCCTGAAAGAAAAGGAACAACCAGCACAGAGCAGAGTAGTGACAGGAGCGGCAATTGTGGACAAGGACAACTCTACTGTCTCTCATTTACTAAGCGTTTTTTCACAGGGCAACATCTCATTTAGACCACTTTCATAAGAGTACTGTCCAGAATACAGTTACACATGTATGTGCAGTTACATGCACACACACACACCAGAAGGAGAGAGAACAGTTCAGGGGAGTGGCAGCAGGGGGAGCAGCTCCTCTATTGTTCTGACCTGACTGGCTACAGGCCTGAGGCACAGAGCTGCTGGGGGCAGAAACACGCAACAACACACAAAGGTAGGTAGCACAGACACACAAACATAGGTAGGACACACACACACACACACACACACACCAGGTAGAACTCAAGTGCACACAAACACACACACACAATGTGTAAGTAACATACAATAGTTTACATTAGTTTAAGAATTCAGAATGTAAGCAGGCCTGAAGTTGGATCAGCATGTGGTTTTATCATCAACTAATCAAAATAGTAACCCTCTTAGCTAACTGACTATGATGGATGATCGTTTTGTAACATGTGTAAAGAGAAGAGATTGAATGTGTGTCTGAGATGTTTGTGAGATGTCAGCTGAGACGTGTCAGAAGCCCCAGGGGGCTGACTCTAAAACATTACACTAAAACCTGAGAGGCTTTACAGGTCCTTACTGTGACCACTGACAAGTTCATCTTTCTCTCCCACACTGTCACACACGCGCACACACACAGACACTAAAAAAAGACAACTTAACCAATTGCTTAATCAGAGTTATTCTGTGAGTTGAGTGGACTTCCAAACTATGAGAATTTGAGCTAATGTGGTAAGGTGTTTACTCAAACTCTGCTCGAAGTCAGCTGAATTTGAACAAGCTTGTTGAGTAAAATTACAACTTAATGTTTGCTCAAAACAACTCAAAACCACACCCATCATTATCATATTTTGCAGCATGAACTCTTGCAGAATTTTTTGTTCCAGTACCTACGTTGTTGCATGTTCTTTGATTGGTTGATCAATCATGCTACACAAAAATAAATAACATACATTCTTCTAAACTAATCCAATCTGTTAGTAAGTAGTTGGACTTATTGCACCCGTTACTGAGAGGGCTGTTCCAGTTTATATGATGTAGGTAGTCTGAATAGTCAATCTTCCCTACCCTGGAAGTCATTCTGAATGCAGGTTATGGGTGATTAAAAGTTCCAATTGTTAGATATCCTCACTCTGGCTGTATTCCAATAGGCATTACACATCAGTTTGCAAGCCAGCATAATGTGACTTGCAGGCCTGATGTGGCATGTAAACCAGGAGTTTCAGACCACTGTATTAGGGTGTAACTAAGCCCTCAGAAAAAGGCCTTATGATAAAATGGTTTTCAGTTTTCACAAATTGAGTGTCTAAGTGAAGATGTTATCTTTAAAATTAAACTCGTTATGAAGATACAATGACTTTAATTTCAAATATAACATATTCACTTAGACACTCACTTTGTGAAGGCTACATTACTGAAAACCATTGAATTACAGAGATGGTAATTTCCCTTAATTAGCTTGTCTGCTACACATATTCTAACCCATATTCCTAACCTCTGGAGGTAGAGCACAACACTCACCCGACAGTTGCCCCGCTTGAAGCAGGGCAGTGTCAACAGATTTGTCTCGTTGAGCCAGCACTCCTATAGTAAATGGTAATAGCAGACCAATGTTTCTGAAACAGCTGAAACGTATAGAAATTTTCCTAATATTTGAGACCCTTTGCACAGAAAAAGAGATAACAACTGCAATTGGACAATAAAACAGGGCTGAGCTCGCTGTATACAAGGCTACATCGTGTAGGCCATTGCATCGGTAATTAAAAAGATAAACATACAGTATGTCATCAGTATTGTGTTGATTGATTCATTCCAGTCAATCATTTTTAAAGGATTAAAAAGGCCTAGGTAGCCTAGCCACCCAAAGTTTGAAAGTAACACAAATTTGATCACATTCACATTTTCTCAGAACACAAATAAACGGGCCTATTTAAGCTATAAATACATATGTTAGGCTGTAAAAACTGAACATTACGTTTCCTCTGGGCAGGCCCGGATGGGATCAGATAGTCTTCTCTAAGCTACCTGCAGCTGTGGTTATTAATCAGTAGACTACAGTTGATCAAGCACAGATTAATTGACAAATCATGAGGCATTTTATTAACACATTTTGTGGGCAGGTATGGGCTTCCATATAAAACACCTCCCCGCGGTGAATTCACTTATACCCACGTTTTCAGTTGCAATTTGCTTTTACCACATGTAATGTTTTGCATGATTTTGATCAAAATTACAGCCAGGTCCCCCATGATACAAGACAGTATTCAACGTTCATCCATGTCTGAGGACGTCGGGAGATGACATGGAAACTGGCTGCTAGGGGCAACAGTGAGCGCTGTTACCTTGAAGTAGGTTTCGGTTTTGCCAAGGCATTGGTAACGGGGATGGTGGATGGGCGTAAGCATCTGCCTCTGATTCCAAAGGTTACAAGTTGAAATCCAGTGATAGAAAGTTACTTTTGTTTTTGTTCTTAGCATATCCCAAACCTTAACCTTTACCTTAACCATTCAGAGTTAACGCCTAACCTTAAGATTTCGGGGGTTAATGCCTGAATTTAACCCTAACTTAAATAATTTGGAGATAATGCCTAAACTTAACCTAAAACACTTAGAAATGTGATGTTTGTAATAACTTCAACATTTGATGTTTGAGAAACATGGATGAACGTCTAATTCTGACACACTGCACCAAATGTATGGCCTACCATCTCGCCTGTTCTTTAAATGGGGTGTTAATTCACAGACCATTCTAGGGATGTGTGTGTGTGTGTGTGTGAGTGCATGCGTACAGTCCATTTGGAAAGTATTCACACCCCTTGACTTTTTCCACATTTAGTTACGTTGCAGACTTATTCTACAATTGATGAAATGGTTGTTTTTTCATCAATCTACACATAATACCCCATAATGGCAAAGCAAAAACAGGTTTTTAGATTTTTTTGCCAATTTATCAATTTTTCAAGAAGCGAAATATCACATTTACATAAGTGTTCAGACCCTTTACTCAGTACTTTGTTGAAACTCCTTTGGCAGAGATTATAACCTCGAGTCTTCTTGGGTATGATGCTACAAACTGTCTGTACTTTGCTCCGTTCATCATTCAATCGATCCTGACTAGTCTCCCAGTCCATGCTGCTGAAAAACAACCCCACATCATGATGCTGCCACCACCATGCTTCCCCATAGGGATGTTTCCAGGTTTCCTCCAGATGTGATGCTTGGCATTTAGGCCAAAGAGTTCAGTCTTGGTTTCATCAGACCAGAAAATCTTGATTCTCATGTTCTGAGAGTCCTTTAGGTGCCTTTTGACAAACTCCAAGTGGGCTGTCATGTTCCTTTTACTGAGGAGTGGCTTCCTACCATAAAGGCTCGATTGGTGGAGTGCTGCAGAGATGGTTGTCCTTCTGGAACGTTCTCCCATCTCCACAGAGGAACTCTAGAGCTCTCTCAGTGACCATTGAGTTCTTGGTCATCTCCCTGACCAAGGCCCTTCTCCCCCGATTACTCAGTTTGGCTGGGCGGCCAGCTCTTGGAAGAGTCTTGGTGGTTTCAAACTTCTTCCATTTAAGAATTATGGAGGCCACTGTGTTCTTGTGGACGTTCAATGCTGCAGACATTTTTTGGTACCCCTCCCCAGATCTGTGCCTCGTCACAATCCTGTCTTGGAGCTCTACGGACAATTCCTTCGACCTCTGAAGTGCACTGCCAACTGTGGGACCTGAAATAGACATGTGTGTGCCTTTCCATATCATGTCTCATCAATTGCGTTTACCACAGGCGGACTCCAATCAAGTTGTAGAAACATCCCAAGGATGATCAATGTAAACTGGATGCACCAGAGCTCAAATTTGAGTCTCATAGCAAAGGCTCTGAATACTTTTTTAAATAAGGTCTCTGTTTTTTATTTTTAATACATTTGTAAATGTTTCAAAAAAACAGTTTTTGCTCTGTCATTATGGGGTATTGTGTGTAGATTTATGATGGAAAAAAATTATTTAATCCGTTTTAGAATAAGGCTGTAACATATCAAAATGTGGAGAAATTCAAAGTGTCTGAATGCATTGTACGTGCAGGCGCTTACGATAGTGTGTGTGTGCGTGCATGCATGGGTAGCGTGTACGATAGTGTATGTGTGTCCACTCTATTGAGACTCTTCGCCCCTATAAAGCAGCAGTTATATGAGGACACTCACTTAATGGCCACTTGGGGAGGAAGTGTTTAAGCTGCCAAATGCAGACCATTAGGGGCCTCTCTTCCCAAAATGGTGAAGGAGGGATGACTGATAAAAGAGTTAACAGAGGAGAAAACTTCATTCAACAGATCTCTTTTTTAATGCTCCTTTTAGGCAGGAGTGGAGTAGTGAGAGGAGAGTTTAATACACCACTTCACCTTAAGTACTCTCATTCACCATCTCTGTGGCTGTCGCATACACATTAGGGTTGAATGGCGGGAACACGGTTACTGAGATTTACAGAGATTTACCACCAAAACCACTCCCTTTTAAATAACTGCGAGAAACTGGTAAATGATTATAAATGATTTATGTAAACAACATGACATGAAATGGAACTGATAAATGAAATGCAATGTCTAAATATGAATTCTCTACGGCCTTCTCTCTGCATGATCAGTCATCAACACTCATGGTGTGGACAGACAGCCCATCTCAGTAAGGAGTGCAGCTCCCAATACATGTAGACCTATCATTTCATCATGTTAACTTTTTTTCTTATGACAGGTAGGCCTACATTTTCTGCAGCATAGCCTATGCTACAGTGTATATATAAGGGATGAATGCGTATCTAATTTATACATTTCCATCTAGCTTTCGGGGGTCACCTTAATTTTTTGTTGTGACGATTTTATTTCATTTTATTGCAGCTGCTGAGGTTTGAAACAGCCATCACTTGAATATTGTTGCTTAAATCAGAGCATGCATGAGCAGTCTTATGCATAATAAGCTTCTAACTAGCCTCTGTCTCTTGCACAATACACACACAACTGTGCTCTGCTGGCCTCTCTCTTTAAAAAACGCTCTTTAGCTCTTTGAGTCCAATGCAGGAAAATCTAGACTAGAACAGCTTGCTGAACATTTACTTAATTTTTCATTTCTTATACCAATAGAATTCAAAGGAAGCACTTATTTTCTGAAAGTTAAATACAGTAGCCAATAGGTAGTTTGAAAGAAGAGCAAACGCGCGATGGTGGTAGGCTATTTATTCAGACCCACAACCATTCAATCTTCATGAAGAGAAGAGAAAGCCATCTACATCTAATTCTAGTCCTATATTATTCAAGTATGTCATTAGAACGATAAAGATAAGGACAATGAAACGTATTTAATTTAACTGTTGAAAGCGAGGAAGGAATGATGCAACAATAGAGACAGGAAGAGGAGGTAGGTTAATAACATTAGTTGAAATATTATGAAAGGTACAGTATAGAAGTCCGTCTACTAATTATACAAATAGGCCCTATTATATTTCAAAATGTAAATCAAATTTGCTAACCTATGCTTGTAACTTTGTAGACCGCTTGTGCTGCACCAGAATCAAAATGTTCTCTGATTTATCCTGGTTTGAACGAGGTGCGTAATTCCAGTCCATATACAGTGCATTCGGTAAGTATTCAGACCCTTTGACTTTACACATTTTGTTACGTTACAGCCTTACTCTAAAATGGATTAAATAATTTTTTTTCTCATCACTCTACACACAATACCCCAAAATGACAAAGCAAAAACTATTTTTTAGACATTTCTATATATTAAAATATATATATATATATATATATATATATATATATATATATATATATATATAACATATCCCATTTACATAAGTATTCAGACCCTTTACTCAGTACTTTGTTGAAGCCCCTTTGGCAGCGATTACAGCATCCTTCTTGGAGGCCACTGTGTTCTTGGGGACCTTCAATGCTGCAGAAATTTGTTGATACCCTTCTCTTGATCTGTGTCTCGACACAATCCTGTCTCGGAGGTCTACGGACAATTCCTTCGACCTCATGGCTTGGTTTTTGCTCTGACATGCACCCTCATCTGTAGGAACTTATATAGACAGATGTGTGCCTTTCCAAATAATTTCCAATCAAATGAATTTACCACAGGTGGACACCAATTAAGTTGTAGAAACAGGATGATCAAAGGAAACAGGATGCACCTGAGCTCAATTTCGAGTCTCATAGTAAAGCGTCTGAATACATATGTAAATAAAGTGTTTCTGAATATTTCTGCAATAATTTCTAAAAACCTGTTTTCACTTTGTCATTATGTGGTATTGTGTGTAAATTATTGAGGATTTTTTTTTATTTAATCCATTTTAGAATATGGCTATAACGTAACAATGTGCAAAAAGTCAAGAGGTCTGATTACTTTCCGAAGGCACTGTGTACACAGGGTACCAGAACTGACTCGTTGTATGCAGGGATACGAGATAAATTAGGTAGATATGTACATATACAGTTGAAGTCGGAAGTGTACATAAACTTAGATTGGATTCATTAAAACTTGTTTTTCAACCAACATATTTTTCCAACAATTGTTTACAGACAGATTATTTCACATATAATTCCCTGCATCACAATTCCAGTGGGTCAGACGTTTACATACACTAAGTTGACTGTGCCTTTAAACAGCTTGGAAAATTCAAGAAAATAATGCCAAGGCTTTAGAAGGTTCTGATAGGCTAATTGACATCATTTGAGTCAATTGGAGGTGTATCTGTGGATGTATTTCAAGGACTACCTTCAAACTAAGTGCCTCTTTGCTTGACATCATGGGAAAATCAAAAGAAATCAGTCAAGACCTCAGACAAAAAATTGCAGACCTCCACAAGTCTGGTTCATCCTTGGGAGCAATTTCCAAACGCCTGAAGGTACCATTTTCATCTGTACAAAAAATAGTACGCAAGTATAAACACCATGGGACCACGCAGCCGTCATACTGATCAGGAAGGAGACGCGTTCTGTCTCCTAGAGATGAACATACTTTGGTGCGAAAAGTGCAATTCAATCCCAGAACAACAGCAAAGGACCTTGTGAAGATGCTGGAGGAAACAGGTACAAAAGTATCTATATCAACAGTAAAACGAGTCCTATATCGACGTAACCTGAAAGGCCGCTCAGCAAGGAAGAAGCCACTGCTCCAAAACCGCCATAAAAAAGCCAGACTACGGTTTGCAACTGCACATGGGGACAGAGATCGTACTTTTTGGAGAAATGTCCTCTGGTCTGATGAAACAAAAATAGAACTGTTTGGCCATAATGACCATCATTATGTTTGAAGGAAAAAGGGGGAAGCTTGCAAGCCGAAGAACACCAACCGTGAAGCATGGGGGTGGCAGCATCACGTTGTGGAGGTGCTTTGCTGCAGGAGGGACTGGTGCACTTCACAAAATAGATGGTATCATGAGGTAGGAAAATGATGTGGATATATTGAAGCAACATCTCAAGACATCAGTCAGGAAGTTAAAGCTTGGTCGCAAATGGGTCTTCCAAATGGACAATGACCCCAAGCATACTTCCAAAGTTGTGTCAAAATGGCTTAAGGACAACAAAGTCAATGTATTGGAGTGGCCATCACAAAGCCCTGACCTCAAATCCTATAGAAAATGTGTGGGCAGAACTGAAAAAGCGTGTGCAAGGAGGCCTACAAACCTGACTCAGTTACACCAGCTCTGTCAGGAGGAATGGGCCAGAATTCACCCAACTTATTGTTGGAAGCTTATGGAAGGCTACCTGAAATGTTTGACCCAAATTAAACAATTTAAAGGCAATTCTACCAAATACTAATTGTGTTTATGTAAACTTCTGACCCACTGGGAATGTGATGAGAGAAATAAAAGCTGAAATAAATCGTTCTCTCTACTATTATTCTGACATTTCACATTCTTAAAATAAAGTGGTGATCGTAACTGACCTAAGACAGGGGATTTTTACTAGGATTAAATGTCAGGAATTGTGAAAAACTGAGGTTAAATGTATTTGGCTAAGGTGTATGTAAACTTCCGACTTCAACTGTAGTTATGGATAAAGTGACTAGTCAACAGGGTAGATAATAAAAAGTAAAAAACATGTTTTTAGCATGTTCATTAGTTTATGAACGAAGGGAGAAATACACTGACTTTAGCAAAGTACTGTATACAGTATGCTCTATGGTTGTTGGTTTTCAAATTGCACATATCATTGGAAACATGATAAACTGTACCATATAACAAACTATGTAATTTAGGTACATCAAAAAATAAAAACAATCCTAAAAGACAAAAGTAGTATAAACACAACGGCCAGGCTGTATTTTCCAATTGCAAAGAGCTGCAAAAGCTGCCGTGTGTGTTT
Source organism: Salmo trutta (assembly GCF_901001165.1). Classification (NCBI taxonomy): domain Eukaryota; kingdom Metazoa; phylum Chordata; class Actinopteri; order Salmoniformes; family Salmonidae; genus Salmo; species Salmo trutta. The sequence goes on from NC_042976.1 coordinate 52,291,915, forward strand.
GCGTGCGTACATGTGTGCGTGCACGCATACGCGTGTCTTACCTATACGAATATTAAGGAACAAATACCCTTCCCCCTCTCCTCTCTCTCCTTCCCAGTCTTCCATCCTTTCTCCTCAACTCACCTTTCCTCTCTCCTTTTCAATGAGGATGGCTTCTTTTCCATAATAAAGAGAAACCTGTGGTGAACTAATCCTTGTAAATCTCCTGCTCCATTCTGTCTTACACTGCCAGGCTACAGCAGCATTCAGGGATTCCTCATTCTAGTAGGGCCATTTCCATTTCCAGAGGAGGACAGAAAGGGGGGTTAGCTAACCCATCCGACATTCATGGTACGCCACCCTACTTTTCTCCTCTCACTCGCATTCACTATCTCTTATTCCTTCTCTCTTGTTCCTTTGCTCTCTCTCGCTCTCCCTCATTCCATGTCTCTTCCTCTCTCTCTCAACCCTATATGTATTCAAAATATGTTCATTCATTCATTTATTTCTTCAATCATTTGTTTGTTTATTCATTAATTCTCTCTCTCTCTCTACATCCCTCTCTCTTGTTCTTTCTCTCTGTAAACTGCTAGAAGAAATGTGATATATAGACCTAAATACGGTTCAATGGCTTTTATCATTCTGGACTTCAAAAGGTTCTATATAGAATCGCAAAGCACACTTATTTTTAGGAGTGCATGCCTTATTTTCTATTTTTTCTCTCTCTTAGACTTTCCATTTTCCCTCGCTTCTGCAGGTCAAGCAATCGAACCATTGGAGATTCACCTCGCTCTCCTCCCTCTCTTTACACTCATTTTCTTTCCTTCTCTCCTCTATAATTCCCTTTTTCCTGCATGACAAAGATGCACTTTCAGACCCGCCTGATGGCTTTGGAAATGTAAGTGGTCTCCTGATTACATGCAGATAAGATAGAACACACACAGGTCAACAACCCTTACTTTAACCCTAGTGACTCCCACTCTTGACCCCCCTCACTATAGAAATGACATCAGGAACAGAGCACTATGGCTGGAAAGACTTGGCCAGGAGGTCTTGGGGGTTATGGTTCACCTGAATAGATGGTGTCAGTTTTATTTAAATTCCATACGCATGAATGTACTAAATTAAATTGGACCTGATATTTGAAATGAAAATGATCTGAATATAAAATGGAACGGAACAAATTGTATCTCTGGTACCATCCCAGATAAGATTTTAATCTTAATGGCATTAAGTAATTACATTGTCTGGATTGTGGATTTAAATCCTTACATGTTTTTATAAGTGCCAACAAAAACATTAAACACGCTCACTCTGCTACCACAAACACAACACAGTGCGGTAAGCCATCCTGCCCACCTACACACAAAACATGTGCACAGGCACACACAAACACACCATATGGCAGCCATTAAAGAGGGCCTGCACACAACAGTGTGTTTGAACCATTAAATCACACACACACACACACACACACACACACACACACACACACACACACACACACACACACACACACACACACCAGAGGCGGCTGGCGGCACCTTGAAGACGGCTTCCAGCCTCCTTTTCAGCTCATTTATCATGTGATTTACTTTAACATGTGAGCAGGCGTAAGGTCAAACGACAAGCATTACATTGCAAAAGTGGGAGTGTACATGCGCTACTAGTTCCGTCAACAACACACACACTTCACCGGTGGAACAATGGGCTACACAGACGTCTCTGACAGCGAGAGCAGCTTTGTGTCTGACTACATCCCGAGGGAGATTTGCTTCCCTTAGAAATTCCTGAGAAAGAATTCCAACAGATCCAACCTAATATGTTTGAGCCTTAACTTCTAGCTACGAAGAAGATATGAGTTCAGAAAACTAAGTTCAACCACGCCTGCCTTGCGATGTGTCTGAATGGTATGTAACGTTATGTAGCCTAGCTAGCTAACGTCGACAGACCCATTGTCACGACTTCCACCGAAGGTGGTTCCTCTCCCTGTTCGGGCCGCGCTCGGTGGTTGGCGTCGCCGGCCTACTAGCCATCACCGATCCTTTTTTCCTTTTCTGTTTGTTTTGTCTGTGGTTCTTTCACACCTGGTTTCATTTGCCTTAATTTCTGTGTGTATAATTACCCCTGTTGCCTGCTTAGATTTGTGCAGGATTAATCATGTGATGTTGCTCGTTAAGGTTGTGCCTTATTTGTTTTCACGTATTATACCAAGTGTGTATAAGTTTAGGAGCGTCGTTTTTTTCCCCTCCTTCCGTGAGTACTGGTTTCTCTGTTGTCAAGGGCGTTCATTTTGGTATTGTACCTGACCTGTACGTTTGTGGACTTGCCTATTAAATAACGCATCTCGAACATCTCTGCTCTCCTGCGCTTGACTCCTTCACCTACCTCTAAACACATGCTTGTCACACCCATTCACTTTTCCACATTTTGTTATGTTACAGCCTTATTCTAAAAGAGATTAAATAAAAATGTTTCCTCATTAATCTACACACAATACCCAATAATGACCAAGAAAAAACAGTTTTTTAGAAATGTTTGCAAATGTTTTCAAAATAAAAAAACATAAGTATTCAGATCCTTTGCTATGAGATTAGACATTTTGCTCAGGTGCATCCTGTTTCCATTGATCATATTTGACATGTTTCTACAACTTGATTGGACTCCACCTGTGGTAAATTGAATTGATTGGACATGATTTGTAAAGGCACACACCTGTCTATATAAGGTCCCACCGTTGACAGTGCATGCCAGAGCAAAAACCAAGCCATGAGGTTGAAGGAATTGTCTGTAGAGCTCCAAGACAGGATTGTGTCGAGACACAGATCTAGGGAAGGGTACCAAAAAAATTTTGCACCATTGAAGGTCCCCAAGAACACAGTGGCGTCCATCATTCTTAAATGGAAGAAGTTTGAAAACACTAAGACTCTTCCTAGAGCTGGCCATCCAGCCAAACTGAGCAATCGGGGGAGAAGGGCCTTGGTCAGAGAGGTGACCAAGAACCCAATGGTCTTTCTGACAGAGCTCTAGAGTTCCTCTGTGGATATGGGGGAACCTTCCAGAAGGACAACCATCTCTTCAGTACCCCACCAATCAGGCCTTTATGGTAGAGTGGCCAGACGGAATACATTCCTCAGCAAAAGGCACTTGACAGCCCTCTTGAAGTTTGAGAATGAGAAACAAGATTCTCTGGTCTGATGAAACCAATATTGAACTCTTTGGCATGAATGCCGAGCGTCACGTCTAGAGAAAACCTGGCATCATCCCTATTGTGAAGCATTGTGGTGGGAGCATCATGCCGTGGTGATGTTTTTCAGCGGCAGGGACTGGAAGACTAGTCAGGATCGAGGGAAAGAAAAACAAAGCAGAGTACAGAGAGATCCTTGATGAAAACCTGCTCCAGGGCGCTCAGACTGGCACGAAGGTTCACTTTCCAACAGGACAACAACCTTAAGCACACAGCCAAAACAATGCAGGAGTGGCTTCGGGCAAGTCTCTGAATGTCCTTAAGTGGCCCAACCAGAGCCCGGACTTGAACCCTATCAAACATCTCTGGAGAGCCTGAGAGGATCTGCAGAGAAGAATGGGAGAAACTCAAAAAAAACAGTTGTGCAAAGCTTATAGCCTCATACCCAAGAAGAATTGATGCTGTTATCGCTGCCAAAAGGTGCTTCAACAAAGTACTGAGTAGAGGGTCTGAATACTTATGTAAATGTAATATTTCAGTTTGTTTTTTATTTTTTGCTTCGTCATTATGGGGTATTGTGTGTAGATTGATGAGGATACATTTTAGAATAAGGCTGTATGTCACACCCTGACCATAGAGAGCCTTTTTATTCTCTATTTTGGTTAGGTCAGGGTGTGACTAGGGTGGGTAATCTAGGTTGTTTATTTCTATGTTGGCCTGGTATGGTTCCCAATCAGAGGCAGCTGTTTTTTCGTTGTCTCTGATTGGGGATCATATTTAGGCAGTCATTTCCCCACTGAACAAATTGTGGAAAAAGTCAAGGGGTCTGAATACTTTCCGAAGGCACTGTATGTACATATCTACATAAATGACCTTGTTCACCTGCACATCGACTTGGTACTGATAACTTGGCTATATAGACTGGGTATCATTACTCATTGTGTATTTATTCCTCGAGTCATTATCTTTATCTACTTTTTCTATTTTCTCTCTGTATTGTTGGGAATGTCCCGTGAGCAAGCATTTCATTGTTAGTCTACACCTGTTGTTTACGAAGCATGTGACAAGTAAAATTGGATTTGACTGATTTGACACTTACACTCCCATACACATAATTAGAAAGCAATAAATACACCAGCGTTATTAAACCACAGATCTGAACGTATCACAACACTGTTTTTCTTCTCCATATTTTTACTGGGTGATTACATGGCTTTTGATGGTTCCTCCCACCCTGCATCTGCAACTCCTCCTTCAATCAATTTCATCGGGAGTGTAACGGTGGATTGGGGAGGGAGGGGGGGGAATATTTGGTGATGTTTCTGCGAGTTAGGGAGGCATAGCATTAAGATAACTGAGACATCGCTTACGTTTCCTCTAGGAAAGGTGTGGTGGGGGGGGGCGGGCGCCAACTACCTCGCAGAGTTTTCACTAATAACATTATCATCAAAGGGACAAGTTCCTAGAAACCATCTGATCAAGCTGCATCACACTCCACTGTAACAAGCCACACACCCAGGCAGATAAGCGCACACACACACCTGAGGTCCCCTCTCACACGCCTCTCCATATTTTTACTGGGTGATTACATGGCTTTTGATGGTTCCTCCCACCCTGCATCTGCAACTCCTCCTTCAATCAATTTCATCGGGAGTGTAACGGTGGATTGGGGAGGGAGGGGGGGGAATATTTGGTGATGTTTCTGCGAGTTAGGGAGGCATAGCATTAAGATAACTGAGACATCGCTTACGTTTCCTCTAGGAAAGGTGTGGTGGGGGGGGCGGGCGCCAACTACCTCGCAGAGTTTTCACTAATAACATTATCATCAAAGGGACAAGTTCCTAGAAACCATCTGATCAAGCTGCATCACACTCCACTGTAACAAGCCACACACCCAGGCAGATAAGCGCACACACACACCTGAGGTCCCCTCTCACACGCCTGTACATTGGTATCCTCCCAGTGTTTCTGGGGAAAATGGTTTTCTTCAAAGGGACCTTTTCCACCACTACTACGTACTACTACTACCAAAATATCAAAGGAGACCGTGACGGCAGCTAACACACTGAACACTCAATGTCAAATACAGGGAAGAAAGACATCACATAACCTACTGAACTCGTATGCAATGTATTACAACATTTTCAAACAGATCTAATTTGGTTCAAACATTGCATCACACGTAGTCCACTGACCCATTTCACAGCCATTCATTGCCTAAAACAGATTAGAAGTCACTAGTCAGTCATTGTCTTTCTGCATCTAGCCCACTGCTCATCCCTTCTCGTCCCTTTGTACTCTTCTTATTCTCTCTCTCCACTCATTCCCTCTCTTCTCTAATCCCCTCTCTCCACTCATCCACTCACTCCTCTTGTTATCCCTCTTTCTTCTCATCCTCTCTCTGCTTGCCAGAGATTGCATTTTGTGAAATGTATGAGTAGCCTGTAGAGAATACACTCACTGGACACACACTGGTGCAGGGAGGCAACAGCTCACATAACCACCAACTAACCAACCAACTGGCAGGCCCTAAAACACCCACACCCACATCCAAGCAAGCACACACGGCGGCAAAGAGACACACACGCGCACACACACACACTATTGGTGCAGGGAGGCAAGAGCTCACACAGTTCTACAATCACCAACAAACCAATCAACTGCCAAGCCCTGAAAAAAACACACACATGCAAAGATGAACTTATTGAGGTCTCTATTTCCATGGCAACACAGAATAGTTGAAATGATGTTCCCTTCCCAGTTGACAGGGATTGGCCGTATCCCGGCACAGATTGGCACTTTGCGGCTTGTTACTAAGGGTGTGTTTAATGAACGGGCACTGCTGAGAGAGAGAGAGAGAGCGAGAGAGCAGATGGCTGAACACTCCAGAATCACCACTTTGAAGAAAAAACCCAACCCACACTCCACAACCACACTCCGTAATATTGATTTGAAAGACTGGGAGAAAAAAAAGAGCCTAGCTGCTGATGAATAAGTAGGCAATGGATAAAATTGACTAAATCAAAGGCCATTCAAACTTAATTTGATACAGTCTTGTTCATGATTCAGTGGACCGTTTCTCTTTCAATGAGTAAAATAGTGAAATATGATGAAGTCTCGAATGTCCGACGGTCCATTATTACGTGGTTACAAGCCTCATTCCATCTTTGAAATCGAGTCGCAGACTTATGTCACAAGAGGCCGCAGCTTCTCTGCAGCTTCGCTGCTTTGTTACAAAAAAATGTAATGTCATTGCACACTTTACAGCATGTTTCTCTCTCTGTTTGACACTGATATAGACTCAATGATGCTGATTTAGACTACCTTATACTGATTTAGAGAAAGAGCTGCAAAATCTGCATCCCTACAAATCAGCTGGGCTAGACAATCTGGACCCTCTCTTTCTTTCCTCTCTTTGTTGCAACCCCTATTACTAGCCTTTTCAACCTCTCTTTTTTATCATCTAAGATCCCCAAAGATTGGAAAGCTGCCACGGTCATCCCCCTCTTCAAAGGGGGAGACACTCTAGACCCAAACTGTTATAGACCTATATCCATCCTTCCCTGCCTTTCTAAAATCTTCGAAAGCCAAGTTAACAAACAGATCACCGTCCATTTCAAATCCCACCGTACCTTCTCCACTACGCAATCTAGTTTCCGAGCTGGTCATGGGTCCACTCTCAAGGTCCTAAATGATATCATAACCGCCATCGATAAAAGACAGTACTGTGCAGCCGTCTTCATCGACCTGGCCAAGGCTTTTGACTCTGTCAGTCACCACATTCTTATCAGCAGACTCAATAGCCTTGGTTTCTCAAATGATTGCCTCGCCTGGTTCACCAACTACTTCTCAGATAGAGTTCAGTGTGTCAAATTAGAGGGCCTGTTGTCCGGACCTCTGGCAGTCTCTATGGGGGTGCCACAGGGTTCAATTCCCGGGCTGACTCTTTTCTCTGTATACATCAATTATGTCGCTGTTGCTGCTGGTGATTCTCTGATCCACCTCTACGCAGACGACACCATTCTATATACATCTTGCTATTCTTTGGACACTGTGTTAACAAACCTCCAAACGAGCTTCAATGCTATACAACTCTCCTTCCGTGGCCTCCAACTGATTTTAAATGCTAGTAAAACTAAATGCATGCTCTTCAACCGATTGTTGCCCGCACCAACCCGCCCGACTAGCATCACCACTCTGGACGGTTCTGACTTAGAATATGTGGACAACTACAAATACCTAGGTGTCTGGTTAGACTGTAAACTCTCCTTCCAGACTCACATTAAGCATCTCCAATCCAAAATTAAATCTAGTATTGGCTTTCTATTTCGCAACAAAGCCTCCTTCACTCATGCTGCCAAACATACCCTCGTAAAACTGACTATCCGACCGATCCTTGACTTCGGCGATATCATTTACAAAATAGCCTCCAACCCTCTACTCGGCAAACTGGATGTAGTCTATCACAGTGCCATCCATTTTGTCACCAAAGCCACGTATACTACCCACCACTGCAACCTGTATGCTCTCGTTGGCTGGCCCTCACTACATATTCGTCGCCAAACCCACTGGCTCCAGGTCATCTATAAGTCTTTGCTAGGTAAAGCCCCACCTTATCTCAGCTCACTGGTCACCATAGCAATACCCACCCGTAGCACACACACTTCAGCAGGTATATGTCACTGGTCACCCCCAACGCAAACACTTACTTTGGCCACCTTTCCTTCCAGTTCTCTGCTGCCAATGACTGGAACGAATTGCAAAAATCACTGAAGCTGGAGTCTTATATCTCCCTCTCTAACTTTAAGCATCAATTGTCAGAGCAACTTACCGATCACTGTACCTGTACACAGCCAATCTGTAAATAGCACACCCAACTACCTAATCCCCATATTGTTATTTATCCTCTTGCTCTATTGCACCCCAGTATCTCTACTTGCACATCATCTGCACATCTATCACTCCAGTGTTAATGCTAAATTGTAATTATTTCATGTCTATGGCCTATTTATTGCCTTACCTCCCCATTCTTCTACATTTGCATACACTGTACATAGATTTTTCTATTGTGTTATTGACTGTACGTTTGTTTATGTGTAACTCTGTGTTGTTGTTTTTGTCACACTGCTTTGCTTTATCTTGGCCAGGTCGCAGTTGTAAATGAGAACTTGTTCTCAACTGGTCTACCTGGTTAAATAAAGGTGAAATAAATAAATAAATAGAGACCAATTGACACTGATTTAAACTTTCTGACTCTGTTTTAGACTTAACATAACGCAAATTTATACACGCTGACACTGATTTAGACTGACTAACACTGATACAAACGTACTGACACTGATTTAGACTGACTAGCACAGATAGACAGTCTAAATCAGTGTCAGTACATTTCTATTTGTGCTAGTCAGTCTAAATCATGTTACAATCTCTGACGTCTCTCTGGAAGGCAACCCTTCCTCGGATTTCATCTACTTTGTTGTCAAGAGACTGGACATTGGCTAGTAGTATACTTGGGAGCAGTGGGCGATGTGCTTGTCTACGAAGCCTGACCAGAAGACTGCTCCGTCTGCCCCTTCTGCGGCGCCGTTGTTTTGGGTCACCTACTGGGATCCGATCCATTGTCCTGGGTGGTGGTCCAAACAGAGGATCCGCATTGGGAAAGTCGTATTCCTGGTCGTAATGTTGGTAAGTTGATGTTGCTCTTATATCCAATAGTTCCTCCCGGCTGTATGTGACAAGACTTAAGATGTCCTGGGGTAACAGTGCAAGAAATAATTCATAATAAAACAAAATACTGCATAGTTTCCTAAGAACGATCAATTTGGCATCTGATTTGTGAGCATATACTTAAGTTTTTGCTACTTTAACTTCTATGGGCTAGGTGGGACGTTTGCGTCCCACAATAGTCAGCCAGTGGAATCGCGTGGTGCGAAATACAAATTCCTCAAAAATGCTATAACTTCAATTTCTCAAACATATAACTATTTTACACCATTTTAAAGACAAGACTCTCGTTAATCTAACCACATTGTCTGATTTCAAAAAGGCTTTACAGCGAAAGCAAAACATTAGATTATGTCAGGAGAGTACCCTGCCAAAAATAATCACACAGACATTTTCAAAGCAAGCATATATGTCACAAAAACCAAAACCACAGCTAAATGCAGCACTAACCTTTGATGATCTTCATCAGATGACACTCCTAGGACATTATGTTATACGATACATGCATGTTTTGTTCAATCAAGTTCATATTTATATCAAAAAACAACTTTTCACATTAGCATGTGATGTTCAGAACTAGCATACCCACCAAAAACATCCGGTGAATTTACTAAATTACTCATGATAAACGTTGACAAAATACATAACAATTATTTTAAGAATTATAGATACAGAACTTCTTTATGCAATTGCTATGTCTGATTTTAAAATAGCTTTTCGGCGAAAGCACATTTTGCAATATTCTGACTACATAGCTCGGCCATCACAGGCTAGCTAATTTGACACCCACCAAGTTTGGTGCTCACTAAACTCAGAATTACTATTCGAAAAATTGGATTACCTTTGCTGTTCTTCGTCAGAATGCACTCCCAGGACTTCTACTTCAACAACAAATGTTGTTTTGGTTCCAAATAATCCATAGTTATATCCAAATACCGCCGTTTTGTTCGTGCGTTCAGGTCACTATCCGAAGGGTAACGCGCGAGCGCATTTCGTGACAAAAAAATTCAAAATATTTCTTTACTGTACTTAGAAGCATGTCAAACGCTGTTTAAAATCAATTGTTATGCTATTTTTCTCGTAAAATAGCAATAATATTCCAACCGGGCGACGTTGTATTCATTCAAAGGCTGAAAGAAAAAAATGGATAAGTCTTGTGAATGCGCATCTCAGTCTCACTGTCCCAGGCTGTCCACTTACAAACTCTGCTGCTGTTCTTTGCCCAGAGACAGCAGACACCCCATTCCACTTTCTGGCAGCTTTAGAGAGCCAATGGAAGCCTTAGAAAGTGTCACGTTACAGCACAGATGCTGTTTTTTCGATAGAGATGCAACAGAAGGACAACATTGTCAGACAGGGCACTTCCTGTATGGAATCTTCTCAGGTTTTCGCCTGCCATATGAGTTCTGTTATACTCACAGACACCATTCAAACAGTTTTCTATCCAAATCTACTAATTATATGCATATTCTCGTTTCTGGGCAAGAGTAGTAACCAGTTTAAATCGGGTATGTTTTTTATCCGGCCGTGAAAATACTGCCCCCTAGCCCCAACAGGTTTTAACACACATAAGTGAATTTGTCCCAATGATTTTGGCTGGACTATGTACAAAAAGTGTTGTAGTTTATAAACGGTACCCTCAAGTTAAAGCTGACAGTCTGCACTTTAACCTCATTCATATTTCAAATCCAAACTTATGGCATTTACAGCCAAAAGTAAAAAATGCTTCACTGTCCCAATAACTACGGAGGGCACTGTACATCTCATAAATGTTATTGATAAATATCATCATGTCATAAACATTGCCATATATTCACTTCCTTCTAAAATGGATAGAGTCTAATTCTAACCAACCGTTGAACTACTAGGCTACCCATGTGGTATTCTGATTATGTTCCTAGGCAACTACAATATCACCACACCCGGGTCAAAAACTCTTTCACAAGCAGCTACATTAATGCAATCCTTGACTGACGGCTGTTTTGTTTTCAAAATGTAATTACACATCTAAATATCGCATGACTAGGAGAAATGATCCCCCTCTCATTTTTGGGTAAACAACATGCTCATTAAGATGCTAATTTACCCAGCAGGACCAGGAAGTTGCAAAAAAATACTCTAAATCTGAGGGTCTCTCTCTCTCCCTCTTTTCCCCGCTGTCTACACACATACACACACACACACACGCAGTCAGACAAAGTAAAGCGACTTTGGGAGCAGCAGGGCATGACAGACTCCCACTACATGTGATCTGTGCTTTAACATGACAACACTGTTGTTCAGACACACACCTGAAGATATCGCGGCCCATCCTGTGGCATCCTTGCTAGCCTGCTACCTCCCCTCTCATCTCATGTCTCTCAATCCTGTCCCCCTCACCCCTCTCCTTCCTCCCTCACTTCTATATTGTCTCCTCTTCTTGTTCCCCCCTCACTCTCATCTCATATTCTCACTCACTGCTCTCCATATCATCCCTCTACCCCATCCTCAGCCATCTCCTCACCTCTCTCTTCTGCCCCCTTCATCTCTCTCCTGTCCTCCGTTCTCAACCCGGTCCCCATGGCTCAGAGGGACCATGGCAGACAGGTAGACAGGTGAGTGTAAACAATTAATAAATGTGGTGACACCTCTACATCTGCCAGGCCCAACACAGGGAGGGATGGGAGGGGAGCTGTCACATCCATAACAGAGGGAGATACTGAGACAAAACACAGAAAAACATGAGGGGACAGGGATGCGCACACAAACACACACACAGGTGGATACAGAGACAAAACATAGGAAAACACGTGGGGACAGGGATGCGCGCTCAAAAACACACACACGGAGATAAAAGAAACAAAACACAGAATAACACACAGGGATGCGCACACACATATATAAACACGGGCGGGGGACATTCTTTTTTCTTCCTTTCTACTGTTCCGACCAGCAAAATAACGTTTTTAACCAGTTTCGAACCCCCAATAAGTACTGGTTTATATTGTTAATTTCTGTTCCTTTTTAAACCTCTAAAATCTGTATTTTTTTGCATTTAGCTCGACATTAAATTACTTCACCAATCAGTGCAGATAGAGCAGCTTGCTGTGGAGTGGATAAGCGATTTAATCTGTATATGAAAGTTGTTAAGAACAAATTGTATTTTGCCGTAACAGCATGGTTTAATCATAATGAAAGACAAACACACACACTGTGCTGCCAGTCACAGTCTAGGGTGCAAGATGCAACTGAAATTTTAAGGGCGAGGAGAGAGTGAGAGAGAATGACGGAAGCTTGCCTTGAAGTGCTGGGCATCTTGTTTTGACATGCATTATCTGAATTAGGCCCACAGAAATATTCCTACGGAGGAGTGGCTTCTATGGAGGAACTTTGAATGTCTTTGAACTACCGATATGGTTTAACATTGGACCAGAGCTTGGGTGTGCAGAGCAGCGCTAGAATTAAAAACACGTCTTGCCTTTTTGTAGTTAATAAATCCAATGTCAACCGTGATAACTATACCATTGCTAGCATTGACAAAGTCAATCCATTCTTCCCTAATTAAACATTTTACACTAATCTCTGCATTATGCTTGTAATGTCATTGGTAGGCTACAGCAACCTATGCTTCAGAGGGGAGGGGCAGGAAGCCTACACACACATCACCCACTGGCAAAGATTTCCAGCTGGCAGGCAGACGCTGGAATAATGTCGCGTTCACGTGCAAGTCGGAACTCTGAAATGCTCTACTTGCTAACTGGTTGTAGCTATACACATGCCGCATTCAACCAGTAAGCAAGTAAAAAAAACATCTGACTAGCATGTGAATGCTGCATAAATTTCTGAGAGACAGAGTGAGGTCTTTGCATATGCATTTTTTAAAGATTTTTGTGGGACTGGAAAAAAATGCTTGCAACATAAAATAACATTATTAACCAGTTCCCATGATTTTAAAATAATGGTTCTGTTCTGGAACAGTATAGATCACTTTCGTTTTCAGTTCGGGTTCTGTTCCTCAAATAATGTAGTTATTTTCTAGTTTTCAGTTCTGTTCCCTGAATCGGTTCCAACCCTTGACACACACACACACACACACACACACACACACACACACACACATTCAGAACAAAATCCCAGAAAAAGACACACTTGACACACAGGAGGTCAGTGACAGTCCCAAGCAGATGTGTGTTATCGACTAACTACTCACGTCACACAGTCTCTACTGACTCTATTGTGGACTCTATGGGTTCCTTGCATCCAATGCTAATGTTGATATTAATATTGGCAACATTAAGCACATGCATTGTTTTGCCCTATTAAATTAAAATACATTTTGCAGTCCTCTGCCTCTAGAAAAAAATGAAATACATCACGAAGAAAGAGGTCATGTGTTGTACAATGAGGCAATGGGGTTAGTGTAGCTAATTAAATATGAGGGAAGGTGACATAATTTCTCAAAGTCAATCTTAAATTAATCATTGTATATTATCAGCATGCTGGAGAGGTTCCAACAAACTTGATGCACCATAGTGAACGTCTGTCAGGAGCTCTAATGGGGCAGTCCTGTTTAGTTCTCTAATATACTGCAGAGAAGTAATATTTGCATGAGTTAGCTTATTAATAATTAATTAATCATTAACGTTTGCTTCATGCTTGGGACCACCCAATACTGGGTCATACATGTGACATATCTCACGAGGCTTCTTCTCTAAGCTGAGACCTTGAATCTGAGATATTCCTTTCTCTTAACAAGGTTCTGGGCGTACTGACAAATTGCAGACACTGATGATGAGGATTTATTCAATCAGTCACGTGCAAGAACACAGAAATTGGTTTATAGAAAAGCAAAAACATAGAAAATCATAAATAGAAAAACACCAACATAACATTTTCAATCACACCATTCTTTAAAAGGTTAACTTAGCCTATCTGAGTATAATAATTAAAGTGTGTTAAAAATAATGTATTATTTCTGAGACACTCTTCTTTGTACATTGGTCAGTGACCTTTGGATAAAGCTCACTGAAAAGAACAGAGAAGCTAGTGATCTGTATCTCTTTAACATGTTCAACTTAGCGCTATCATAGTTCATCAGTTATTAACTCAAGTTAACTTTTTGTAATTTAAGTGCACTTTTTGATAGCATTTTCTGAAAACGATGAAAATACACTGAAAACATCCAAAATACATAATCTATACAGCTAAAAACAAAAATGCAATATCAAAACAAGTTTACTTTGAGTTTAAAGAAAGTGTGTATCAGTTTACCTGATTTTGCTAACCATTACTGCAGATGTAATCAAATCTTAAATTACAGCTAAATTTGAATTTGCGATTAATCAAAGGCTTAAAAACAAGGGTGTCCATGTATGCCGATGACTCAAGTTTTATATTAAGTTCGCATGCTACATCTCTGCAATGTCTCATTGATGATCTAGATAACTTCTCTGGACTAAAACCTAATAAAGTGTACAATAATACGTATTGGATCTTTAAAAAATACAACTATTACATTACCATGAAGTTTACCTATAAAATGGGCTGATGGTGAAGTAGACATAATTGGTATTCATATCACAAAATATATAAAATGAGCTCTCCACAATGAATTTAAATAGAACACTTGCAATCCTGCAACCATGGAGAGGTAAATACCTGTCTATTTATGGAGAAATTGCCCTGATTAACTCCTTAGTGACATCTCAGTTTACTCACTTACTTATGGCGCTGCCTACTTCGTTTTTCAAATTATATGAGCAAAAATGATTTGACTTTATCTGGAACTGCCCAATATAAAGGATCAAAACTAAAAACAGTATAAATAGTTTCATTTGAGGACCAAGATGTTGACAGCTATAACATACAGATTGCAAAATAGTTGGGAAGAGATTTTTGATGTACTGATTCCATGGTATAGGGTGTATGAGTTGATATATAAAATGACACAAGATTCAAGACTTTGTGCTTTTCAGCTAAAATTATTATATAGAATTCTTCCCACCAACAAAATGTTGAATATTTGGGGCATAAAATCATCGAAGCTCTTTGGTATTGCCCTCATGCAGCCTGTTTCTGGTCTCAGGTTCAGGATTGGCTGAAAAAGCATTACAATGATCTAAAATTGACCCTAGAAATAGTACTGTTTGGAGATCTGGAGAGACCGGGTCAGTCAATTACTAATACTCGTAGTAAAAGTATTTATCTTCAACTTGCAATCTGTGGATTCTGTTTGATTAGATAGATTGAAATTGTATGTTAAACATCACAACATAGTTGAAAGATATATGGTGTTTAGAAATCCGAAGAGGGTGGCCAGCAGAGATACGTGGGATGGGCTGAGAGAAGCTGAGGGTTGGGATGTGGAATTGGAGACAAGTGGGAGTGAAGTTGCTGGGTGGGGGATAGATTGACAGTCAAAGATAAAAGTCAAAATAAAATAGTCAAAATAAAACATAACAAAAAGTAAGTTTCAATGACATAGTGTTGTTACAGTTAATGCCGGTTTGCCTGAGGCTGATGCCGTGAAGATGTTTGTACATACAGTATGCATATACACACACTATCATTCAAATGCACACATGTGCACATTCAATGACACACACACACACACACACACACACACACACACACACACACACACACACACACACACACACACACACACACACACACACACACACGTAAATAGTGCCATACATGCACTCAAACATATTCAGTTTGCCTTGCTGTTATGATTTTTGTTATCCTGGATGTCTTTAGTTTTTTGCATTGTTGTTTTCTGTTTTCCTGTCTCTCTCTTTTGTTCATTTTGTTGGTTGTTGGTGTGTTGAGGGGGGTGGGGGGGGCTTGGGGGTGGGGAATGGAATTATTTTATTCATTTGTTATTTCTCGGAGGGGGGGTCTCAGATGGTTGAGGGGCAGCTCTTGGGGAACTGTGGGGTGGATCTTGGAAGGCTGGTGGCATGTCAGTTGGGGGCCGGTGGCTGATGGATCGCTGGTTCTGGTCCCTGGTTTTGACCTTGTGGGAGATCTGTCGACATGCCATTGAGCAGGGCGTTGACCCTGATTGCTTCTGTGTGTCGCTCTTGATAGGAGCCTATAAGATAACTAATGTGATATAGTTGTTGAGCGGATTCACTGCAAGAATATTGAATGTTTTAAATATCCCCCCCAAAGTAAGTTCACTTTGAGGTTAAAGAAACTGTGTATCAGTTTACCTGATTTTGCTAACAATTACCTAGGATATAATCAAATCTTAAATTACAGCTAAATTCGAATTTGCGATTAATCATGAGCATCCAGGCTGCATCACATCCGGCCGGATTGGGAGTCTCATAGGGCAGAGCACAATTATTCCAGCGTCGTCCGCGTTTGGCTGGGGTAGGCCATCATTGTAAATACGAATTTGTTCTTAACTGGCTTGCCTAGCTAAATAAAGGTTATATAAATAAATAAATAAATAAATAAATAAATAAATAAAATAGCAAATCCTGCAATAAACACGATTACATTTGAAACATTTGACATCCCTACTTGACAAATGTGAAAATGAACATGTGAAAGTGTAGTGGATATAAGTCATTCATGGTCACGTGATCAGGTATCCTCATTTGCGACTTCAAATTGAGCCTTTGCTATGAAACTCGAAATTGAGCTCAAGTGCATCCTGTTTCCATTGATCATCCTTGAGATGTTTCTACAACTTGGAGTCCACCTGTGTAAATTCAATTTATTGAACATGATTTGGAAAGGCACACAACTGTCCATATAAGGTCCCACATTTGACAGTGCATGTCAGAGCAAAATCCAAGCCATGAGGTCGAAGGAATTGTCCGTAGAGCTCCGAGACAGGAATGTGTTGAGGCACAGATTTGGGGAAGGGTACAATATGTCTGCAGCATTGAAGATCGTCAAGAATCCAGTGGCCTCCATCATTCTTAAATGGAAGAAGTTTGGAACCACCAAGACTAGAGCTGGCCGCCCAGCCAAACTGAGCAATCGGGGGAGAAGGGACTTGGTCAGGGAGGTGACTAAGAAACCGATGGTAACTCTGACACAGCTCTAGAGTTCCCGTGTGGAGATGGGAGAACCTTGCAGGGCAACCATCTCTGCAGCAGTCCACCAATCAGGCCTTTATGGAAGAGTGGCCAGATGGAAACCACTCTTCAGTAAAAGGCACATGACAGCCAGCTTGGAGTTTGCCAAAAGGCACCTAAAGACTCAGACCATGAGAAACAAGATTATTTGGAAAACAGAAAGGAAAACACAGCACACAGATCCTTTGGTCTGATGAAAACAAGATCAAACTCTTTGGCCTGAATGCCAAACGTCATGTCTGGAGGAAACTTGGCACCATCCTTACGGTGAAGCATGGTGGTCACAGTATCATGCTGTAGGGATGTTTTTCAGTGGCAGGGACTGGGATACTAGTCAGTATCAAGCGAAAGATGAACAGAGCAAAGTACAGAGATATCCTTGATGAAAACCTGCTCCAGAGCGCTCAGGACCTCAGACTGGGGTGAAGGTTCAGCTTCCCACAGGACAACAACCCTAAGCACACAGCCAAAACAACGCAGGAGTGGCTTTGGGACAAGTCTGAATGTCCTTGAGTTGGCCACCCAGAGCCCGGACTTGAACCCGATCGAACATCTCTGGAGAGATCTGAAAATAGCTGTGAAGCGACACTCCCCATCCAACCTGACAGCGCTTGAGAAGATCTGCAGAGAAGAATTGGAGAAACTCCCCAAATACAGGTGTGCCAATCTTGTAGCGTCGTACCCAAGAACACTCTAGGCTGTAATCACTGCCAAAGGTGCTTCAACAAAGTACCGAGTAAAGGGTCTGAATACTAACGGGGGGCCAGCACAGAAATTAAATGTATGAAATTGTATGAAATGTATGCATTCACTACTGTAAGCCGCTCTGGATAAGAGCGTCTGCTAAATGACTTAAATGTAATGTAAATGTGATTTTTTTTATTTTATTTATTTTTTAATAAATTTGGAAATTTAAAAAAAAAAAAAGCAGTTTTTGCTTCGTCATTAGACTGATGAGGGGAAAAAACTATTTAATCAATTTTAGAATTATGCTGTAACATAACAAAACGTAGAAAAGGTCAAGGGGTCTGAATAATTTCCAATGCCCTGTACACACACACATGGCACACTTATGCATGGTTTTTAGCAAACACACAATGCTGTGTTCCTGGGGAGCTTCAGAGCAGCATGACAATCCCAGAGAGGAGGCTCCTTCTGGGGGCAGAGAAGTTCCTGTAAGGCTATTCCAAACCTTATGGAAAACACACGGATTGAGGATGGACAGAGTTTGTAAAAGGGTAAAACAACAACAAAAAGAACAGGGGTGAGTGGAGGACTTGAAGAGCTCACCTAGTGTGGGGAGGAAGGGTGTAGGACAGGAAGAGGAGGAGAAAAGAGAAGAAAATACTTGGAGTTTGAATTAACCTGCCATTTTCATAGCATCTTAAGGTAATCATTGTGCTGCCAGCAGGAAACTTGGGGGTATGGAATTACAAGCTTGAAGCAGAGTTCTCATTTGATTCTTGTTTGTTCTTCAAGAGAATGGCCATCAGTTTTGTGTGAAAGTGACATTTGGGGGTGAGGTTTTGGGGTTTTTCAGGTTTTTTGTTTGTTTTGGCTGTGCATCTATCACATCATATTGAGGTAAAGTGTAACACATGTGAATGTTGTGACATACGATGACAGAAGTAGGTGAGAATTGAGAAGGAGGAAGTAGGGTCACTAGAGGGACTGCAACAGGGGGTGGGGGAAAAACATTACTCCTTTGTCCTACTGAGAATAACCTCTTTCCAAAACAACAGAATACTCAACAAAAACATGGATAAATATTTCTATCAGGCACTAGAAATGACAGACCTAGGAAATAGCCATTGATGCGAGTTGTGCTTAGAGGATGCATTAAATATAACAGGATTCATAAACTGGGTGGCTTGAGCCCTGAATGCTGATTGGCTGACAGCCGTGGTAAATCAGACCGCATACCACAGGTACGGCAAAATATGTATTTGTAATACTCTAATTACTTTGCTAACCAGTTTATAATAGCAGTAAGGCACCTCTGGGGTTTGTGGTCATTTGCCAATGTACCATGGCCAAGGGCTATACCCAGGCACTCTGCATCAAGTCATGCTTAAGAACAGCCCTTAGCCGTGGTCTATTGGCCATATACCACACCCCCTCGTGCCTTATTGCTTAAATATAGTACACACCCACTGGTTAAACACAGTATCTTAACATTCTCATTTCAAGTGTAGTGTAGAGGATTACGCGTACCATATGCGCATGCACACACACTCACAGAAGCAAATCCCAACCCATTCTCCCGTTCATGGGGCATTTGGGAAAGCCGTTTTCTACAACGTAGCACCAACAATTCTCTAAGCCAGTGGCCCTGGCATTTGCTATTGGTGAATACTTTACATGATATTAACCTCCCTGGGCAAGGTGGGACGCAAGTTAACAGCCAGTGGAATCGCGTGGCGCGAAATACAAATACATCATAAATGCTATAACTTCAATTTCTCAAACATGACTATTTTACACCATTTTATAGATACACTTCTCCTGAATCGAACCACGTTGTCCGATTTCAAAAAGGCTTTACAGCGAAAGCAAAACATTAGATTATGTTAGGAGAGTACATCAACAAAAACAACCACAGACATTTTCCTAGCAACTAGCATGCATCAAAAATACCCAAAGCACAGCTAAACGCAGCACTAACCTTTGACGATCTTCATCAGATGACACTCCTAGGACATCATGTTACACAATACATGCATTTTTTGTTCGATAAAGTTCATATTTATATATAAAAACAGCATTTTACATCGGCGCGTGAAGTTCAGAAAATATTTTCCCTCAAATACTGCCGGTGAATCAGCGCCACAAATTACAAAAATACTTGTCATAAACATTGATACCAAATTAAACTGTCATTCAAAGAATTATAGATGAAAATCTCCTTTATGCAAACGCTATGAAAGATTTCAAAAAAGCTTCACGAGGAAAGCACTCTTTGCAATAATCTGAGTACTGAGCTCAGAAAAATACACTAGGCTATACAGATAGCCGCCATCTTGGAGTCATCTAAAATCATACATTGCATTAGAAATATTCCCTTACCTTTGATCATCTTCATCAGAAGGCACTTCCAGGAATCCCAGGTCCACAACAAATGTTGTTTTGTTCGATAAAGTCCATCATTTATGTCCAAATAACTCCTTGTTGTTCGTGCGTCCAGTAAGCTACTCCAAGCGTAGAAAGCGCATGGACGATGTCGCGACAAAGTAAAAAAAAGTTGTATTTACGTTCGTTCAAACATGTCAAACGTTGTAAAACATCAATCTTTAGGGCCTTCAGAACGTGAAGATTCAATAATATTTCAACCGGACAACTGTGTTTTGAAAAAGGTTTTGGAACGGGAGGGATCCATCCTCATGAACGCGCTCCAAGAAGTGATGTCACCCCCTGCCTCAACAACTTCCCCTCCTTGTCATTCGGGCTCTGTTCATCGTAGAAGCTTCAAACAACTTTGTAAAGACTGTCGACATCTTGTGGAAGCCGTAGGAAGTGCACAAATATTACTACGTCACCGTGTATTCAATAGGAAATGACTTGAAGAGAGCCCATGCATCCAGATTTCCACTTCCTGGTAGGATTTCTCTCAGGTTTTTGCTTGCCATATGAGTTCTGTTACACTCACAGACACCATTCAAACGGTTTTAGAAACTTCAGAGGGTTTTCTATACAAATCTACTAATAATATGCGTATCCTAGCTTCTGAGTTTGAGTAGGAGGCAGTTTAATATGGGGCACATATTCTTTCCGACATTGTCAATACTGCCCCCTAGCCCCAACAGGTTTTAACAATGGGATAAATCAGCTTTAAAACCCCAAACAGTAAACTAAACCAGACTATCATAATGTTTGGCCGATTACTGCTACTCTCAGACTCTCCAAGGATAAAACTGTGAATGGAGTTAAAGAGAGTGAAAAACCTACTGATTACCTATGAGGGCGACCGTTTATAAACTGTTTATAAGTGACCGTTATAAACAGTTGACAGGACTAATGCTAGGAGTCTGTATGCTGATTGACTGGAGTGTGATACATTCCATGATATGTTAGTGCTACACTGACTTTTAGGGATCAACTACTGAATTTTAGCCTCAAGCCTCCAGAAATAAAAAGCTTGGGATAAAAAAAATACAGGTCGAATCAATTCTAGTCAAACTGAAATACTGCAAGTTAATATGTGTAGGTAGAGATTTCAATTACTACTGTACAAAAATATAAACACAACATGTAAAGTGTTGGTCCCTGTTTCATGAACTGAAATAAAAGATCACAGAAATGTTCCACTTGCACAAAAAAAGCTTATTTCTCTAAAATGTTGTGCACAAATGTGTTTACTTCCCTATTAGTGAGCATTTCTCCTTTACCAAGATAATCCATCAACCTGACAGGTGTGGCATATCAAGAAGCCGATTAAACAGCATGATCATTACAAAAGTGCACTTGTGCTGGGGGCAATTAAAGAACACTAAAATGTGCAGTTTTGTCACACAAAACAATGCCACCGATGTCTCAAGTTTAAAATATTGGCATGCTGACTGCAGGAATGTCCAGCAGATAATTTTATGTTAATTTGTCTACCATAAACTGCCTCCAACATCGTTTTAGAGAATTTGGAAGTACGTCCAACCGTCCACACAACCGCAGACCAAGTGTTTCAATGCCAGCCCCGGACTTCCACAACCGGCGTCTTCACCTGCAGTATCGTCTGAAAACAGCCACCGGACAGCTGATGAAACTGTGGGTTAGCACAACCAAAAATGTTGTGCACAAACTGTCAGAAACCGTTTTGAGGGAAGCTCATCTGTGTGCTCGTCATCCTCACCAGGATCTTGACCTAACTGTAGTTGTAACCGACTTCAGTGGGCAAATGCTTACCTTCTCTGGCCACTGGTACGCTGGAGAAGTGTGCTTTTCATGGACGAACACCGGTTTCAACTGTATCAAGATCCTGCGGCCTATTGTCATGCCATTCACCCGCCGCCTTCACCTCGTGTTTTATAATGATAATGCACGGCCCCATGACGCAATAATCTGTACACAATTTCTGGAAACTGAAAATATCACAGTTCATACATGGCCTGCATACTCACCAGATATGTCATCCATTGAGCATGTTTGGGATGCTCTGGATCGTGTCAGTGTTGTCCAGTGATTAATCAAACACAATGAAAACCAACACAGCTTTACATCCACCTACTTTACGTTTTGCCTCACAAATACAACATGATGTTCTCAGGATGTGTTACAG
Source organism: Salmo trutta (assembly GCF_901001165.1). Taxonomy (NCBI): domain Eukaryota; kingdom Metazoa; phylum Chordata; class Actinopteri; order Salmoniformes; family Salmonidae; genus Salmo; species Salmo trutta. Next base: position 52,314,152 of record NC_042976.1, read on the forward strand.
ATGTCACTTGGTGAACCACGCTTGTGTGATGATGATTAACATTGTCTGAGACTTGAGTTAATTCCTAGGCTTTTGTCACAGCTGTCGAAAGGAGCAAACCAAAGTGCGGCATGGTTGTAGTTCTACATTTTATTAATTCCGTGAAACTTTGCAATACGTAAATAACTGAATATGACAAAACAACAAACCGTGACGCAGAGAGAAACAAACACTACTCAAAATATAATAACCCACAAAAACCCAGGAAGATAAACCCCTACATTAATATGATCTCCAATTAGAGACAACGAGGACCAGCTGCCTCCAATTGGAGATCGTCCCAAAAAAACAACATAGAAATAGAAAAACTAGAACTTAAACATAGAAATACAAAACATAGAAAAACACAAAACACCCCCTGTCACACCCTGACCTACTCTACCATAGAAAATAACCTCTTACTATGGTCAGGACGTGACAGTACCCCCCCCCCCAAAGGTGCAGACTCCAAATGCTACCAAACAAAACATAAACAAAAACAAAAAGGGAGGGTTGGGTGGGTAACTCCTATCTATGGTGGCTCAAATGCAGTCCACATAACCTTAACCTCCAGCAGAGGAGGTGGCTCCGGTTCGGGGCGTAATCCCCACTCCACCCGCTGATCCTTCTGCTTTATTACCACCTGACTGTAGATCATTGCTGGAGGTTCTGGGCTGCAGGCCATCGCTGGAGGCTCTGGGCTGCAGGCTGTCGCTGGAGGTTTCGTACTGGGGAGCGTCGTTGGAGGCTCCGGACTGGGGAGCGTCGCTGGAGGCTCCGGACTGGGGAGCGTCGCTGGAGGCTCCGGACTGGGAAGCGTCGCTGGAGGCTCCGGACTGGGGAGCGTCGCTGGAGGCTCCATGCCATGGATCATCATTACAGGTTCCACGCCATGGATCATCACTGGAGGCTTTGTGCCATGGATCATCACTGGATGCTTTGTGCCATGGATCATCACTGGAGGCTCCGGGCCATGGATCATCCCTACAGGCTCCGGGCCATGGATCATCACTGGAGGCTTCGTTCGTGGAGCTGGAACAGGTCTCACCAGACTGGGGAGACGCACTGGAGACCGGGTGCGCAGAGCTGGCACAGAGTATACTGGGCCGTGGAGGAGCACTGGAGGGAGAGTGCGAGGAGCAGGCACAGGACGTACTGGGCTGTGGAGGCGCACTGGAGGGAGAGTGCGAGGAGCAGGCACATGCTCACCATGATAAGCACGGGAGTTGGCTCAGGCCTCAACCCTGACTCCGCCAATCTACCCGTGTGCCCCCCCCAAAATTTTTTTGGGGCTGCCTCTCGTGCTTCCCCGGCAGGCTTCTGTATCTGTCCAATACTTGTCCCCAAGTCCAGTCTATCCTCTCTCGCAACTCCTCCAGAGACCAGGAATCCATCTCCTCCCGGGCACGCTGCTTGATCCAGTCGTGGTGGGTAGTTCTGTAACGGCTGTCGTAGAGAGGGGAACCAAAGCGCAGCGTGTTGATTGCTCATGATGAATATTTATTATAACTCAAAACACTAAAGGAAAAATAACAAAGAGAAAAACGAAAGCGCACAGTTCAGTCAGGTATATAAACTAAACAGAAGACAACTACCCACAAACACAGGTGGAAAAAACCCTACTTAAGTATGATCTCCAATTAGAGACAACGAGGACCAGCTGCCTCTAATTGGAAATCATCCCAAAAAACAACAACATAGAAATAGAAAACTAGAACCTAAACATAGAACTACAGAAAACTAGAACCTAAACTTAGAAAAACACAAAACACCCTGTCACGCCCTGACCTACTCTACCATAGAAAATAACATCTTACTATGGTCAGGACGTGACAAAAATTAAAGGTAACCAGTTCTAAAGTTTGGTCTTGCTCATAGCCAATGCATGCTTGTTTGCAGACATAGGTTCTCTATTATGAAGTGTAAACATTTCTCCTTGATATATGTATAATAAGTCATTATTATTCCAAAGTGAAGGATCACAGTTGCATTTATTGGAGAAAAAGAAACAGAAAATACTATATCTGTGTACATGTTTTTTTATTTGTGTACAAAATGGTGTATTTTCCAAACCTGTAATTTTTCAGCCTGGCTAATACCATAGAAAAGACAGAGACATAGAAAAATGCATCACTATGGGTGTGTGCGTAATATTCACTCTGGCTATCTACTCGGATTTCAGAGCACTCTAATCTGAGTGTGCCAGAGCGCAGAATTACTCATGAATTGTGACCAACCAGCTTGAACCTGAATTTATGTAGCAAAATTAGAAATTGTAAATGTATAAATAAAAATATAAAATATATAATAGAGACTCAGAGCTAGAAAATGTTAACTTGTTATGGATAGGGGGCAGTATTTTCACGGCCGGATAAAAAAAGTACCCGATTTAATCTGATTATTACTCCTGCCCAGAAACTAGAATATGCATATAATTATTAGCTTTGGATAGAAAACACTCCAACGTTTCTAAAACTGTTTGAATGGTGTCTGTGAGTATAACAGAACTCATTTGGCAGGCCAAAACCTGAGAAGATTCCAAACAGGAAGCGCCCTCTCTGACTATTTCTTGGCCTTCTTGATCATCTCTATCCAAAACAGGGGATCTTCTGCTGTAACGTGACATTTTCTAACGCTCCCATAGGCTCTCAGAAGGCGCCAGAACATTGAATGATGACTTTGCAGGCCATGGCTGAAAAACAGTAGCGCATATGGATAGTGGTCGATCTGAGAACAATGAGACTGGGGGCGCGTGCACAAGAAGACTCCATGTTTTTATTTTTTCGTCTTTGAACGAAAACAGGGTTTCCCGGTCGGAATATTATCGCTTTTTTTACGAGAAAAATAGCATAAAAATTGATTTTAAACAGCGTTTGACCTGCTTCGAAGTACGGTAATGGAATATTTTGAAATTTTTTGTAACGAAACGTGCCGGGCGCGTCACCCTTCTTAACCCTTCGGATAGTGTCTTGAACGCAAGAACAAAACGCAGCTATTTGGATATAACTATGGATTATTTGGAACCAAACCAACATTTGTTATTGAAGTAGAAGTCCTGGGAGTGCATTCTGACGAAGAACAGCAAAGGTAATCCAATTTTTCTTATAGTAAATCGGAGTTTGGTGAGTACCAAACTTGGTGGGTGTCAAAATAGCTAGCCATGATGGCCGGGCTATCTACTCAGAATATTGCAAAATGTGCTTTCACCGAAAAGCTATTTTAAAATCGGACATAGCAATTGCATAAAGGAGTTCTGTATCTATAATTCTTAAAATAATTGTTGTTTTTTGTGAACGTTTATCGTGAGTAATTTAGTAAATTCACCGGAAGTGTTCGGTGGGAATGCTAGTTCTGAACGTCACATGCTAATGTAAAAAGCTGGTTTTTGATATAAATATGAACTTGATTGAACAAAACATGCATGTATTGTATAACATAATGTCCTAGGAGTGTCATCTGATGAAGATCATCAAAGGTTAGTGCTGCATTTAGCTGTGGTTTTGTTTTTTGTGACATTATATGCTAGCTTGAAAAATGGGTGTCTGATTATTTCTGGCTGGGTACTCTGCTGACATAATCTAATGTTTTGCTTTCGCTGTAAAGCCTTTTTGAAATCGGACAGTGTGGTTAGATAATTACATCTAGACGTTCCGCTAGCGGAACACCTGCTCCAATATCCAATGATAGGCGTGGCGTGAATTACAAATTCCTCAAAAAATACAAAAACTTCAATTTTTCAAACATATGACTAGTTTACACCATTTTAAAGACAAGACTCTCCTTTATCTAACCACACTGTCCGATAATACTGTCAATACTGCCCCCTACCCTAGAGAGGTTAAAAGTTCACATGTTCCAGAAGGTATTTCTGCCAAAAAATGCATTTTGATAAAAAAAGTTTACTTTCAAATGCCTCTTTTGTGAAGTAGTGACACGCAACATACGCCTAGTTTCCTGAAATAAGTCACATTTTACGAACGCGGACCACTCATTGAATTTGCCCAGTGTCATTTTACGTCGGCAAATTTTTTTGGGAATAATTGTTGCCAGCAGCAGAGTTAGTCACCAATGCTGTAGATAACATGAAAACAGCCTAACCAGCGCTGCTAGGGCGAGTAAAATGGTCAGAAGTGTTCTCTCATTTGTTTCTGGAAGTGGCTAGCAAGCAAGTAAACTTTAACCAGTTAGGTTTTGGTGCTTGACTGCCGTTGGGAGGTCAGAACATTCACATCAACCCTAATCCTCGGCCAGAGCATCCATTGTTAGGTTTGGGTGATTGACTGCCGTTGGGAGGTCAGAACGTTCATATCAACCCTAATCCTCGGCCAGAGCATCCATTGTTAGGTGTGGGTGCTTGACTGCCGTTGGGAGGTCAGAACGTTCATATCAACCCTATCCTCGGCCAGAGCATCCATTGTTAGATTTGGGTGCTTGACAGCCTTGTGAGGTCAGAACGTTCATATCAACCCTAATCCTCGGCCAGAGCATCCATTGTGCGCTCTGAATGCTGCAGGAGCAAAACTCTCTGAATATATGAACGAACCATCTGACAACGCTCTGAATTTACGAAGACCCAGTGCGCACTGAGCACACTCTGGCACTGCAGAGTGAATTTACGAACACACCCTACGCATAACTTTGGTCTAGTGTGCATTTGCACCGCTTCCTCCCCAACCACACACACATACAGCATATTAACCCTCCTTAGTGCTGGTTAATCAATCACTCACTCACATACATCTGTGTGGGATCCTTGGTTTGGACTACAAAAAAAATGCCTTGGGAGTCTCACCTCCTGCCACCATGTCACACCTCCTGTAACTTCTTCATACAGGGTATTTCTTCCTGATGTCATGCAATAGCATACCAAGTCACTCGTCTCTATGATGATCACCTCCCCAGTATGTCCACTCAGTCACATCCAAATGATCTTTGAGAAAGTTCTCTGTGCGGTTGCCTCCGAGTCTCCAAACAGTTGACCTCTCTCCACTCTGACACCCAGCATGCCAAATACCCAAGAGCTTCTGTTGCACGCCCTGCCACTGTTGTACTAAAATATCATCTAACAAACAAAATGTAATCCAACAAACATCTAACAAACAAAATGGCACCTCTGTGACTAGTGAAACGTATATTTTTCTGTAGCCCTGTAGGTTACTGTATATTTAGATTGTCATATTTAAGCATTATTTTGTCTTAGATTTATCACAAAGAGGAACAAGAGGGGGAAATAGTATATTAATTAGGAAAGGCAAGACCTGATTGAGAGTGGGGAGTGAACCCTTGGGGTTTGTATAGAATTGGTTAGTGTCATCAGCATTACTTCTAGACCAGACAACAGTACTTGAAGCTGTAATGTGTACTGCTTTCCACTATAGATATTTTTCTGTGCTTTAGGAGGACAAGCAATTATAACAACAACAAAAAGACAATAATTGACATAATACCATTAGTTATGGCTAAATTTTCCTTCATCGATGACAACAATTTCTTGTCTTCTGGCCCCTTTTCCTCATTCTTCTCATTGCAGACTTGCACACCTTACGCATCATATATGCAACTTTAGACAAAGTAGCAGAGCTCCCAGTGATGCCTTCCTGCACCATGTCCACTTGGTGCAACTGGAGGCCTTCGGGAAATCTGCAATTGCACACACCAAACACATTTTGCTATTACAATAACAAGAGCGGCAAAATCCATTCAGTAAAACATGGGAAGGAGTGAGCTGGCAACTGGAGGGTTGATGGCATGGGGCATCAGCGTCTCAAGTGATCTACTGCCGTTGTGCAAGAACTTTACCCTGGCTCTGACCCCAAGCGCTCTCTCTGTACATGTATGTACTGTATGTGTATGTCTACTGGGGAGAATGGGATATGCAAAAAACACATTTCCATTGCTCATGTGGTAAATGGAAAATAAGGTAATCTTACCATACAATACCACGGTTGTTAAAGCTCTCAGCTGTAAATTAAATGCATCCATGTTTGCAGACTGACTTGGGAATTAGCAAATATTGAGTCCCTGTGGATGGACCTGCTAACAGATATCCTGTTGTGGCAAGATCGAGACACTGATGAGAAAAGAGCAAGAGTGTGAGCTAGTTGAATCAATTTAATAGCAAAATAGCATAATAGAGGTAGGCCATGTTCAGTATGAAAACGTTTTGGAATGATGCCGACACACTACATGACCAAAAGTATGTAGACATCTGCTCGTCGAACATCTCATTCCAAAAGCATGGGCATTAATATGGAGTTGGTCCCCCCTTTGCTGCTATAACAGCCTCCACCCTTCTGGAAAGGCTTTCGACTAGATGTTGAACATTGCTGCAGGGACTTGCTTCTATTCAGCCACGAGCATTAGTGAGGTCAGGTACTGTTGCCACAAAGTTGGACGCACAGAATCATCTAGAATGTCATTGTATGCTTTTGCGTTAAGATTTCCCTTCACTGGAATAAGCCCGAACCATGAAAGCCCTAGGCCAAACCATGAAAAACAGCCTCAGACCATATTCCTCCTCCACAAACTTTAAAGTTGGCACTATGCATTTGGGCAGGTAGTGTTCTCCTGGCATCTCTTGGGCTGCCAGATGGTGAAGTGTGGCATTGTGCATGGTGATCTTAGGCTTGTGTGCGGCTGCTCAAACATGGAAACCCATTTCATGAAGCTCCCGACAAACAATTCTTGTACTGACGTTGCTTCCAGAGGCAGTTTGGAACTCAGTAGCGAGTGTTGCAACCAAGACCAGACAATGTTTACGCTCTACGCGCTTCAGCGGTCCCATTCTGTGAGCTTGTGTCGCCTAACACTTCATGGCTGAGCCGTTGTTACGCCTAGATACTTCCACGTCACAATAACAGCATTTATGCTATGAATAGAGCCAACGTCATTCTTCATTCTACATGGCAGAGAGGCATGTTTGTTCTATACAGAATATTCCTATCTGAACATAACAAAACACTGGAACATATAGCTCACCTTTACTGAGTACCAGCGGTCTTGGATCAATTGGTAAGATTACTTTTACAATCTGGGATTTATGTGGGATTTATTCCACTTACACTGAGGGATAAGGCTGGTTAATTGTAACCACTCACAAAATTCACAGACATGTTGGCTGTCCATGGCTGAGCGGCAGGAAGCCTAGTGGTTAATCTCTTCACCTCCCCATACACAATATTGTACTCTAAATTGATCGAACATTTCCCTGTTCTCTTTTATCCTTTTATTATTTAATTTTTTTAGCTCCTGTGAATAAAACACCTGGTTGTGATCTTATACAAATGGAACCTGGCTCTGATGATGACAATTCCTTGTCATCAGTGACAAAGGACATCAGTGAGTCATTTGAATCATCTGATCTTGCAGAAACTCAACAGACCAAGCCAAAAAAGTGGCGATACAAAAAGGTGAACCGTCCACAAGGGTGACTTCCTTTCAGGATTTTTTTTGTACTAGTCTTGTCCACTTTGTCATTGATACACATTGATGGTTTGAGTCTTGGTCTCTCAGTGTCTGTGGTTTAGACTTGAGTCTAGAGAGCTGTTATGACCTAAACAGCTCCATTAAACATGAACTTTAATGAAAAATAAAAAATCTTAGAAAACTAGATGTTTTAGGCTTAGTTATAGTTAAACACATCAATTCTGGTCTTCATTTTTGACAGCAAATCTAGCAAATCTAGCTCTTTTTGCCCCTAGCGGTTAAACTCTAACATTGAAATCGTGATGTTGAGGCACGATGAGAATGCCTCTTCGTAATCTCAAGGGAGGGATTTGGTTGCCAAATAAGGTGACACAGCGCCTTATTTGGCAATGGTCTTGGTAAGTGTAGTGTGCCAATATACAGGTATTTTGCATGATGTATAGATTACTCATGTTACAAAATATTCTAATGGGATTAAATCTCATTTCTGCGTATGACCAAATTCTAAGTTTTTGATTACCATTTCAAAGACATCTATGTGCTTTTACAAAAAAATAAAACATGTAGGCTATGAGGATTATAAGTTAATATTCATAGCTATATCCATCGTAACAAGAAATAGATGACAATAGTGGTGGAGCAGGTCCGTTAAAATAATTGGTTTACAGTGAATTCTAATCCCACATGGGGCAGATCGTTTTTTTGGTCCTTTTTTACAATATTCATCCTGTGGCTACCTGACAACTTTACGGTTTTTACTTTTATTACCGTTTATATTTTTAGTTTTTCCCTCACTCAACTTTTTTTTCATTCAACTTTTTCACTCCGGACGCTTTATCTGGACATCGTTCATCAGGACCTTCACAAGCCGAATCTAAGTAGAAATATTAACATGATGCCTTCTAATTGCAGTCGCTGTACTCATAATATATAGGAGAACGATTGCCTTACGGCGAGGATAGCTGTGCTGCAAGCCCAGCTTCAGACGCAATCGTTAGGCAAGGGTAACTTCAGTGTAGGAAAGGATGAAATGGTGTCTGTGCCACCAGTAAGTACAGATAGTAGTATAAACCCCCTCGCACGGTCCCCTTAGCCAGGCAACTTTCTCATGGCTTCTGGAGGGAAATGCTGTAGGAATGCTCAACCGGTGTCGCTCATTCAGCCGATAGAAACTTTCAACCGGTTCTCCCCATTATGCAGCGAGTCGGAGTCAGAGGCCGAGTCTTCTCTGGTCTCTACTCCTCCCGTTACGGGCTCTGAGATGCCGAAGCCTCTCCCCATTAGCTCTGACAAATTGAAAACCCTAGTCATTGGCAACTCCATTACCTGCAGTATTAGACTTAAAACGAATCATCCAGCGATCATACACTGTTTACCAGGAGGCAGGGCTACTGACGTTAAGGCTAATCTGAAGATGGTGCTGGCTAAAGCTAAAACTGGCGAGTGTAGAGAGTAAAGGGATATTGTTATCCACGTCGGCACCAACGATGTTAGGATGAAACAGTCAGAGGTCACCAAGCGCAACATAGCTTCAGCGTGTAAATCAGCTAGAAAGATGTTTCGGCATCGAGTAATTGTCTCTGGCCCCCAGTTAGGGGGAGTGATGAGCTCTACAGCAGAGTCTCACAACTCAATCACTGGTTGAAATCTGTTTTCTGCCCCTCCCAAAAGATAGAATTTGTAGATAATTGGCCCTCTTTCTGGGACTCACCCACAAACAGGTCCAAGCCTGGCCTGTTGAGGAGTGACGGACTCCATCCTAGCTGGATGGGTGCTCTCATCTTATCTACGAATGTAGACAGGGCTCTAACTCCCCTAGCTCCACAATGAAATAGGGTGCAGGTCAGGCAGCAGGCTGTTAGCCAGCCTGCCAGCTTAGTGGAGTCTGCCACTAGCACAGTCAGTGTAGTCAGCTCAGCTATCCCCATTGGGACCGTGTCTGTGCCTCGACCTAGGTTGGGCAAAACTAAACATGGCGGTGTTCGCCTTAGCAATCTCACTAGAATAAAGACCTCCTCCATTCCTGCCATTATTGAAAGAGATTGTGATACCTCACATCTCAAAATAATGCTACTTAACGTTAGATCCCTCACTTCCAAGACAGTTATAGTCAATTAACTAATCACTGATCATAATCTTGATGTGATTGGCCTGACTGAAACATGCCTTAAGCCTGATGAATTTACTGTGTTAAATGAGGCCTCACCTCCTGGTTACACTAGTGACCATATCCCCGCGCATCCCGCAAAGGCGGAGGTGTTGCTAACATTTACGATAGCAAATTTCAATTTACAAAAAACCCACGACGTTTTCATCTTTTGAGCTTCTAGTCATGAAATCTATGCAGCCTACTCAGTCACTTTTTATAGCTACTGTTTACAGGCCTTCTGGGCCATATACAGCGTTCCTCACTGAGTTCCCTTAATTCCTATCGGACCTTGTAGTCATAGCAGATAATATTCTGATTTTTGGTGACTTTAATATTCACATGGAAATGTCCACAGACCCACTCCAAAAGGCTTTCGGAGCCATCATCTACTCAGTGGGTTTTGTCCAACATGGTTCAGGACATACTCTGGAACTAGTTTTGTCCCATGGAATAAATGTTGTGGATCTTAATGTTTTTCCTCATTATCCTGGACTATCGGACCACCATTTTATTACGTTTGCAATCGCAACAAATAATCTGCTCAGACCCCAACCAAGGAGCATCAAAAGTTGTGCTATAAATTCTCAGACAACCCAAAGAATCCTTGATGCACTTCCAGACTCCCTCTGCCTACCCAAGGACGTCAGAGGACAAAAATCAGTTAACCACCTAACTGAGGAACTAAATTTAACCTTGCACAATACCCTAGATGCAGTTGCACCCCTAAAAATTAAAAACATTTGTCATAAGAAACTAGCTCGAGCTCTTCCAGAAATACCCGAGCTCTTCCAGAAAATTGGAACGGAAATGGCGCCACACCAAACTGGAAGTCTTCCGACTAGCTTGGAAAGACAGTACCGTGCAGTATTGAAGAGCCCTCACTGCTGCTCGATCATCCTACTTTTCCAACTTAATTGAGGAAAATAACAATCCAAAATGTATTTTTGATACCGTCGCAAAGCTAACTAAAAAGCAGCATTCCCCAAGAGAGGATGGCTTTCACTTCAGCAGTAATAAATTCATTAACTTCCTTGAGGAAAATATCATGATCATTTGAAAGCAAATTACGGACTCCTCTTTAAATCTTTTTGACAATTTGTTCATTTTTGACAGTATGTTGCAAAACTGATATATTTTAGTATTACTGTAAATCTAGCTCTTTTTGCCCCTAGTGGTTAAACTCTAACATTGAAATTCTGATGTTGAGGCACGATGAGAATGCCTCTTCGTCATCTCAAGGGAGGGATTTGGTTGCCAAATAAGGTGACACAGCGGCTTATTTGGAAATGGTCTTGGTAAGTGCAGTGTGCCAATATACAGGTATTTTGCATGATGTATAGATTACTGATGTTACAAAATATTCTAATGAGATCTCATTTCTGCGTATGACCAAAGTCTACGTTTTTGATTACCATTTCAAACACATCTATGTACTTTTACAAAAAATAAAGCAGCATCCTCTTTAAATCTGCGTATTCCTCCAAATCTCAGTTGTCCGCACAACTCTGCCAAGATCTAGGATCAAGGGAGACACTCAAGTGTTTTAGTACTATATCTCTTGACACAATGATGAAAATAATCATGGCCTCTAAACCTTCAAGATGCATACTGGGCCCTATTCCAACTAAACTACTGAAAGAGCTGCTTCCTGTGCTTGGCCCTCCTATGTTGAACATAATAAATGGCTCTCTATTCACCGGATGTGTACCAAACTCACTAAAAGTGGCAGTAATAAAGCCTCTCTTGAAAAAGCCAAACCTTGACCCAGAAAATATAACAAACTATCGGCCTATATCGAATCTCCCATTCCTCTCAAAAATGTTAGAAAAAGCTGTTGCGCAGCAACTCACTGCCTTCCTGAAGACAAACAATGTATACGAAATGCGAGACTGCACTTGTGAATGTGGTAAATTACCTTTTAATGGCATCAGACCGAGGCTCTGCATCTGTCCTCGTGCTCCTAGACCTTAGTGCTGCTTTTGATACCATCAATCACGACATTCTTTTGGAGAGATTGGAGACCCAAATTGGTCTACACAAGTTCTGGTCTGGTTTAGATCTTATCTGTCGGAAAAATATCAGTTTGTCTCTGTGGATGGTTTGTCCTCTGACAAATCAACTGTAAATTTTGGTGTTCCTCAAGGTTCCGTTTTGGGACCACTATTGTTTTCACTATGTATTTTACCTCTTGGGGATGTCATTCGAAAACATAATGTTAACTTTCACTGTTATGCAGATGACACACAGCTGTACATTTCAATGAAACATGGTGAAGCCTCAAAATTGCCCTTGGTGGAAGCCTGTGTTTCAGACATAAGAAAGTGGATGGTTGCAAACGTTCTACTTTTAAACTCAGACAAAACAGAGATGCTTGTTCTAGGTCCCAAGAAACAAAGAGATCTTCTGTTGAATCTGACGAACATATCAAGACTGTTTCAAGGACAGCTTTTTTCCATCTACGTAACATTGCAAATAATCTGAAATTTTCTGCCCAAAAATGATGCAGAAAAATGTATCCATGCTTTTGTTACTTCTAGGTTAGACTATTGCAATGCTCTACTTTCCGGCTACCCGGAAAAAGCACTAAATAAAATTCAGTTAGTGCTAAATACGGCTGCTAGAATCCTGACTAGAACCCCAAAATTTGATCATATTACTCCAGTGCTAGCCTCCCTACACTGGCTTCCTCTTAAGGCAAGGGCTGATTTCAAGGTTTTACTGCTAACCTACAAAGCATTACATGGGCTTGCTCCTACCCATCTTTACGATTTGGTCCTGCCGTACATACCTACACGTACGCTACGGTCACAAGACACAGGCCTCCTAATTGTATCTAGAATTTCTAAGCAAACAGCTGGAGGCAGGGCTTTCTCCTATAGAGCTCCGTTTTTATGGAATGGTCTGCCTACCCATGTGAGAGACGCAGACTCGGTCTCAACCTTTAAGTCTTTATTGAAGACTCATCTCTTCAGTAGGTCCTATGATTGAGTGTAGTCTGGCCCAGGAGTGTGAAGGTGAACGGAAAGGCACTGGAGCAACGAACCGCTCTTGCTGTCTCTGCCTGGCCGGTTACCCTCTCTCCACTGGGATTCTCTGCCTCTAACCCTATTACAGGGGCTGAGTCACTGGCTTACTGGTGCTCTTCCATGCTGTCCCTAGGAGGGGTGCGTCACTTGAGTGGGTTGAGTCATTGACGCAGTCTTCCTGTCTGGTTTGGCGCCCCCCCTTGGGTTGTGCCGTGGCGGAGATCTTTGTGGGCTATACTCGGCCTTGTCTCAGGATGGTACGTTGGTGGTTGAATATATCCTGCCTGTTAGGCCCTGTCCGGGGGTATCGTCGGACAGGGTCACAGTGTCTCCCGACCCCTCCTGTCTCAGCCTCCAGTATTTATGCTGCAGTAGTTTGTGTCAGGGGGCTAGGGTCAGTCTTTTCTATCTGGAGTATTTCTCTTTTCTTATCCGGTGTCCTGTGTGAATTTAAGTACACCCTCTGTAATTCTCTCTCTCGGAGGACCTGAGCCCTAGGACCATGCCTCAGGACTACCTGGCCTGATGACTCCTTACTGTCCCCAGTCCACCTGGACGTGCTGCTGCTCCAGTTTCAACTGTTCTGCCTGCGGCTATGGAACCCTGACCTGTTCAACGGACGTGCTACCTGTCCCAGACCTGCTGTTTTCAACTCTCTAAAGACAGCAGGAGCGGTAGAGATACTCTCAATGATCGGCTATGAAAAGCCAACTGACATTTACTCCTAAGGTGCTGACCTGTTGCACCCTCGACAACTACTGTGATTATTATTATTTGACCATGCTGGTCATTTATGAACATTTGAACATCTTGGCCATGTTCTCTTCTAATCTCCACCTGGCACAGCCAGAAGAGGACTGGCCACCCCTCATAGCCTGGTTCCTCTCTAGGTTTCTTCCTAGGTTTTCGCCTTTTTAGGGAGTTTTTCTTAGCCACCGTGCTTCTACACCTGCATTGCTTGCTGTTTGGGGTTTTAGGCTGGGTTTATGTACAGCACTTTGAGATATCAACTGATGTAATAAGGGCTATATAAATACATTTGATTTGTGGCCACACACTTTTAATTCTGAGAGGTGAAAGCATACCTGCGATAGGGGTCACCCTGGTAGTTAAAGGTTTTTATACAGTACCCAGTACCAATCGGAGAGTTAATTTGACCATAGGAAAATAGCTACTGCGTAAATACTGCAAAGTAACTGAATCCCTAATCTTCATTTTCAAACTGATGATTGCACTTTTCTTCCCAACACAGTACTGCAACAAATGTGAGTCCACTTTGCACAATTTTTTTCGCATCCCATGGGGGATTCGAACGTTTGCCGCAAATGACAACAGATGTCAGGAATTCGGTGCCTTACAATGAACGAATTGTCCAGAGCCATATATATACTTGCGATACATACATTTTTATTATCAGAGTGTGCCAGTGGACTTCTGGTAAATATGCTTCAGTGTTTGGATCTGGTACAACCATGTTTGCCCACCCCAAAATTAATATTTATGAGCGATTCCCCACCCACAACTTCACACCGGAATGCATTCTTTTTAGCAAAGGCTGAAATGTTATTTACTTCCCCAGAATCAGATAAACTTCCAGTTTTTGTGCTAAGCTAATCAGCATTGGCTCGCTAAACCACCAACTTCCTTCAAACAGGACACAAAAACATACACATGGTATCGATAAATTCATCTGACTCTGGGGAAGTAGATGCATGGCTTCATTGCCAAAAAAAACAACTATTCCTTTAATTACCTATTCATTGTTAGTTTACACACAGACGCATTCTTATATATTTTTATTATTCTTTTTTTCCTTATGTGCAGTCAAAAGGTCCAGAAGAGGTGATCCGCAGGTACCATAAAGTCCTCAAGACCTTCAAGAAGGTCTCAAAAACCTCCCGAGAGGCGCAGCGGTTTAAGGCACTGCATCTCATTGCTAGAGGCATCACTACAGACTCTGGTTCGATCCCGGGCTCTATCACAATCGGCCGTGATTGGGAGTCCCACAGAGCGGTGCACAATTGTCCCAGCATCGTCCGGATTAGGGGAGGGTTTGGCCGGGGTAGGCCGTTATTGTAAATAAGAATTTGTTCTTAACTGAGGTACTGGTAGAAGTGAAGTGTTATTATTTTCACTAACTATTTTTGGGGTAGGACTTGAGCAAAAATGGAAGATTTTTATTTGATTGTATAATATGCTGTTTTACACGGGTCTACATTCAGTGCACATGAACTTTACTCCAAACCCATGGTCAGACGTGTGTGTGTGTGTGTGTGCGCACGTGCGGAGAGAGTCAGCATGCCATTCTGCCCTGGTCCCAATAAAACCAGCACTAAGGAAGGCTAATATACGGTGTGCATCAGTGGAGGCTGGTGACTTGAAAAATGGAGGAGGATGGAAGATCCACCGTATAGGCGTGGAATGCACGGAGATGTCAAAGTGTCTTTCAAAAATCGTCAGAGTAATTGTTTTAACCTAAAGCATTTAATAAAGACATTTATAGAACAATATTATGGGGAATGGGAATGAGAGGGCTACTTAGAGCGTTTTGGGAAGGGATCACAGCAGTGATTGAATGAGGGCATGAGTTGAAATGTTCAGAGACTTGACCAGTGCAGAACACGATTTGACTGGGAAGACAAAAAACAATAACACAACACACTACACATTTAGACAAAGTTAGTCCAAGCAAGGATAAAATCATTGATGTGTAATAATGTGATTGTGTTTGTATATGTGATTGACTATTTAAAATAATGAGAGAAAAATGACATTCAATGTGCCAGTGGATGAGTCGACACATGAGACGTGGCTTCAGTTCATGTCAGGAGAGAGTTGACAATGGTAGTGGAGTGGTCATTACTTCTTAAAATCAGGGAACAGGAGGGGACTTAGCTGGCAATACAAATAGCAGATACATTCCATTATAGCTGTGCCATCATAGGTTTGAACAACAAGTTTATCCATGAAGTTAAACATCCAAGAAACGTTCCTGAATAAAACCCTGATCATCCACATACCTGACGATAACTGCAAGCAGACTGGTGGCACCATAGGTCCCAGAGCGGGGGTCAGTTTTTACCCCCTGGGGCCTGGAGTGTTTCCTTATCTGTTAACCTAACCAGGAAAACTCTGGACCCTATAATGTATGACAGTGATTAATTAGTTGAAAAAAGGTTTTATAAGGGCTACGATGGGACCAGTTTTTACTAATCAGGTCACATGGTTTTAGGAGGATGAGATGAAAACCCAGTCAAACTGCAGCAACCTTTTACTTGTTCATATGAATTATATTTAGACTAGATTAGGAGGGAGATTTCCGATACCGAGACACAGAGACAACAACTGATATACAACAGAACTCACAGGGCAGAGCTTGCTTTATGCGTGTTTGCATCATGCAGACCTATGCAACTACAGGCCTTGTAAAAAAATGTACTCACATGTCATCACTATTACGTTGATTCATTCATTCCAGTTAATCATTTTGAATTGAAAATGTATAGGCAGCCCACCCAGCCCAATTTTGAATATAAACCAAATTTGATCACATTCACATTTTCTCCAGACAGACAAATGGACGATAAATACATAACGTTACCAATTAGTTACCCTGACCAGATGGACAGAGCACATAGTCTGTATGCATCTGCTCTTATTAGTAGCCTACAGTTGATCAGACGGAAACATTGACTCGTTTTCATTCCATACAGGAGGTCAGATGTCTAATGTTTAGGTGTAGCCTAGGCTGCTGCAATATTTATGTCATGTGTTTTTGCTTGTGTCAGCCTGAAGTGATTGTGTTATCATCTTTGCTAAATAAATACCAAAGGAATGTAAAAAGTCTACTTGAACGTGTGTGAAACAATGCGCTGCGTCAATCTCTTTTTAATCTATATTTGAATGGATAATGCGATGGAAGCTATCAAATCATTCTGAATTGATTTTGACATCCCAGAAAAGATTTTAGAAAGTTCCATATGTTCAACAATCGTAACGTGCAATTACCGCTGCAAACTCCTTGTAGTTGCACTTGTTAACGTAACTTTCCCTCTTGCCGTGTCCTCTAAAAGCCAATTATTGCATGCTTAAAAATGCATTGGTGTTGATAAGCCGCTTGAGAGCATCCCTATTTCTTCTTACTTTCTCATTGTGTTACGCAGTTTGAATACGCAGACCATCATCGTCGCAGCTTTTTTCCAGATGCTTGAATCTGATGTGGGCATTTATATGCTCCCTGCTATTGTTTTGCCATTTAGCTGAACAGTCAATGTTCTTCAGGTCACTGTACCCCTCTTTCGCCCAAGGCTCAGACTTTCTAAAAAGCAGGCAAGGCCAGCAAAACAGGTGGCTTGATGAAAGGCTCCCTGTTAACCAGCTATACTTTGATAGCAATTGGTATTGAACGCCCTCATCTTTTCATCCTCCTTCATGAAACTGATCTGTGGCAGAGGTTGACCCTCGGTTTTAATTCGCACCTTTTCTGTGTACCCCAGAGAATGAAATGAGTTCAACAAGAAGTCAACATTTGCAGTTGCGTTGCCGGCAAAAGGTGCACACTCAATCTGGTAGCTAGCTAGCTCTCAACCTTTGCCTCTCCCGAGTCCGAACGGAAGTTGCAGTGATGGGACAATACAACACACTAGGTTAATTCTCTGATCCTAATACTATGATTGGATGGACAATGTCAGTTCATACTCAAAAAGCTTTGATTGGTTGGAGGACATCCTCCGGAAGTGGACATAATTACCATGTAGGTCTATGGAAGGGGGTGAGGCCTACGAGCCTCCTAGGTTTTGCATTGAATTCAATGTACCCAGAGGAGGACAGAAGCTAGCTGTCCTCCGGCTACACCATGGTGCTACCTTACAGAGTGCTGAGGATGTTACTATAGACCTTCATTGCAAAACAGCGTGTTTTAATCAATTATTTGTTGACATATGATTATATTTAGGATAGTTTTATCTAAAATGGATAACTTTTTGTGTTTCACTTCTTATTTTTATGAAATTTCACTCCTCTGAGGAGGAGGAGCCTCTACTGGTGTGCATGAGTGACTGAGTGAGTCTGAGTGAGCGAGTGGGGCCACAACAAATAGTACAACCTTGTCTGGAAGGACAAATGCAAACTTAGTTAATCAAAGTGACCCATAGTTAGCTATATGCCTATAAAAGATGCAATAGGCAGTTATGTCAACTGCTATTATGCACTTTTCAATGTAACTGTGATCCTTCACTTCAGAATAGGGAACCTAATTTGGATTAACAAGTACTTATTATACATGTATTAATGAGGAAACACTTCAGAATAGGGAACCTATGTCTGCAAACAAGTAGTGTATTCTATATGCATTGGTTATGAGCATGACTACACTTTAGAATGGGGAACCGTTTGGTTTCTGTTAAGGCCTACATTTCACTGTTGAATTACATAATAATGAAGATCATTATCAAGCACTTACAAGGTACAAATACTTATTCTTAGTGTACTCTGCCCCTATCAGTCCCTTATTAAGACTGCATATACAGATTATGTTGCATGTATAGTTTGCACCTTACTAACTTTTGAAAAGCTTTGATTGTGTCAAATAAGGATGTAACTAATGAACAACTAGTAATACATGACTTAGTGTAATAATATGAAAACACTGATTAACCTCTCTAGGGTATGTGGGACGAAATCGTCCTACCTAGTCAACAGCCAGTGGAATCGAGTGGCGCGATATTCAAATACCTTAGAAATGCTATTACTTCAATTTTTCAAACATATGACTATTTTACACCATTTTAAAGACAAGACTCTCGTTAATCTAACCACATTGTCCGATTTCAAAAAGGCTTTACAACGAAAGCAAAACATTAGATTATGTCAGGAGGGTACCCAGCCAGAAATAATCACACACCCATTTTTCAAGCTAGCATATAATGTCACAAAAACCAAAACCACAGCTAAATGCAGCACTAACCTTTGATGATCTTCATCAGATGACACTCCTAGGACATTATGTTATACAATACATGCATGTTTTGTTCAATCAAGTCCATATTTGTATCAAAAAACAGCTTTTTACATTAGCATGTGACGTTCAGAACTAGCAAACATACCGAAAACTTCCGGTGAATTTACTAAATTACTCACTATAAACGTTCACAAAAAACATAATGTCACGCCCTGACCAGGTGAACTCGGGTATATTGGGTCAGGGTGTGTCATGTTAGGTATTTTTCCTTGGTTTGTGTTTGGTTTACGTTTTAGCCTTGTGTAGGCTCTAGGTGGGTTATTTCTATGTTGGGTTCTGTCGATTCCCAATCAGAGACAGCTGTCGCTAATTGTCTCTGATTGGGATCACATTTAAGTTGCTGTTTTCCCCACACTGTTTTGGGGTGTTGTCTCTTTGTTTGAGCACGTAACGTATCGGCATTTTTCTTGATTTTTGTGTGCATGTTTAATTCCAGTGTGTTGAATAAACATGTGTTCGCTCCCAGCTGCGTTTTGGTCCGCTTCCTCGTCACCAGGCGACGAACGTTACACATAACAATTATTTTAACAATTATAGATACAGAACTCCTTTATGCAATCGCGGTGTCCGATTTTAAAATAGCTTTTCGGTAAAAGCACATTTTGCAATATTCTGAGTACATAGCTCGGCCATCACGGGCTAGCTAATTTGACACCCACCAAGTTTGGCACCCACCAAACTCAGATTTACTATAAGAAAAATTGGATTACCTTTGCTGTTCTTCGTCAGAATGCACTCCCAGGACTTCTACTTCATCCACAAATGTTGTTTTGGTTCAAAATAATCCATAGTTATGTTCAAATATCCTGTTTTGTTCTTGCGTTCAAGACACTATCAGAACGGTGACGCGTGGATGCGTATCGTGACAAGAAAATTCTAAATATTCCATTACCGTACTTCGAAGCATGTCAAACGCTGTTTAAAATCAATTTTTATGCAATTTTTCTCGGAAAATAGCGATAATATTCCGACCGGGAGACGTCTTTTTCGTTCAAAGACTGAAAATGTAAAATGGCCTCTTCATGTGCATGTGCGTGCCTGTCTCATTGTTCTCAGATCGACCACTATCCAAATGCGCTACTGTTTTTCAGCCAGAGACTGCAAAGTCATCATTCAACATTCTGGCGCCTTCTGAGAGCCTATGGGAGCCTTAGAAAGTGTCACGTTACAGCAGAGATCCTCTGTTTTCGATAAAGAGAGTGTAGAAGGCCAAGAAATGGTCAGAGAGGGCACTTCCTGTACAGAATCTTCTCAGGTTTTGGCCAGCCATATGAGTTCTGTTATACTCACAGACACCATTCAAACAGTTTTAGAAACTTTAGGGTGTTTTCTATCCAAATCAAACAATTATATGCATATTCTAGTTTCATGGCAGTAGTAATAACCAGATTAAATCGGGTATGTTTTTTATCCGGATGTGAAAATACTGCCCCCTACCCTAGAGAGGATAAAGACCTTATAAAATGGAAAATAATACCTAGTGGCTTTAAAAGCTGCTTCACACTCACTTATAAGCTACAAATCAGTGCCTAATATGTGTACCTTAAAATAAAGTGCTACCCATGTTAGTACCAAGTCATTTTCTAAAAAGTTTTGATGTTTTTCAGTCCATTCAAGTTCCATGTTGCAAACATTTCAGTATTCCAAAAACCCTCCATTGTGTTCATATATCTGAGGTTGTACTGTAGCACGTATTACTTACTACATATTGAAAAATACATCTTTCCGATCGTGAGTACGAACTTCTTGAGGCTACCTGGGACGTTAGCGTGCCACCTGTGGCGCACCCTATCAACAGCAGGTGCATTTCAAGAGCGGCAAATTTGAAACCAAATAAATGTACAAATTCAAATTTCTCAAACATTCAACTAACTTACAGCCTTTGAAAGATAAACATCTTCTTAATCTAACCACGTTTACCGATTTCAAAAAGGTTTTACGGGGAAAGCATAAAGTTAGGTTATGTTAGGAGAGTACATTGACAATAGCTGTGTGCAATGCATTGTCGATTCAAAGACATGCGTCACCAAAACCATACAATCAGCTAAAATTATGCACTAACCTTTTACAATCTCCATCAGATGACACTCCTAGGACATTTTGTTAGAAAATGCATGCATTTTTAGTTCTATCAAGTTCATATTTATATCTAAAAACAGTGTTTTACTATGGCGTTGATGTTCAGGAAATCGTTTCCCTCCAATACCGGCAGTCAAGTCATGACGACAAAATAATTAATTAATATTAGAAAACATTGCTAAAATATTATATTGTCATTCAAAGAATTATAGATTTACATCTCTTGAACACAATGGACTTGTCAGATTTTAAATTAACCTTACTGGGAAATCACACTTTGCAATAATCTGAGCACTGCGCCAGAAAAATACGCATCGCGATACAGACTAACCGCCATGTTGGAGGAATCTAAAATCGAAAATACTATATAAATAATCCATTACCTTTGATTCTCTTCATCAGATGTCACTTCCAAAGAGTCCCAGGTCCATAACGAATGTAGTTTTGTTCAAAAAAGCTCATCATTTATGTCGAAAAACCTCCGTGTTGTAGCGCATGATCTAAGCCAGCCGGACTTCACTTCACTTCAAGAACGGAAAAAATATATTTCCGTTCGTTCAAACATGTCAAACGTTGTATCGCATAAATCATTAGGGCCTTTTTTAACCAGAACATGAATAAAATTCAAGGCGGACCATTGGGTTTTCTTTTAAAACGTTTCGGAATGAGAGTACCCACCATCAAATCGCGCGCCAGGGTGAATGATGGACCATCACGTTCCATGGCTCTTATTCGGTCAGATCTCACTGTAGAACACTCAAAACACTTTGTAAAGGCTGGGGACATCTTGTGGAAGCAATAGGAAGTGCCAGAATATACCTCACCCCCTTTGTTTTTCAATGGCATAGGCTCAAAGTCAATTCAACACATCAGGTATCCACTTCCTGTCAGAATCTGTCTCAGGGTTTTGCCTGCCAAATGAGTTCTGTTATACTCACAGACACCATTCAAACAGTTTTTGAAACTTTAGGGTGTTTTCTATCCATATATAATAAGTATATGCATATTGTAGTTACTGGGTAGGTGTAGGAGGCATTTAAAAATGGGCACATCTTTTTTCAAAAAAGTCTCAATACTGCCCCCTATACCCTAACAGGTTAAAAACACATCCAGCTCCTTGTAACAAAACCTATCAAATGATCAGTCTTCACTGTACTTCCAAAACATCAATTTTGCGGGTGAGGACCTGAGAACTGAAGTGCATGACCTTCTTCATGCTGTCACGCTCTCCACCTCTCCCTCTTCTTCTCTCCAGCACAGAAATTTCAACACATTGTTCATGTTAGGGCAGATTGGAGCTTGGTCTCTGTTGACTGACACTCCGCTACCAGTCTCCATAAGGCCCTATAGCTGCCTCTATTGATTTGAATGGAAATAATTTGCTAATCCAAATAAAACTCCATGTCAGAAAGCTAACAGAAATTTCAGCCCATCATGATACCATACAAGAGAGGGAGAGAGCCACGGGGCTACTGGTGATCCTCCTTATGCTGAAGGGGGTATTGATGAGGGAGGTGTGTTTGTGCAGGGGCGTCATGTACCCATTTTTTTAGAGGGGGCACAAAGTATGTAAGGATAGATGGGGGGGAGATGTGGATAATTTACACCTGAAACAGCTTTTTCCTGCAATCCAGAGCGATTATCATTATGCCTAATTCTTTGTAGAAAACATGGCAATTATATGTTACACATATCAAGGCATCATAATATGTGTTTTAATAATTATGAGGTGCCAGATGACATTTTAACCAAGTATCTAAGCGTTCCTACAGAAGACATAAGCCTTGATTGATAAATATGGTCCTATGTACTGAGAGACTTTTGTTTACCAAAGACCCCACAATTAGACATTAGTTCAACCGGTTCCCGCTAATAAAAACGACTTCACAAAACATTATTGTCCAAATAATCTGTGCGCATCTCAAAAATGTTTTCCTCAGGTAATCGGTCTGCGTATGCCTGCACAGAATAGTAAGGCAGTAGAATAGTAAGGTAGATTATTATTATTATTATTATTACTTCTACTGCATGAGGCTATAAAAACTGCCACACCAAGTTGATGCCAGCAATGCCAGGATTTATTTTGCAACCTATCTGCCAAATCCATCAATTGTGCATGTTTCTCCCACTCATGTGCTCCTTCAAGGATGCTTTCAAATCAATATTTTTGCTTTGCTATATTACCAAATTAATGTTGTTGTCAGTGCAATTGAAAACAGGATACATTCCTTATGTTTCAGTAAACCATTAGCCAACACTTCAAAGATTAAACTAAGTGTCATCAAGAAAGTTTATCTCTTCATTTTATTTCAGTGATTACATTTATTTTTCCTGTTCTTGTGAACTCCAGGCTATAAAAAGTTAAACCTATCAATTGAAGGCCTATCACAAACCTCTTTTTGTATGAGATTCTGGTAGATGAATAAAAACATGTTCGCTGCATAAGCCAACCTATTATCTCTGATGTAAATGTATTGGTGATGGATACAGCGCTCACATAGGCTCCTTCAGTGCCAGAGCGTGTGAGCTAAAAGTCCTACCGGTAAATCTAATGAAATCACATTTTATTGGTCGCATACACAGGTTATTGCGGGTGTAGCGAAATGCTTGTGTTCCTAGCTCCAACGGTGCAGTAATATCTAACAATACACAACACATTGGTAAGTGCGGTCTAAGCAATTCCCTTATATCAAGTTACCTCCCCACATTTATTATATTGATGGAAAACTGTTGTCTACCTCGGGTCGCACACATTTGAATCCACATTTAATGCTAGCTCACAATCAAGGACGGCTGTGTAGGCCTATGACTATTAAAACATAAAACTATGTTTTAAATGAAATATTAGCTTTGGTCTGAAGCTGAAAAATACAGGAAATTCTAAATTCTAGCTAAATTTGACCTATGCACTAACAAGGCTTTTCAGCAGTTTTGACGTCTTCACTATTATTCTACAATGTAGAAAATAGTGAAAATAACGAAAAGCCCTTAAATGAGTAGGTGTGTCCAAACTTTTGACTGGTACTGTATGCACTAACAAGGATGTTCATCATAATCAGCTTGACTACTGCTAGAGTACTGTAAATTTATTGATCTACTGTTCTTCAACAACAGATGTACTCACATTGGATGGGTTGATTAGAATGCAAACCTTCTCTCAAACAGTCTAATACATAATCTTAGAGTAGGTTTACCCCATTAATGTACTTGGTAATGTTTTGACATGTTTTTTTCATGTAAGACATCCAATTCCACTCGTTTAAACATTATGGGAGGTTTTCCTGGACACATATTAAGCCTAGTCCTGAACTAAAAAGCAAGATCAATGGAAAATCTCCAGCCAAAATGATTTATAGTCCAGGACTAGATGTAATCTTTGTCCATGAAACCGCTCCTTAACCCTACATTTGACCTAGCCTAAAACATAAGCTTACTCAGACAAGGTAGTTGACAGCTTTTGAACATATTTTGAAGCTATACATGGTTTATGTTCCTGTTATAAACAGAGTTATGCAACCTTATATGTTGGGTTATGATAGGGTAAAACAGTCGCCCTATGCTCTTGAGACATTTACAAGTTAAAGTCTTTAGTGTCAGTATGTGATTGCTTCATAATTCTTTTCATTTTTGTATTATTTACACATTGATTCTTGAAGAAAATAAGTTCTATAAAAATGGCCAATGAGCTTAGTCCAATTGCAATTGTCATACCCCATTAGAACCACATATTGTTCTACTCAATTGTTTCTAAACAAACATTTTTGGTGTGTGTGTGTGTGTGTGTGTGTGTGGGGGGGGGGGGGGGGGGTAGCGCTCCTTTATTTTCTTAGCAGTACAGTTTTTCATAATGTTTGTTTTTTACTCATTTTCGGACAGCTCAACATTTTACTGGGATGGTCCAAAATAGAGGAGGTCTGTCAAACATTTTTTTTTTGGCTTTGGGTGTGGTTGCGTGTTGTTGTATTGGTCACAGGGGAAGGTAGTGCATCTTTTCACTGGTTTACATTCGCTCTTTTGCTGATTTTACTACTTCAGTCCTAGCCAAATATCCTCATCTGCTTGCATGCGCCTCCCCTATATCAAGGTGTTTTGGTACTTCCCTTATGCACTACGCTTTTCAGCACACCAACTTTTACTATATTACAGGTCAATATAGCCTACCAGTGTAACTGTCTATCCTGCCCTCTATCCACCATTCATAGTCACAATAGTGGTACTGTAGGTGGATAGTCCAGATCTGCAATAGGATAGCTAGCAATCATACCAAACATAAAAGCATTCGAAGCTGCATCAATTTCCAATATAAAAAAAATTGAAATAGCTGATAGGCAGAGGCCAGGTGCATCATTGAGCATGAAAGAACAGTGAAGACATGAGACACACAGCTCAAAAAGCTTACCTATTGATCTTGTTTAGGGACAATACAATTATCCTGCCTAGACTGGCCTATAACACCACAATGCAATGATTAATTGCATTGTTGTTTTCAAGTGAATACAAAATGACTTTAGGCTGCAGTGAAAATGTAGTTAATTCCATTTGGATCAGTTGTGGGTCTACTCTTCACAGTTCATAAGGTCTAGAAAGGCCCAGTAGCAGGCCAGTCTGGCTGTATTTTTACTTCTGATACTGAGATGCGCTGTCTGTTGCAGATCATAATTCTCCCAAGTCGTCCTATAATAATGTGGCCACATACGCTCCTGGCAGGTTCAGTTATTCAGGAAAGCTCCTCTCCAAACCGAACGGCTATTCATCACGCACCTAGAACCTAACACTTCTACATAGTCTAAATCTGTGTAATTTAACTTTTAAATTGATTACGTTTATGTGTGGCATAAACAGAACTAGTTTTAATCTGATAAGGCTACTTAAAAGTTTCCTGTAGGCATGCACAAGTTCATCCCAAAAATAATTCAAGCATCCTCAAAAAGGCTTGACATTAACACCCTAATGACTGTGGCAAGTGCACTAGTCCAGTGTCACTTTGAGTATGCCAGCACATCACGGTTCACCAGCAGCCCCGAACATTTAAAGAATAAGCTACAGACAAGCCAAAACAAGCTTGTAAGAATTGCACTTCAACTCCCCCCTCGTACTCATCTGGAGGTAGCGAATTTTAAGCAGCTAGGCTGACAACCTGTGGGGAAAATAAGTCGTTTTAATTAAACTTGGTCTGGTCCACAGAATTATCATGGATTCAGCCCCCAGGTACCCATCCAACTATTTTTCATTTGTTAGAGATGTCTATCAGCATAATACTGGAATATTCAATGTTTTAAATATAAGTCTATCTGGTAAGAACACATTTTTCTATACTGCCGCTGTCGAGCGGAACAAACTACCACAGAAACACAAAGCCATTTCAACTTTTAAAAATAATGTAAAAGCAAGCTAATGTGTGAACAGTAGGATATTTTTTGTCTGTATCTCTAATGTGTCTATGTAATTGTATATGTATTTTTATAAATACAATAAGGACCACAATGGAAATAAGTCCGACATTGTTGTGCAATCCCCGTCACTTGAAAAAAAATCTTTGTACTGTGTGTATAGAGTGCCTTCAGAAAGTATTCACACCCCTTAACTTTTTCCACATTGTTGTAACAGCCTGAATTTAAAATGGATTAAATGTTTATCACCGGCCTACACACAAAACCCCACAATGTCAAAGTGGAATAATGTCGTTGTTTTTTTATTTTACAAATGAATACAAATGAAAAGCTGTAACTTTTTGAGTCATTAATCATATGTATAACACTTGTATCTAATATCAATGTTTATGATGAGTATTTCTGTAATTTGATGTGGCTCTCTGCATTTTCACCGGATGTTTGTTTGAGACAATGCATTTCTGAACATAACACGCCAATTTCAAATGAGGTTTTTGGACATAAAGATTAACTTTATCGAACAAAACAAACATTTATTATCTAACATGGAGTCCTGGGATTGCCACCAGATGAAGATCATCAAAGGATAGCGATTCATTTTAACGCTATTTCTGACTTTTGTGATACCTCTCGTTCGTTGGAAAATGGCTGTATGGTTTTTGTGGCTAGGCGCTGACCTAACATAATCGCATGGTGTGCTTTCACCGTAAAGCCTTTTTGAAATCGGACACTGTGGTTGGATTAAGGAGAAGCTTATCTTTAACTTCTTTGGGATAGGGGGCAGTATTTTCACGGCCGGATAAAAAACGTACCCGATTTAATCTGGTTACTACTCCTGTCCAGAAACTAGAATATGCATTTTATTAGTAGATTTGGATATAAAACACTCTGAAGTTTCTAAAACTGTTTGAATGGTGTCTGTGAGTAAAACAGAACTCATATGGCAGGCAAGAACCTGAGAAGATTCCTTGCAGGAAGTGCCCTGTCTGACAATTTGTTGTCCTTCTGTTGCATCGCTATCGAAATTACAGAATCTGTGCTGTTACGTGACACTTTCTAAGGCTTCCATTGGCTCTCTAAAGCCGCCAGAAAGTGGAATGGGGTGTCTGCTGTCTCTGGGTAAAGTATAGGAGCAGAGTTTGTAAGTGGTCAGCCTGGGAACAGTGAGACTGGAGATGCGTGGTCACGAGAACTCGCCATTTTTTTCTTTCTCTCTTTGAATGAATACAACGTTGCCCGGTTGGAATATTATCGTTATTTTACGAGAAAAATAGCATAAAAATTGATTTAAACAGCTTTTGACATGCTTCTAAATCTGGTAATGGAATATTTTGACATTTTTTGTCACGGAATGCGCTCGCGCGTTACCCTTCGGATAGTGACCTGAACGCACGAACAAAACGGAGGTATTAGGGTATAACTATGGATTATTTGGAACCAAAACAACATTTGTGGTTGAAGTAGAAGTCCTGGGAGTGCATTCTGACGAAAACAGCAAAGGTAATCCAATTTTTCTAATAGTAATTCTGAGTTTACTGAGCCCCGACGTTGGCGGGTCTGAATAGCTAGCCTTGATGGCCGAGCTATGTACTCAGAATATTGCAAAATGTGCTTTCGCCGAAAAGCTATTTTAAAATCGGACATAGCGATTGCATAAAGGAGTTCTGTATCTATAATTCTTTAAATAATTGTTATTTATTTTGTCAACGTTTATCATGAGTAATTTAGTAAATTCACCTAACGTTTTCGGTGGGAATGCTAATGTAAAAAGCTGTTTTTTTCATATAAATATGAACTTGATTGAACAAAACATGCATGTATTGTATAACATAATGTCCTAGGAGTGTCATCTGATGAAGATCAAAGGTTAGTGCTTCATTTAGCTGTGTTTTGGGTTTGTGTGACATATGTGCTTGCATGTAAAATGGCTGTGTGATTGTTTTTGGCTATGTACTCTCCTAACATAATCTAATGTTTTGCTTTCGCTGTAAAGCCTTTTTGAAATCGGACAAGCCAATGGAAGCCTTAGTAATTTCGAAAGAGATGCAACAGAAGGACTACAAATTGTCAGACAGGCCACTTCCTGCTTGGAATCTTCTCAGGTTTTTGCCTGCCATATGAGTTCTGTTATACTCACTGACACCATTCAAACAGTTTTAGAAACTTCAGAGTGTTTTCTATCCAAATCTACTAATAATATACATATTCTCGTTTCTGGGAAAGAGTAGTAACCAGTTTAAATCGGGTACGTTTTTTATCCGGCCGTGAAAATACTGCCCCCTAGCCCAGACAGGTTAACGAGAGTCTTGTCTTTAAAATGGTGTAAAATAGTTGTATGGTTGAAAAATGGAAATTATTGCATTTGAGGTATTTGTATTTCGCGCCATGTTCTTCCATTGGATATTTGGAGAGGCGTTCCGCTAGCGGAACTTCTAGATGCAAGAGGTTTTAAGGAACCTAAATATCCATCTCTGCTAAAATCTGGGTAAAATATTAAAAGGAATGTGAGTCTTATTTAGTACATTTAGTAATTGCTTGCTTTTCTGAAGTGTAACAACCTGCCAGCAGGCATGCCAGCTAAGATAGTTAGACAACCTACTCTAACTTGATTGATTGTCTGAAATAGCTTGATAGCTAGTTGGTTGGTAGATGGCAGCCTTCCCTGTAGCTCAGTTGGTAGAGCATGGTGTTTGCAATGCCAGGGTTGTGGGTTCGATTCCCACGGGGGGCCAAGTACGAAAAAAAAAAAATGTATTAAATGAAAATGAAATGTGTGCATTCACTACTGTAAGTCGCTCTGGATAAGAGCGTCTGCTAAATGACTAAAATGTAAAAAATGTAAAATGTAGATTGGGAACCAATCTAACTGGTTAGCTAAGGCCAACTTCATGAAATTGCTAGGTGGCTAGTTTACAGAGAAACAACAATAATACAAATCAATAGGCTACATAGCTTGATCAAATTCATTAAAACATACTTCCTCCTGCCCATCACCAGCAGCTAAAATCAAATGCTGTGTATGTGTGTCACTCTACACTCTCCTCCTCCACTGACGATATTGTATGCACTAGAGTATCTAGTGTGCCCCCTCCGCAAAATACAGCTGACATATATCTTTATAAATAATTGTAAAATGTTTAATTAATTAATTTAACATTAACAAAAATAAAAGACATTTGAGGGGCCAGGTGCCTAAAGGCATGACGCCACTGTGTGTGTGTGTGCGTGCGTGCAGCATCATCGATCGTGAGCATAGGGACCATGAGTCAATCATTTCCTTACAACTCATAATAAACCCTAAAGAGTAAAAGAGCTTGAATCAGTCCCTGATCACTTTGATCTGTGGAGGCTCAGTGGATAATCACCCACCACACACAACAGGGGCCCTGCCTCTCCTTGCCTGCCCCAATCATCCCCAGCTTCCAAATTTACTCATTCATCCCCACTCCTCTCCTGTGTATCCAGGTCATTGAGTGTTCAGTCAATTTACCTGGTAAAATAAATAAATAAATTTAAAAAAAAATGTTCATCTGG
Organism: Salmo trutta; assembly: GCF_901001165.1. Lineage (NCBI taxonomy): Eukaryota > Metazoa > Chordata > Actinopteri > Salmoniformes > Salmonidae > Salmo > Salmo trutta. The sequence goes on from NC_042976.1 coordinate 52,343,792, forward strand.
GTTTAAAACACCGGGAGACCCCCTAGGGTCCTTGTAGACCCCCATAACCTCTGAGGGGTCCTTGTGTGGCGTGCCATGCCAAAGGTTGATGCACAAGTCAGGAGCCAAGACCTCCATTAAGAGACAGGCACCTTAACACAAATAAATGTGTGTGTGTGTGTGTGTGTGTGTGTGTGTGTGTGTGTGTGTGTGTGTGTGTGTGTGTGTGTGTGTGTGTGTGTGTGTGTGTGTGTGTGTGTGTGTGTGTGTGTGTGTGTGTATCTATGGTAGGGGTGGGAATAGTGCGTGCGTGCGTATGTGTGTGAGTGTGCATGCTGTTGGCACGACTACAGTATGCATTGGTTGAAGGTCAGTTTTCAATTCAAATTTCTCCCTACCATCATAGCTATGCCAATATGACAGCAATGTCTATGAAAATGTGCAAATAAAGGTGATTTTAGGTACACAATACACGCCCCGCATCTCGTGATGATCTTTCTGGATTTATGACAGTTCGTTAGCATTAGGGTTGTCAGAATCTTTTTTGCCCAAATGTAGCTCAATTTCGTAAGATTAAAACGAGGCTGCAGCGTCTATAAGGTGACCATTACACTTAGAGCCATTTGGACTGAATAAATTTGCATTATATTCACAATTTACTGCTCTCATGTGCACATTTCTGCCCAGTAAAAACCAACGATTTGCTACCTTTTTGTAGCATTTCTGACAATGCTAACATATTTTCAGCCAAATCTCAGAGTTCTAAAACCAGGTGCAACTCGGTTGCTGTGCAACAGTAGCAACTAACTCGTAGAAAGCTAGCAGCTGTAGCTAGCTAGCTAACACCAGTTGGATGAGAATCAAAAGAAAGGTAGCTAGATAGCAAAATATACCTACAGTATGGAAAGTTTATCATATGGCTGAAGTCATCTATGTGTAATCAGAGCACAAACAAATAAGTTAGCAAATGTCCTTTGCTGCTATTATAGCCAGTTAGATGCAAACTTTAGGAAAAATGCCACACTGCTAATTTATAGTGCATGCACACCAGAAAAAAACATGTTGTTAGAAGATCCAGGGCAAATTCTATCCCTTACCTTATGCATTCATTTAGTATGCTCCCTCCTTTGTCAATGCAACTTCATCTCATTATAATCAAAATTTGCACTGACTGATCAACACAGTCTCAAGTTACTGTTCAATGTGTTCCCGCCTTCCAAAAATAAAAATTAGAAGGGAGTTTATCATATGGCTGAAGTCATCTGTGTGTAATCAGAGCACACAAAGCATGCAGATAAAACATCATCATAGCGATCATTGCTTGCTTGTGCGACCTGTGCACAGTCAAAAGAAAACGCCATGCTTGCTAACTTGATTAGTTATGTGATAAAATGAAGCGGTTTTCAACACAACTGTTCTAGAGAGATAGATAGAAAAATATATACACACAAATCTCTCTCAAACCGACACACAATGTGCACAGCTGCAGACTGTTTGAGAGTGATATGACATCAAGTATCCACACAAAATTTAAATGTCTGACCTCCATTTCAGTTCTGGCTCGGGCCAGCTCCTTGAATCCAGACACACGGCCAAAAACACACACTTACAGCCATGTTTGTTCCTCCTTCTAGACTTACTACAGTCTGAGATGAGCTATGGGACCTCCCACAATGTAGCCGAGACACCCATTCACAGCCAAATCAGTCCAAATCAGTCCAACAACCCAAATTCTGCTTTTCCAAACGGTATGCATCTTATGGACTGTCTATGTACAATGAAAGCTAGCCTTGTGAAAAATAGTATGATATATAATATTGAGATTCTGATCGATGTCTTCTGTACATACAGTACATGGTGAATTGAATTGAGAAAAGGGAGAAGGCTGAGCCTTGGAGAACGCCAAAAGGTGTTTTTAATAACTCAAAGCACTCCCAAAACCTCCTACTTTCTCAGCATTAGGACCTTTCTCAAAAGCACTGATTGAGTATTCATGCGGCGTCGTGTTTGTTTATCTGCGTGTTAACACGCGGAAAGTCCTAGTTAAACACATTGCGTATTCATACACTACATGAAAGCGGGAGACAGTGAAATTTGCGCATTATATATTAGCCACTGAGCATAATCTCAGTTAACACAAGTCTCTTCCTATTCTCTCATGCGCCGCCTCACCCCCTGCCGTGTTTTTGTTGCACCACCCATTTTGCTAAATAATTCATTCAGCCTTGAAATTCCACCCATAATCTATACCTTTCCATATGCAAAAAGCAGTGGAGAACAGAGGACTCTATGGTGACTCTACTCTGTTATAATGACTACTATTGAAGGATGCATACGAACAGAGCCCCTGTGACTTTGTGTTTTTAATTTACATTTACATTTAAGTCATTTAGCAGACGCTCTTATCCAGATTAATGTGTGTTAATTTTCACAATGGCACATTGTATAGCCTACAGTGTAATGCTTTTTTTTTTGACAGCACCAGAACATAGACAGTGCTCTGCGGTCTGTATTTTGCTGTCATTCCTCCCTTGCCATCTTTCCCTGTACATTTGTTTACATCCAGATTCAGACGTCAGGTTCAAGTGAGTAGAGGAGTGAGTCCCATCCTCTCACCCAACCACATCTACATAAGAGGATATCTTCATTTTATTTTCCCCCCCTTTTATATTTAGGCAGCCTGCCTGCCTGTATGCCTCTCCCTATAGCTCCCTCTCCAACTGCCAATCCCTCTTACCAACAGCCATCCCTTTCCACCTGCCAACCTCTTTTATCAACCCCCCTCCCACTCTCTGGGTTGTGGCTGAGCTCCCTGGTGTGAGGGTTGGCTCCTGAAACCACTTGCAGCAACTCCTCTCTCTTATCCTCTCTCAAGCCAGCCATCCAGTCAGCTAGACATACAGGCAAACATCTACTGTATTAATGGGTTCCTCTTCACACCACATCACTGCATTGCTGTTAGTTCTATGCTGACTGACTGACAGTTCTACTTAACGTATTCTCAAATGAGACTGATGAAGATTCAATCAAAAGTACATCATAGTGGCTTGGAATTATGATGCTGTTTATAAAGACGCAATTCATTTGTAGAAAAACCTTTTTGTCTCATTGTGATATCGTCAGTGTTACTTTTAATGAAGTATAACAATCTTGCTAGTTAAAAATGTATTCTCATTGAACAGTGGAAGTAGAGGTATCAGGACGAAATACATTTTTACATAATATGTACATAAACTTTCCAATTCACATTAGCAACAGGGATGTCACGAGCTGAGATAGGGTTCGGGGGACGTTCTTGCTTCACACCTCAAATGTACCATGAATGTCAAATTGGTCCCAAAAAAGAAAAACAAACAGCAACAGCTGAGAAATTAAATCTACAAGGGCTCATGTGTATGACATGACGGGAGCCATCATCTCTCTTATATTATGACAGGCCAGGACATAATCTGCAGCAAGATCTACTGTCTCTATGTTTTCTTAAAAAACAAACGCAAATTCTCTCAACACGCAGTTCAAGAAATCTTGCAGTTCCTGATTTTCAGGAGATACAGTGCCTTCAGAAAGTATTCACATCCTTTTCAGTTGCCCACATTTTTTGTGTTACAGCCTGAATTGATTAAATAGAGATTGTGTCACTGCCCAACACAATTCCCCATCATGTCAAAGTAGAATTACCCCTTTGTTATGGCAAGCCTAAATAAGTTAAGGATACATTTTTTTGCTTAAGTCATAATAAATTGCATGTTTAAAACAGTGTTTAACAGGATTTTTGAATGACTACCTCATCTCCATACCCCACACATACAGATGGTAAGGTCCCTCAGTTAGCAGTGAATTTCAAACCCATTTTCAACCACAAAGACCAGGGAGGTTTTCCAAAAAATGTAATAATTACACTTTAGATGGTGTATCAATACACCCAGTCATGACAAAGATAATGGCATCCTTCCTAACTCAGTTGCCGGAGAGGAGTGAAACCGCTCACCATGAGGCCAATGGTGACATTTAAACAGTTAGAGTTGAATGGCTGTGATAGGGGAAAACTGAGAATGGATCAACAACATTGTAGTTAATCTACAATACTAACCTAAATGACAGAATACAGAATAAAATATTTTCAAAGCATGTGTCGTGTCTTTGGCTATGCCGGATTAAGTGATATGACATGCTAATTTATAAAATTATTTCTCTGTAATTAATATTACCTGATTAAGCTAATCATGTAAATGTGATTAACTAGAAAGTTGGGGCACCACAGAAGAACGTTTATAGAGCTGTTATCTTCCGAATAAACTCTTAAAATACTTAGTAATATTTTACATCGATAGCAGTCAATATTAACCCTTATCTTATTTTCAGTCTCATAATGAAAGTTGTCAATTCTTGGTTATCTTCACGAACCCTGGCTAACAAGTTGAATCAGCAATACAAAATTGGGTTTAATTATTTATTTACTAAATACCTAACTAATCACACAGAATTACAAATACACAGAATACAATGATGTCATACAGAATTCATCCTGGTGGACGGAGCCTGTATCATGGCTGGTTACACAAAGGAAGGGGGGGTTGGGCTTGAATGAAAGGGCGGGAAGACTTAGGAACAAAGAAACAGCAGCTATGCTATCGTAAATACATTATCTTATGCATTCTAAATTACCGCCCATTTGGAAAAGGAAAATGCAATAAATATTTACTCTGAGCTGCGCTTCGGTAGGTTGGTCGTAGATGCTGGCCGGGTTGGCCAACAGATCTTCCTGTAGTGGAAGAATGTCAATGGTGGCAAATTGGATACGTGGTGGTATCTTCGTCTGGTTGTTAGACTGGATCCGTCGTCCGTCCTTTCCTAGCCCACGTTAGCAGCGGCTAACTCAACGGCTAGGAAGTATCACTTCTGTAGTGAATAAGCTCAAAGTTCATACCAGTTCATACCATAGCTCACGCCGAGGTTGGCTTAGTTCTGTCCTTGATATGTGTCTGTCCTTCTAACGTAGAGGCTGCAGACCTCACGTACTGGAACACACTGGTTATCTTTTCGTCAAATACTTATATAGTGGAGAGGAGGGAAGGAGGTGTTTCATCGTTTATAACCCCTGTCTCTTCACAGGGTTGGCCACTGATCGGGCAGGGCACTTTCCTTATGAAAACCCAATTCTCTCATTTGGAAGCTAAAATTACATTTAATCTCCTAACAAACAATTTCAATATCAAACATTTCAATTGCATAACAATTCCATGTGTCTTTGATAACTAGAGGGTGTATACTTTTTCAGGTACAGTTTATGTCGTCCTGTCATCAATCATAATGTCTCAGATAACAATGAACTGACATACATACTCATTACGTTATCAAGCATATTTCCAACTGGTTTTATTATCAAAAGATGGTTCCTTTTCCCCATTTGTTTGATGTTCCCAGACTCTCTATATTTAACACAGGCTATTCAAGTCCTTCAGTAGGGTCAGAGAGAGAGGGGAAGGGAGAAAGGTATTTATGGGGGGGTCATAAACCTTACCCACAGGCCAACTTCATGACACATGCATCTAGTTAGCAGTAAGGCACGAATGTAAAACTGCAAAAAAAAGTGGCAAAGTAATTAACTTTATGTCCTGAATACAAAGAGTTATGTTTGGGGCAAATCCAACACAACACGGAGTACCAATCTTCATTTTTTTCATGCATGGTGGTGGCTCCATCATGTTATGGGTATGCTTGTCATCGGCAAGGACTAGGGATATTTTTTTTGTATAAAAATAAATAGAATAGATCTAAGCACAGGCAAAACCCTAGAGGAAAACCTGGTTCAGTCTGCTTTCCAACAGACACTGGGAGACAAATGTACCTTTCAGCAGGAAAGTAATTTGATACCTCTATTTAGAATTAGATTGAATTTCGTTTTGCCAATAATTAGCGTATGTGTTATTTCTTAGAATTTTGTTATTTGTGGTCGAACGACAATTTAGCTGGCGTTTTGGGGCCAGTTGCTCTAAAGGGTCACTCTCTGGGTTGCGGTGATTGCATAAGAAAGCCTTGTGATGATAATATTCTGGATCCCAGTGTGTTAAAACTTCTTAGGGCTAGGGGGCAGTATTGAGAATTTTGAAAAAAATATGTGCCAATTTTTAACTGCCTCCTACACCAACTCAGAAGCTAGAATATGCATATTATTGTTCAGGTTTGGATAGAAAACACTCTGAATTTTCTAAAACTGTTTGAATGGTGTCTGTAAGTATAACAGAACTCATATGGCAGTCAAAACCCTGAGACAAGTTCTGACAGGAAGTGGATACATGATGTGTTGAATTACCTTTAAGCCTATGCCATTGAAACACACAGGGGCTTATTAATCTTTGAGCACTTCCTATGGCTTCCACTAGATGTCACCAGTCTTTACAAAGTGTTTTGAGTCTTCTACTGTGAGATCTGACCGAACAAGAGCCATGGAACGGTGATGGCCGATTAGACTCTGGCGCGCGAGTTCATGTTGGGTACTCTCGTTCCAATACGTTTTAAAAGAGACTGCAATCGTCCGCCTTGAATATTATTCATGTTCTGGTTAAAAAAGGCACTAATGATTTATGCTATACAACGTTTGACATGTTTGAACGAACGTAAATATTTTTTTCCCCCTCGTTCATGAAGTGAAGTCCGGCGGCATAGATCATGTGCTAACAACACGGAGCTTTTTGGACATAAATGATGAGCTTTTTCGAACAAAACTACATTCGTTATGGACCTGGGATTCCTGGAAGTGACATCTGATGAAGAGAATCAAAGGTAATGGATTATTTACATAGTATTTTCGATTTCTCCAACATGGCGGTTAGTCTGTATCGCAAAGCGTATTTTTCTGGGCGCAGTGCTCAGATTATTGCAAAATGTGATTTCCCAGTAAGGTTATTTTTAAATCTGGCAAGCCGGTTGCGTTCAAGAGATGTAAATCTATAATTCTTTGAATGACAATATAATATTTTACCAATGTTTTCGAATAGTAATTATTTAATTTGTTGTGTTGATTTGACTGGCGGTTATTGGAGGGAAACGATTTCCTGAACATCAACGCCATAGTAAAACGCTGTTTTTGGATATAAATATGAACTTGATAGAACTAAAAATGCATGTATTGTCTAACATAATGTCCTAGGAGTGTCATCTGATGGAGATTGTCAAAGGTTAGTGCATAATTTTAGCTGGTTTTCTGCTTTTGGTGACGCCTGTCTTTGAATTGACAAAACATTACACACAGCTATTGTCAATGTACTCTCCTAACATAATCTAACTTTATGCTTTCGCCGTAAAGCCTTTTTGAAATCGGACAACGTGGTTAGATTAAGGAGATGTTTATCTTTCAAAGGGTGTAAGATAGTTGTAGGTTTGAGAAATTTGAATTATGACATTTAATTGTTTTCAAATTTGGCGCTCTTGATATTTCACCTGTTGTTGATAGGGTGTACCAGGGGTGGCACGCTTGCGTCCCACATAGCCCCTAGAGGTTAAAGGAAAAATTCTTCGTCCAATTAAAAGTTCTGATGTCCAGAAGCTCTTTTCGGTCATAAGAGATGGTAGCAGCAACATTATGTACAAATTTAATTAAACATTGCGAAAAAACAAATGCGTAAAAACAAAACAAAAAAGCACAGTTGGTTAAGAGCCCATAAAATGGCAGCCATCCCCTCCTGCGCAATTATCATTTAAGCCAAATTCTAATTGATGGGTTAAATTGGTCTTTCTAATTGCAAAATGTGTCTGTGCTTTATCTGTTAGAGACTTTATGGTCATGTCAAAATGCCTAGACCAAGGTAAGCATAATTGGTGATGTGTTTCAGGGTTGTTTCTCTGAGGCTGAGATCTGGACTTTTTCTGATTAATGGTTAGTGTCCAGTCCTTTCAATACTGTTTTAGCAAGGAAAGGCTTTGTTGTAGCCCCTGTTTTGTTGGTGAAAAGATTAAGTCGTCGGCATATAAAATAAACTTTATTTATTCATCTTCTAGGTGTGTCCCAGGGATGTAGATTGTAATATGGTAGCCAGTTCATTTATATGTACATGTTGAATAAGGTTGGACTAATATACCAACCTTATTTTATTCCTCTGTCCCGACAAAATAACTATTATTTTGTTGTCAACTTTTACAAAACATTTGTTTTCATTATATACTGTATATCACATAAAAAATATGATATTTCTTGCCTCCTACACTATTTGAAGGAGTTTGAAGAACATACCTTCATGCCATATGGAATCAAAGGCATTTTGAAAGTCTATAAAACCGGCAAATATTTTTTGACCAAGGTGTGTAGGGTACATACACTATATACACAAAGTACAGTACCAGTCAACAGTTTGGACACCTACTCATTCCAGGGTTGTCACGACTTCCGCCAAAGTCGGTCCTTCTCCTTGTTCGGGCGGTGTTTGGCGGTCGAAGTCACTGATCCATTTTTCATTGGTTTGTCTTGTCTTCTTTCACACCTGGTTCCAATCCCATCAATTACATGTTATATACACTGCTCAAAAAATAAAGGGAACACTTAAACAACACAATGTAACTCCAAGTCAATCACACTTCTGTGAAATCAAACTGTCCACTTAGGAAGCAACACTGATTGACAATAAATTTCACATGCTGTTGTGCAAATGGAATAGACAACAGGTGGAAATTATAGGCAATTAGCAAGACACCCCCAATCAAGGAGTGGTTCTGCAGGTGGTGACCACAGACCACTTCTCAGTTCCTATGCTTCCTGGCTGATATTTTGGTCACTTTTGAATGCTGGCGGTGCTTTCACTCTAGTGGTAGCATGAGACGGAGTCTACAACCCACACAAGTGGCTCAGGTAGTGCAGCTCATCCAGGATGGCACATCAATGCGAGCTGTGGCAAGAAGGTTTGCTGTGTCTGTCAGCGTAGTGTCCAGAGCATGGAGGCGCTACCAGGAGACAGGCCAGTACATCAGGAGATGTGGAGGAGGCCGTAGGAGGGCAACAACCCAGCAGCAGGACCGCTACCTCCGCCTTTGTGCAAGGAGGAGCAGGAGGAGCACTGCCAGAGCCCTGCAAAATGACCTCCAGCAGGCCACAAATGTGCATGTGTCTGCTCAAACGGTCAGAAACAGACTCCATGAGGGTGGTATGAGGGCCCGACGTCCACAGGTGGGGGGTTGTGCTTACAGCCCAACACCGTGCAGGACGTTTGGCATTTGCCAGAGAACACCAAGATTGGCAAATTCGCCACTGGCGCCCTGTGCTCTTCACAGATGAAAGCAGGTTCACGTGACAGAGTCTGGAGACGCCGTGGAGAACGTTCTGCTGCCTGCAACATCCTCCAGCATGACCGGTTTGGCGGTGGGTCAGTCATGGTGTGGGGTGGCATTTCTTTGGGGGGCCGCACAGCCCTCCATGTGCTCGCCAGAGGTAGCCTGACTGCCATTAGGTACTGAGATGAGATCCTCAGACCCCTTGTGAGACCATATGCTGGTGCGATTGGCCCTGGGTTCCTCCTAACGCAAGACAATGCTAGACCTCATGTGGCTGGAGTGTGTCAGCAGTTCCTGCAAGAGGAAGGCATTGATGCTATGGACTGGCCCGCCCGTTCCCCAGACCTGAATCCAATTGGGCACATCTGGGACATCATGTCTCGCTCCATCCACCAACGCCACGTTGCACCACAGACTGTCCAGGAGTTGGCGGATGCTTTAGTCCAGGTCTGGGAGGAGATCCCTCAGGAGACCATCCGCCACCTCATCAGGAGCATGCCCAGGCGTTGTAGGGAGGTCATACAGGCACGTGGTGGCCACACACACTACTGAGCCTCATTTTGACTTGTTTTAAGGACATTACATCAAAGTTGGGTCAGCCTGTAGTGTGGTTTTCCACTTTAATTTTGAGTGTGACTCCAAATCCAGACCTCCATGGGTTGATAAATTGGATTTCCATTAATTATTTTTGTGTGATTTTGTTGTCAGCACATTCAACTATGTAAAGAAAAGATTATTTCATTAATTCAGATCTAGGATGTGTTATTTTAGTGTTTTTATTTTTTTGAGCAGTGTATTTAACCCTCTGTTTCCCCTCATGTCCTTGTCGGAGATTGTATGTTGTGTATTTTGTGTTGGTGCGCGACGGGTTTTGTACCCACTTTTTTTTTATTTTGTAATTTTGGTTTTGGAGTTTGTGAAGCACTGATTAAACAACTCCGTTTATACCAAGTTCGATTCTCCTGCGCCTGACTTCCCTGCCACCAACACGCACCCATTACAAGGGTTTTTCTTTATTTTTACTATTTTCTACATTGTAGAATAATAGTGAAGACATCACAACTTGGAAATAACATATGGAGTTATGTAGTAACCAAAAAAGTGTAACACAAACCCAAATATATTTTAGATTTTTCAAAGTAGCCATCCTAAGCCTTGATGGCATTCTCTTAACCAGCTACTCCTAGAATGCTTTTCCATCAACCTTGAAGGAGTTCCCACTTATGTTGAGCACTTGTTGGCTGCTTTTCCTTCACTCTGCGGTCCAACTCATCTCAAACCATCTCAATTGGGTTGAGGTCAGGTGATTGTGGAGGTCAGGTCATCTGAAGCAGCACTCCATCACCCTCCTTGGTTAAATATCCCTTACACAGCCTGGAGGTGTGTTGGGTCATTGTCCTATTGAAAAACAAATGATAGTGGGACTATCCGCAAACCAGATGAGATGGCGTATAACATAGACACTGGACTGAGGAACTTTCAGAAGAACTCTGCCTAGAAGGCCAGAATCCCGGAGTTGCCTCTTCTCTGTTGATGTTTAGACTGGTATTTTGCGGGTACTATTTAATGAAGCTGCCAGTTGAGGACTTGTGAGGTGTCTGTTTCTCAAACTGGACACTAATGTCCTTGTCCTCTTGCTCAGTTGTGCACCGGGGCCTCCCACTCCTTCTCTGGTTAAAGCCAGTTTGCACTGTTCTGTGAAGTGAGTAGTGTACTGTGTTGTACGGGATCTTCAGTTTCTCGCATGGAATAGCCTTCATTTCTCAGAACAAGAATAGACTGACGAGTTTCAGAAGAAAGATCTTTATTTCTGGCCATTTTGAGCCTGCAATTGAACCCACAAATGCTGATGTTCCAGATACTCAACTAGTCTAAAGAAGGCCAGTTTTATTTCTTCTTTAAATCAGCACAACAGTTTTCAGCTGTGCTAACATAATTGCAAAAGGGTTTTCCAATGATCAATTAGCATTTTAAAATGATAAACTTGGATTAGCTAACACAATGTGCTGTTGGAACACTGGAGTGATGGTAGGTGATAATGGACCTCTGTATGCCTATGTACAGTGGGGCAAAAAAGTATTTAGTCAGCCACCAATTGCGCAAGTTCTGCCACTTAAAAATATGATTTTCATCATAGGTACACTTCAACTATGACAGACAAAATAAGAAAAAAAAATCCAGAAAATCACATTGTAGGATTTTTTATGAATTTATTTGCAAATTGTGGTGGAAAATAAGTATTTGGTCAATAACAAAAGTTTCTCAATACTTTGTTATATACCCTTTGTTGGCAATGACACAGGTCAAACGTTTTCTGTAAGTCTTCATAAGGTTTTCACACACTGTTGCTGGTATTTTGGCTCATTCCTCCATGCAGATCTCCTCTAGAGCAGTGATGTTTTGGGGCTGTCGCTGTGCAACACGGACTTTCAACTCCCTCCAAAGATTTTCTATGGGGTTGAGATCTGGAGACTGGCTAGGCCACTCCAGGACCTTGAAATGCTTCTTACGAAGCCACTCCTTCGTTGCCTGGGTGGTGTGTTTGGGATCATTGTCATGCTGAAAGACCCAGCCACATTTCATCTTCAATGCCCTTGCTGATGGAAGGAGGTTTTCACTCAAAATCTCACGATACATGGCCCCATTCATTCTTTCCTTTACAAGGATCAGTCGTCCTGCTCCCTTTGCAGAAAAACAGCCCCAAAGCATGATGTTTCCACCCCCATGCTTCACAGTAGGTATGGTGTTCTTTGGATGCAACTCAGAATTCTTTGTCCTCCAAACACGACGAGTTGAGTTTTTACCGAAAAGTTCTATTTTGGTTTCATCTGACCATATGACATTCCCCCAATCCTCTTCTGGATCATCCAAATGCTCTCTAGCAAACTTCAGACGGGCCTGGACATGTACTGGCTTAAGCAGGGGGACACATCTGGCACTGCAGGATTTGAGTCCCTGGCGGCGTAGTGTGTTACTGATGGTAGGCTTTGTTACTTTGGTCCCAGCTCTCTGCAGGTCATTCACTAGGTCCCCCGTGTCCTTCTGGGATTTTTGCTCAACGTTCTTGTGATCATTTTGACCCCACGGGGTGAGATCTTGCGTGGAGCCCCAGATCGAGGGAGATTATCAGTGGTCTTGTATGTCTTCCATTTCCTAATAATTGCTCCCACAGTTGATTTATTCAAACCAAGCTGCTTACCTATTGCAGATTCAGTCTTCCCAGCCTGGTGCAGGTCTACAATTTTGTTTCTGGTGTCCTTTGACAGCTCTTTGGTCTTGGCCATAGTGGAGTTTGGAGTGTGACTGTTTGAGGTTGTGGACAGGTGTCTTTTATACTGATAACAAGTTCAAACAGGTGCCATTAACCTGTTTAGGATAGGGGGCAGTATTTTCACGGCAGGATAAAAAACGTACCCGAATTAATCTGGTTATTACTCCTGCCCAGAAACTAGAATATGCATATAATTATTTGATTTGGATAGAAAACACCCTAAAGTTTCTAAAACTGATTGAATGGTGTCTGTGAGTATAACAGAACTCATATGGCAGGCCAAAACCTGAGAAGATTCTATATGGGAAGTGCCCTGTCTGACCATTTCTTGGCCTTCTGTAGCCTCTTTATCAAAAATAGAGGATCTCTGCTGTAACGTGACATTTTCTAAGGCTCCCATAGGCTCTCAGAAGGCGCCAGAATGGGGAATGATAACTCTGCAGTCCCTGGGTGAAAAACAGTAGGGATTTTGGAAAGTGGTCAATCTGAGAACAATGACACTGGCGCGCGTGTTAAGACTCCATTTTCTATTTTCAGTGTTTGAACGAAAACAAGGTCTCCCGGTTGGAATATTATCGCTATTTTACGAGAAAAATCGCATAAAAATTGATTTTAAACAGCGTTTGACATGCTTCGAAGTACGGTAATGGAATATTTTGAATTTTTTTGTCACGATATGCGCCGGTGCGTCACCCTTCGGATAGTGTCTTGAACGCAAGAACAAAACGCAGCTATTTGAATATAACTATGGATTATTTGGAAACAAAACAACATTGGGTGTTGAAGTAAAAGTCTTGGGAGTGCATTCTGACGAAGAACAGCAAGGGTAATCCAATTTTTCTTATAGTAAATCTGAGTTTGGTGAGTGCCAAACTTGGTGGGTGTCAAAATAGCTAGCCATGATGGCCGGGCTATCTACTCAGAATATTGCAATATGTGCTTTTGCCGAAAAGCTATTTTAAAATCGGACACCGCGATTGCATAAAGGAGTTCTGTATCTATAATTCTTAAAATAATTATGTTTTTTGTGGACGTTTATCGTGAGTAATTTAGCAAATTCACCGGAAGTTTCCGGTGGGTATGCTAGTTCTGAACGTCACATGCTAATGTAAAAAGCTGGTTTTGATATAAATATGAACTTGATTGAACAAAACATGCATGTATTGTATAACATAATGTCCTAGGAGTGTCATCTGATGAAGATCATCAAAGGTTAGTGCTGCATTTAGCTGTGGTTTTGGTTTTTGTGACATTAAATGCTAGCTTGAAAAATGGGTGTGTGATTATTTCTGGCTGGGTACTCTCCTGACATAATATAATGTTTTGCTTTCGTTATAAATCCTTTTTGAAATCGGACAATGTGGTTAGATAAAGGAGAGTCTTGTCTTTAAAATGGTGTAAAATAGTCATATGTTTGAAAAATTGAAGTTTTTGAATTTTTGAGGTGTTTGTAATTCGCTCCACGCTCTATCATTGGATATTGGTGAGGCGTGTGATTTTCTGGATTTTTTTTCCTCATTTTGTCTGTCATAGTTGATCACAGGCCTTTCTCATCTTTTTAAGTGGGAGAACTTGCACAATTGGTGGCTGACTAAATACTTTTTTGCCCCACTGTAGATATTCCATAAAAATCTGCCGTGTCCATCTACAATAGTCATTTCCAACATTAACAATGTCTACACTGTATTTCTGATCAATTTGATGTTATTTTAAATGGACAGAATGTGCTTTTCTTTCAAAAACAAGGACTTTTCTAAGTGACTCCAAACTTTTGAACGGTAGTGTGTATATATAGTATATACACATATTACAAGAGATAACAGAAAACATTCTATACAGTCAGATCCTCTATGGGATGTAGGTGTGCATAAAGGTGTCAGTAGTTGGTGTGCATGTGTGAGCTTAATAATTTACCTTGTAGGGTGAATCACACTTACAGCCTCATTCACATAGTGATACGTGTGATAGTGCATTTTATTATCCTGAAAATATTCAGGTGGGGCATCTCCCCCAACTGACAGCTACTTCCTGCTAATTATGAGCAGAGACCTCCAACCAATCCCTCCCACATGGATCAACTGACGTGACAAAGCCACTCACACAAACATTGTTAGCGGACACAAACTACCACACTTCCAGTACCAGTAAGTGAACTGATGGAGATGGGAAGATAGTAGATGGAGAGCACAGGAGGCGCAACGTAGGCTCATCCCCACAGCAGACATTGTTTATACATGCAGATTGAGGGAACAACATTCAGAAGGTGTTCGCAGGAGGCACCCTGCAACGACCGGCATAATTAAATGAATTGACTAAAAGGGATTTAATGAATATCCCAGCACAGCATCAGGTCAATGCCGTGCACAAATTAAAGGCCAGGTCTAAAGAGTTCAATATCGGTGCACTTGAACTAAGGGAAATAAAATAATGCATTCAGGCCGGCGTTTTGCCTTGTATGTGTAGTGTGTTAAGACTTGGCTTTTATTTAGATCATTCCGACTCTAAGATTTAGTTTCATCGTGTTTGTACCCCTTGTCTATCTTTTCAGCATGTGTGTTTACACAACCAAAACAAAATAGTGTGTGTAATAATTATATATTTTAATTGATAGTGTTTTACCTTATATGGAGAGCCTACCTCTCTGCCAATAAGAGCTAGTATTCACTTTTCCCTCTCCCCACTCAGACATCTGCCAGACGTCCTAGCAAAATTCTTGCTTGAGAAGTTGTTCTTTGCTAAGAAGCTTAATTGTTACCCAGAAATGATTTGATATTAAGACAAAATGGCTGCATTGGACCTTGAACTCCATCCCACGCAAACAGGCAGAAATTTCAGGCGGTCTTTTTAAAGGGCATTATTTACATTTTTGACAAATTCACAGTATTATTCAAACATCATAGTGTGGATATAATGAAAATCACGTTTTTGACTGCACTGGGCCTTTAAAATATTGTAATTAGACAGGAATATGAAACATATCGCTCAATATTACCTTCCAGATAAACACTGGGAATTTAATTACCAAAAGGCTGACCTGCATATTCATATAATTACTGAAAAATGCCACCAGACAGTGAATTCTGAAGTTAGTAATTAAATCACGAAAAGTGAAGGGAAAAAACAAACAGAATCAAGAAACAAAGCAGAATGTCAAACGTTGCAAACTGGTCGCTTGACTAATCATCCACCATTGGAACCGATCCTGAATTAAATCCGGTCTCATTAATTCACTTCATTAAATCAAAATTTAGACAAAGTGAATGTAATTAGCCAACAGATGACACCTTCCTTCTGTATGACACCAGGCTGGAATGTTGCACCTTTTAGTCTCACAGTCATGTCTGAATCATCCACCCCTGGACACTGATCTTTAGTCATTTTGGTATATTTCCACACTGAAGGTTAAAGTTTAGGGATGTTAAGATGATCCTAGATCTGTGCCTAAGGAGTAGATCAACAACTCGGTGATCTTTTAGCAGTCGAGGTCCAAAAGAAATCAGTGAGGTCAAAATTTAAACCATCACACCTGTTCATATGAGCAAAGAGCGCTACATGCACTAACAAGTAGGTTGGAAATTACACACTATATATATACACACACTGCTCAAAAAAATAAAGGGAACACTAAAATAACACATCCTAGATCTGAATGAATAAATAATCTTATTAAATACTTTTTCCTTTACATAGTTGAATGTGCTGACAACAAAATCACACAAAAATAATCAATGGAAATCCAATTTATCAACCCATAGAGGTCTGGATTTGGAGTCACAATCAAAATTAAAGTGGAAAACCACACTACAGGCTGATCCAACTGTGATGTAATGTCCTTAAAACAAGTCAAAATGAGGCTCACTAGTGTGTGTGGCCTCCACGTGCCTGTATGACCTCCCTACAACGCCTGGGCATGCTCCTGATGAGGTGGCGGATGGTCTCCTGAGGGATCTCCTCCCAGACCTGGACTAAAGCATCCGCCAACTCCTGGACAGTCTGTGGTGCAACGTGGCGTTGGTGGATGGAGCGAGACATGATGTCCCAGATGTGCTCAATTGGATTCAGGTCTGGGGAACGGGCGGGCCAGTCCAAAGCATCAATGCCTTCCTCTTGCAGGAACTGCTGACACGCTCCAGCCACATGAGGTCTAGCATTGTCTTGCATTAGGAGGAACCCAGGGCCAATCGCACCAGCATATGGTCTCACAAGGGGTCTGAGGATCTCATCTCGGTACCTAATGGCAGTCAGGCTACCTCTGGCGAGCACATGGAGGGCTGTGCGGCCCCCCAAAGAAATGCCACCCCACACTATGACTGACCCACCGCCAAACCGGTCATGCTGGAGGATGTTGCAGGCAGCAGAACGTTCTCCACGGCGTCTCCAGACTCTGTCACATGTGCTCAGTGTGAACCTGCTTTCATCTGTGAATAGCACAGGGCGCCAGTGGCGAATTTGCCAATCTTGGTGTTCTCTGGCAAATGCTAAACGTCCTGCACGGTGTTGGGCTGTAAGCACAACCCCCCACCTGTGGACGTCGGGTGCTCATACCACCCTCATGGAGTCTGTTTCTGACCGTTTGAGCAGACACATGCACATTTGAATCCTACAGACGAAGAACCATATATGTGACAATTTTTCCATTTTAAGATAATCAGTTATTTTTATATTATTAATTGTGTGTACC
This sequence comes from Salmo trutta, assembly GCF_901001165.1. Taxonomy (NCBI): domain Eukaryota; kingdom Metazoa; phylum Chordata; class Actinopteri; order Salmoniformes; family Salmonidae; genus Salmo; species Salmo trutta. Next base: position 52,360,984 of record NC_042976.1, read on the forward strand.
ACATTAGGTGTTTTATGGTTGACAAATAATTCACCATACTCATATCTTCCAACAACAATTGATATTTTTTTGTTATTTCAAAAAATACTTCTTTTATTGCTGTTTTAATTTTTAGAATGTGGAAGAACAGTATATCTCCAGCGATGATTTCAGTTTGTGGAAGAACAGTATATGTGACATTTTGCATGACACTTGTAAGATGTCCTTTTTTAACACCTGATATGATGTTTTAAGTACTTTCAAGTACAGATGCCCTTCATGTAAATAACTTAAATACAATATGTAGTTAATTCATTTGTATGGAGGTTCATTTAAAGGTGGTCTATCAACTTTAGCACTGATGACTTTTCTTAAAAGTTGAGTCATGAAATCTTAGTCTCATTTAAAATGAAGCCCTCAATGTGAACATACCATAGAATAACTACAAAAATAGAATACAATTAAATTAATTCAATCAAAAGAAGCACAACTTGTACATATCAAATATGGATCAATGTGATGTGCCAATATGCATGTCCATTATGCAGGTCCCTAAGGTCAATATTACAAAACGTTCAGAAAACCATTCTCTTTGCGTTTAACACTATGATCAGCAATTAAGTTTTGAATTGCGTTAAACCCATGCTAAAGGCAAGAAATGTCCTTCTGTACTGAGGTGACAGCAGTAAATAAGTTAACTGCTTAGAGTTAATGCTAAATGTGGTGACAGAGAGATGTACTGTATATTGTAATGAATAAAAAAAGGGAATCATTAGGATATTTTATTGTTAGAACAACATGTTGCATGTTGATGGGATGTTAGTAAACTATTTTCTGTGCAATACCTGTGACTTTTAACCACCTCACTGAGGTGATCTGTAGTCCAGCTGGTCGCTTGAGGACAGAATCTGGAAGGTGCCTGAAGTCTTCACATTGCATCCTCATCACCTTGAATGGTTTCGCTGGTTGTGCTTCAAGTATCATCTTTGAAACATCATCAGGTGTATGAAGGACTGACTCCTTGCACCTCTTCTCGATGGTGGCAAAAGATCGATCACAAGGAAGAAAAGAATGACCAGAGACCATGAACTTCTGCTCAACTTGGGTAAAGTAACCCACAGAGACGAGCATCGACATCAGATTGAGCATCCGCCAGTTGTTATTCTGCCCACAGCATCTGTCACTGAAGATGATCAACTTGCGCACCTCTGGTTTGGTGAGTGGCGTGAATTTTGTCTTCACCCACTTCAATATGCAGCTTGCTACCTCAATGGACCCTCGGTGTGCAATCCCCTCATGCCAAACACACATGTATGCAGGATCTTCTTTTCCAAGTTCCTGGATGCAAAGGTTAAAATTTGACAGCTGCCGCTGATAGTAGACATTGGAGTGGGTCAGATTAGGGGTGTACATCACCCCCTATAGACCCACAGAAATGACATGGCAGTCAGCATTGGCTTTAGCCCACTCAGTGTCACTTTGAAGCTGTGTGTAGGCCTTTTCGGCTTTTCGATGGTGCAACTCACTTTCAACTGCAATCTTCCTCTTCTCCTCTTCAGATGTTGCTGCTGACATCTTAGTGAAGAATGTGTCACATTTGCCACAGGTGTCACTCCTGGGTTGGCCGAAATTGAGACTGCTGTTTGAAAATGTCCCTATAAACCCAGAATTTTGCAGTTGATGTGGTATTCTTCTCTTTGTAGAACATATACATTTATTGATAGTAAAACATATACTGTAGCACATTCAGGGTATTGCTTGATCAGGACCCCCATCTTTCACACACACTCCCAACCTATACACAGAATGAGTTTGTATTGCACCATTGTGTAACACTGCACTTTTAGAGTTAACGTTAATGTACGTATCATTACTGTCAAAGTTAAACTATGCAAGTGTTCAATATAGCTATTATAATAGGAGTTTTGTCCTATTTCTAACCTGTTCTAAGCCGGAGAGAATCAACGCTTGTTGTTTCTCGTATGGGACAGTGTAGAAACTGTTGAACAGATGCAGCTTGCGCTCATCAGTCAACTTTCCACAATCCTTTCTGCACGTCGTGGAACACGCTCTTCCCTGCACGATACAGTGTAACGTTACATATAACTAGCTAGCTACTGTAGCCATGTCGAATCATCCGGTGGATGGACAAAAAGTAGCTAGCTATGTTTCTTCTATAATCTAGCAATAACATTTGTAACGATAGTGTATAAATTAGTAGCCAACGAACTTTAGCTAATATATTTTCTCTATAGTTACAAATTAGACAACCCAGAACATACATGTTACTTACTGTACTCTATAGCTAGCTAGCTTGATTGTTTGATATACGGTTCTTCCACATACCTCTTTTGGACAGCTTTTCACATTTTTTTCTTGACCCTTACGATTTGTATAGGGTTTTCCCGCATTCCGTAAGATCTTCCTTTGCCTGTCTTTCCATTCTTTTAGTTTTGTTTTACGTTTCTTTCCCACATTTCGGCGATTTTCATCAGCAACAGAAAAGGTGTGCGCTTATCCGTCCATTCTGAGTGGTGCACATAAACGGTTATTCCACGAGAGCCTATCTTTAAATTAAAAAATATTGTTAATTAGCGCGTGGAAAGCTTGTGAAACCGGTTCACTATAGAAAAAGGGTGTCCAATAATGATTTTTCATGTATATCTCTTTTTTTTGAAAAATGTCACATATACGGTTCTTCGTCTGTAGGATTCATTTGTGGCCTGCTGGAGGTCATTTTGCAGGGCTCTGGCAGTGCTCCTCCTTGCACAAAGGCGGAGGTAGCGGTCCTGCTGCTGGGTTGTTGCCCTCCTACGGCCTCCTCCACATCTCCTGATGTACTGGCCTGTCTCCTGGTAGCGCATCCATGCTCTGGACACTACGCTGACAGACACAGCAAACCTTCTTGCCACAGCTCGCATTGATGTGCCATCCTGAATGAGCTGCACTACCTGAGCCACTTGTGTGGGTTGTAGACTCCGTCTCATGCTACCACTAGAGTGAATGCACCGCCAGCATTCAAAAGTGACCAAAACATCAGCCAGGAAGCATAGGAACTGAGAAGTGGTCTGTGGTCACCACCTGCAGAACCACTCCTTTATTGTGGGTGTCTTGCTAATTGCCTATAATTTCCACCTGTTGTCTATTCCATTTGCACAACAGCATGTGAAATTTATTGTCAATCAGTGTTGCTTCCTAAGTGGACAGTTTGATTTCACAGAAGTGTGATTGACTTGGAGTTACATTGTGTTGTTTAAGTATATATATATATATATATATATATATATATATATATATATATATATATATATATATATATATACACATAAACATATATACATATATATACATATATATACACATATATATATACATATATATACATATATACAAACTGCCTCTGGAAGCAAAGTAAGCAAAATAACTGTTTGTCTGGAGTTTCATGAAATGGGTTTCCATGGCCAAGCAGGCGCACACAAGCCTAAGATCATGCGCAATGCCAAGCATCAGCTAGAGTGGGTAAAGCTCTCTGTCGTTGGACTCTGGAGCAGTGGAAACGTGTTCTCTGGAGTGATGAATCAAGCTTTACCATCCAGCAGTCCGACGGACGAATCTGGGTATGGCGGATGCAAGGAAAACGCTACCTGCCCCAATGTATAGTGCCAAAAAGTTTGGTGGAAAAGAAGTAATGGTCTGGGGCTGTGTTTCATGGTTCGGGCTAGGACCCTTATATCCAGTGAAGGTAAATCTTAACGCTACAGCATACAATGACAATCTAGATCAGGCCTGGGCAATCATTTTCCATGGAGGGCCACATTAGAATATATTTTTGCCATTGCGGGCCAGAATCATATTACAGGATTATACATCATGCGTATGACTTTGTTGACAGATATATCTTCTGTAAATTTTGTCCAGATATGCTACTTATTTAACTTTAACGTTCACAGAAATAAACCACATGTTCTTTTTGGTAGGTATTTTCATTACTAAACATGCAATGAACTACAAGGAGGTAAAAGTACACTGTGCATTCAGCACCACGGACAGAACTCTGTGGAGGGAGCTGAAGGTTCGAGATGCCAAACGTCAGCCTCGAAACCTTCATGACTTGGAGAAGATCTGCAAAGAGGAGTGGGACAAAAGCCCTCCTGTGATGTGTGCAAACCTGGTGGCCAACTACAAGAAACGTCTGACCTCTGTGATTCCCAACAAGGGTTTTGCCACCAAGTAACAAGTCATGTTTTGCAGAGGGGTCAAATAACTTATTTCCCTCATTAAAATGCAAATCAAATTACAACATTTTTGACATGCGTTTTTCTGGATGTTTTTGTTGTTATTCTGTCTCTCACTGTTCAAATAAACCTAACATGAAAATTATAGACTGATCATTTCTTTGTCAGTGGGCAAACGTACAAATTCAGCAGGGGATCAAATACTTTTTTCCCTCACTGTATTATATTTAAATCTCTAATGTCTATAATTACAGGGAGAATCGGGGCCGCCGGTCACCATTTTAATAGTTATTATTCTGACCCCTTTCCTGACGGTTTCCATAGTGTTTCGATCTCCTCACCCATGGCTCTAATACACACCAATTTTAACTATTTTTCAGGTAGTGTGGTACCCACTTCCCGGAGAGTAATTACGGTATAGGTACCTAATAATTTGGTCAAGGGACCTGATACCTTCTATTAGAACCAATAGTAAAGCATCTGACAATTTATTACTGGAGAATACGGGTGACCTAATATCTTATACCAGTGTTACGCCTCAAATATCACTGTTGTTGACAACACAATTTACCAAAATGATGTCACGTTTCCCCGCCCCAATAGGGCATAAACCAACCTCTCTTTATTTCTACTGCTAATACACACAAATCCTGTTCAACCAACATTTTAATATCTTCTTGCTTTTCTAACCATGAACGTGGCTCTCCTCCAGAACTTATAGGAAACCTTTTATCACTATCCACATTCCCTTCTGTTGTCCTTCTCCATGGACTACTTCTCTACAACCTACCGTACTAGTACACAAGAATGACAATTTATCCATACACACACGGCCTCACGGCCACCGTGGCTGGGCTTTCACCCTCCCTTTACGGGTCTAGTAGGGAACCAACCCCACTCCGGATTTACCACCTTTAGGAGGTACCAGCCTGAAGGTACCAGCCTGCTTGGGCTTCCCTTTCGGGACTTACCATATATGTGACCCAATTCAGGAAACTAGGCAAGTCACGACTTCACAGGAGAGCCGTTTGAATGTAAAAAATCATTTTTTTGGCAGAAATGCCTTCTCGAACATGTGAACTTTCATGTGCCATTAATAACAAACGTGTATGCCATCTGTAAATATTAATAACATTGATCAATTACGAGCCTTGGTGGTTAAGCCACAGAAAAAGTTAGCAACCTTCCCACTAATCATGATTGGCTGAGATAATGAATGGGCTAGACATGCCAAGAGAGGAGTTCGGATTGGTCTGCCGTATTGAAGCCTGCTGTCAATTTGAGCTAGTCATTCTGTGTTGTAATCATGTCGAACGCTGCTTATAAAAAAAATGTAATGTGTAGTTGAGCTGCATAAGTGTTGCTCTCCACTTTCTGGAGGATCAAGTTTTGAAATCAGTAGAATTAGACTATGATCGCTAAAGAGATGGAAAAAACAGTCTCCGGATTACATCTTCAAACTAAGGGCAACCGTGGTATGACATTCCTGACAGGGTGATGCGTCCATCATGCATGATGATGTAAACAGGTAAGATTGTCTAGCGTTAGCTAGCTACATTTATAGATATTACACATTTCTAATTTTGACAAAGTGGTTTCATTTCAAGCTAGTGTACTGTTAGCTAGCTAGGTAATGTTAGTTGGCTGGCTCTCTGGAAGACATTATTATTTGTTTCCCAGAGCCTAATAATAGGCATTGTTGGCACTTTGTTCATTGTTGTTTAACTAGCTAACGTTAGCTGGCTGGTTCATTAGCTAATGTTACGTGACGTGTGTGATCTTAAACGTTGTTTACCTAGCTAGGTTCATTGTTTACCTAGCCAGATAGCTAGCTAGCTATATGTCTTAAGCTAACGTTAACGTTAGCAGACTCGCTCCCTGGCGGACGTTATTATTTGTTTCCCAGAGATGTTTGCTTTTCTAGTTAGAGCCTAATGTTAGGTATTGTTGGCACTTGGTTCATTGTTGGCACTTTGTTCATTGTTGTTTAACCAGCTAACGTTAGCTGGCTGGCTCGTTATGTGACGCGTGTCCAGCACCCGTTGAATATGGCCGGTAAACGTCTGTAAAAAGGCGTAATGAAATTGTTGGCAACAGAGCTGGTTATGCTGTTTTCATGTTATCCAGAGGTAAACAAATAATTTGTTAGAGCGTCAAGTGTGCGATCCGAGAGCGAAACGAGATAGGTGGGGCTAAAACGTAACAAGAAGTTAAGCTTTTAACCGATGTATAACACTTGTATTTTCATGAATGTTTAATATTACGAATTTTGTATTTTTGAATTTTGCGCTCTGCAATTTCACCGGATGTTGTCGAGGCCAGGCACTAGCGGTACGCCTTTCCCAAAGAGGAGGGTGTGAACGATGCTGAATGGGTGTAGACAAAGAGGAGCTCTTCACTAGATACCAAAACATTCAAATGCGATTTTCTCAACTTTCAAAGCAGAATTACTTTCCCATTGTTCCTTAACCTCTTGGACATACCCTGGGATAGGGGGCGCCACAGCGCATTTTGAAAAAAATTAGTTCCCATTTTCAACGGCCTACTAATCAAACTCAGAAGCTAGGACATGCATATACTTTTATATGGATAGAAAACACCCTAAAGTTTCTGAAACTGTTTGAATGGTGTCTGTGAGTATAACAGAACTCGTATGGCAGTCAAAACCCCGAGACCGATTGAACTAGGAAGTGGGATTCTGAATTGTGGACTCGACTTCACAGCCTTCCCTATAATTTACAACGTGACAAAATGATTATTGAGCACTTTCCAGTGCTTCCACTAGATGTCCCCAGTCTTTACAAAGTGTTTTGAGGGTTCTGCGGTCAAAACTCAGTGAAGGAGACGATGTGGCAATTGGTCACTGTAGTAGGGCCATCAGCATTGTGATGTCGGCGGCCGTGTCTGCCCCCACCTTTGGAAACCTTTTGAAAAACAATGAAATCGTCCCACTCGTCCCACTCGAATCTGATAGGCTCTCTTGTTGAAACAGACCCTGACGATTAATGTTATACAACGTTTGACATGTTTGAACGAACCTAACTGATGGTTTAAAGATTTTGCTGGGTTCAGCTCAGCTACTTGATCTTGTATCCTTTTCAAAAGGCCAACGTTTTTTCCTGTAAAGTTTGGGCACCCATCAGTGGTCACTGTCATGTCCTGACCATAGAGAGCTCGTATTTTTCTATGGTAGAGTAGGTCAGGGAGTGACTGGGGGGTTTTGTCTAGTTTATTTATTTCTATGTTGTGTTCTAGGTTATTTTTTCTATGTTGGGTTTTTTGTCTAGTTTACCATTTCTATGATGTGTTCTAGGTTCTTTTTTCTAGGTTGGGGTTTTCGTTTGATTCCCAATTATAGGCAGCTGGTCATCATTGTCTCTAATTGGAGATCATATTTAAGTTGTTGTTTTTCCCAATAGTGTTTGTGGGAGATTATTTTGAGTTTATGCATGTAGCACCTCTTCGTCATGGTTTGTTGTTTTTGTTTATTGTCTGTCTTGCATAGTTTCACATAGAAATAAAGATGTGGAATGATAAGCACGCTGTGCCTTGGTCTCTTTCATACGACATCCGTGACAGTCACGCTGGATAACTTTTCAAAACTCAGTCGCGGCTTTGCCACTGTCACGCCCTGACCATAGAGAGACTTTTTATTCTCAATTTTGGTTAGGTCGGGGTGTGACTAGGGTGGGTAATCTAGGTTGTTTATTTCTATGTTGGCCTGGTATGGTTCCCAATCAGAAGCAGCTGTATTTTGTTGTCTCTGATTGGGGATCATATTTAGGCAGCCTTTTCCCCACTGTGTTTTGTGGGATCTTGTTTATGTGTAGTTGCCTGTGAGCACTTCATTTGCTTCACGTTTCGTTCTTTGTTTTTCTGCATTTCATTCAATAAACATGTGGAACCCATGTCACGCTGTGAATAATCAAACAGGCAAAGCGCCAATACAGGGCTAAGATTGAATCGTACTACACTGGCTCCGATGCTCATCTTATGTGGCAGGGCATGCAAACTACTACAGACTACAAAGGGAAGCACAGCCGCGAGCTGCCCAGTGACATGAGCATACCAGACAAGCTAAATCTCTCTGTAGTCAACGTAAGTAAGACCTTTAAACAGGTCAACATTCACAAGGCCGCGGGGCCCGACAGATTACGTGTGCTCCGGGCATGTGCTGACCAACTGGCAGGTGTCTTCACTGACATTTTCAACATGTCCCTGATTGAGTCTGTAATACCAACATGTTTCAAGCAGACCACCATAGTCCCTCTTTCCAAGAAAACTTAGCCAACCTGCCTAAATGACTACCGACCCGTAGCTATGAAGTGCTTTGAAAGGCTGGTAATGTCTCACATTATCCCAGAAACCCTAGACCCACTCCAATTTGCATACCGCCCAAACAGATGATGATGCAATCTCTACTGCACTCCACACTGCCCTTTCCCACCTGGACAAAAGGAACACCTATGTGAGAATGCTGTTCAATGACTACAGCTCAGCGTTCAACACCATAGTACCCTGAAAGCTCATCACTTAGCTAAGGCTCCTGGGACTAAACACCTCGCTCTGCAACTGGATCCTGGACTTCCTGACGGGCTGCCCCCAGGTGGTGAGGGTAGGTAGCAACACATCCTCCACGCTGATCCTCAACACCGGAGCCCCTCAGGGGTGCGTGCCAAGTCCCCTCCTGTACTCCCTGTTCACCCATGACTGAGTGTCCAGTCATGACTGCAACACCAAAATTAAGTTTGCAGATGACACAACAGTGGTAGGCCTGATCACAGATGAGACAGCCAACAGGGAGGATAGGGAGCTGTAATCAAGACAAAGGAGATGATTGTGGACTACAGAAAAAGGAGGACCGAGCACGCACCCATTCTCATCAATGGGGCTGTAATGGAGCAGGTTGAGAGCTTCAAGTTCCTTGGTGTCCACATCAACAACAAACTAGAATGGTCCAAACACACCAAGATAGTCGTGAAGAGGGCACGACAAAGCCTATTCCCCCTCAGGAAACTAAAAAGATTTGGCATGGGTCCTGAGATCCTCAATAGGTTCTACAGCTGCAACAGCGAGAGCATCCTGACTGGTTGCATCCCTGCCTGGTACAGCAACTGCTCGGCCTCCGACTGCAAGGCACTACAGAGGGTAGTGAATATGGCCCAGAACATCACTGGGACTAAGCCGCATGGCAAGTGATACCGGAGAACCAAGTCTAGGACCAGAAGGCTTCTCAACAGCTTTTACTTCCAAGCCGTAAGACTCCTGAATAGGTATCAAATGGCTACCCGGCGAATTCCAGAAAATGATGTCAAGGCTATAGAAGCTTCTGATAGGCTAATTGACATCATGTGAGTCAATTGGAGGTGTACCTGTGGATGTATTTCAAGGCATACTTTCAACCTCAGTGCCTCTTTGCTTGACATCATGAGAAAATCAAAAGAAATCAGCCAAGACCTCAGAAAAAATATTGTAGACCTCCACAAGTCTGGTTCATCCCTGGGAGCAATTTCCAAACACCTGAAGGTACCACGTTCATCTGTACAAACAATAGTACGCAGGTATAAACACCATGGGACTACGCAGCCGTCATACTGCTCAGGAAGGAGACGCGTTCTGTCTCCTAGAGATGAACGTACTTTGGTGTGAGAAATACGAATCAATCCCAGAACAACGGCAAAGGACCTTGTGATGATGCTGGAGGAAACAGGTACAAAGGTATCTATATCCTCAGTAAAACGAGTCCAATATCAACATAACCTGAAAGGCCGCTCAGCAAGGAAGAGGCCACTGCTCCAAAACCACCATAAAAAAGCCAGACTACGGTTTGCAACTGGACATGGGGACAAAGATCGTACTTTTTGGAGAAATGTCCTCTGGTCTGATGATTGCTGTCACAATCACTAGCCCATTCAAGCTTAACCTGTTTGGGATAAGGGGCAGTATTGAGAATTTTGGAAAAAATATGTGCCCATTTTTAACTGCCTCCTACACCAACTCAGAAGCTAGAATATGCATATTATTGTTCAGGTTTGGATAGAAAACACTCTGAATTTTCTAAAACTGTTTGAATGGTGTCTGTGAGTATAACAGAACTCCTATGGCAGGCAAAAACCTGACAAGGTTTCATGCAGGAAGTACCCTGTCTGACAAGGAGTCGTGCGTCTTGCATCTGTTTATTGAAAAGTAAGGATCTTAGCTGTAACGTGACAATTCCCAGGGCTCCGATAGGCTCTCAGAACCCGGGAAATACCTGAAGGTTGACGAGGCAGCCTCAGGCTGAAACACATTATCGCCTTTGGTAAGTGGTGGATCAGAGGACCTTTGAATGAGGCGCGTGCACGATTCGCTCCTGAGGAGAAATTTAATTCGGCTGTTTAGGCTCAATGCATATTCCCGGTCGGAATATTATCGCTTTTCTACGAGATAAATGGCATAAAAATTGGTTTTAAACAGCGGTTGACATGCTTTGAAGTACGGTAATGGAATATTTAGAAATTTTTTGTCACGCCAATGCGCCATGCGCGAGACCGTGATGTAGCATTCTGATAGTGTCTAGAACTCACGAACAAAACGTCGCTGTTTGGATATAACGATGGATTATTTGGGACCAAACCAACATTTGTTATTGAAGTAGAAGTCCTGGCAGTGTATTCTGACGAAGAACAAGCAAGGTAAGAACATTTTTCTTATAGGAAATGTGATTTTGGTGGAGGCTGACCTGGGTGGGTGTCTAAATAGCTAGCCCTGTGATGCCGGGCTATGTACTTAGATTATTGCAAAATGTGCTTCATCCGAAAAGCTATTTTAAAATCGGACATATCGAGTGCATAGAGGAGTAATGTATCTATAATTCTTCAAATAATTGTTATGCTTTTTGTGAACGTTTATCGTGAGTAATTTAGCAAACTGTTAGTAAATTCCCCGGAAGTTTGCGGGGGTTATGCTTTTTCTGAACGTCACATGCTAATGTAAAAAGCTGTTTTTTTATATAAATATGAACTTGATTGAACAGACATGCATGTATTGTATAACACAATGTCCTAGGTGTGTCATCTGATGAAGATCATAAAAGGTTAGTGCTGCATTTAGCTGTGGTTTGGGTTTATGTGACATGATATGCTAGCTTGAAAAATGGGTGTCTGATTATTTCTGGCTGGGCACTCTGCTGACATAATCTAATGTTTTGCTTTCGTTGTAAAGCCTTTTTGAAATCGGACAGTGGGGTTAGATTAACGAGATTCTTGTCTTTAAATAGCTGTAAAATAGTCATATGTTTGAGAAATTGAAGTAATAGTATTTCTAACTATTCAAAAATCGCGCCACTGGATTTCAGTGGCTGTTACGTAGGTGGGACGAGTTCGTCCCACATGCGCCAGAGAGGTTAACATCCTTACAATTTATCGCCCTCCAGGTTCCCTTGGATAGTTCATCAATGAGCTTGATAAGTTCCTTCCCTGAGGATGGCTCACCCCTCAGAGTTCTGGGTGACTTTAACCTCCCTACGTCTACCTTTGACTCATTTCTCTCTGCCTCCTTCTTTCCACTCCTCTCCTCTTTTGACCTCACCCTCTCACCGTTCCCCCTACTCACAAGGCAGGCAATATGCTTGACCTCATCTTCACTAGATGCTGTTCTTCTACTAATCTCACTGCAACTCCCCTACAAGTCTCCGATCACTACCTTGTATCCTTTTCCCTCTCGCTCTCCTTCAACACTACTCACTCTGCCCCTACTCAGATGGTATAGCGCCATCGCAACCTTCGCTATCTCTCTCCTGCTACTCTCTCCTCTTCCATCTGCTACTCTCTCCTCTTCCACTCTCTCCTCTCTCCTCTTCCTATCATCTCTTCCCTCTGCTCAATCCTTCTCCAACCAATCTCCTGTTTCTGCCTCCTCAACCCTCCTCTCCTCCCTTTCTGCATCCTTTGACTCTCTTTGTCCCCTATCCTCCCGACCGGCTCGGTCCTCCCCTCCTGCTCCGTGGCTTGACGACTCATTGCGAGCTCACAGAACAGGGCTCCGGGCAGCCGAGCAGAAATGGAGGAAAACTAGCCTCCCTGCGGACCTGGCATCTTTTCACTCCCTCCTCTCTACATTTTCCTCCTCTGTTTCTGCTGCTAAAGCCACTTTCTACCACTCTAACTTCCAAGCATCTGCCTCTAACCCTAGGAAGCTCTTTGCCACCTTCTCCTCCCTCCTGAATCCTCCTCCCCCTCCCCCCCTCCTCACTCTCTGCGGATGACTTCGTCAACCATTTTGAAAAGAAGATCGATGACATCCGATCCTCGTTTGTTTACCTCTACGGGCTAGGGGGCAGCATTGAGAATTTTGGAAAAAATATGTGCCCATTTTTAACTGCCTCCTACACCTACCCAGTAACTAGCATATGCATATACTTATTATATATGGATAGAAAACACCCTAAAGTTTCTAAAACTGTTTGAATGGTGTCTGTGAGTATAACAGAACTCATTTGGCAGGCAAAACCCTGAGACAGATTCTGACAGGAAGTGGATACCTGATGTGTTGAATTGACTTTGAGCCTATGCCATTGAAAAACAAAGGGGATGAGGAATATTGTGGCACTTCCTATTGCTTCCACAAGATGTCCCCAGCCTTTACAAAGTGTTTTGAGTCTTCTACAGTGAGATCTGACTGAAGAAGAGCGTTGGAACGGCGATGGCCCATTAGACACCTGGCGTGCGATTTGATGGTGGGTACTCTCATTCCGAAACGTTTTAAAAGAGAACCCAATGGTCCGCCTTGAATTTTATTCATGTTCTGGTTAAAAAAGGCCCTAATGATTTATGCGATACAACGTTAGACATGTTTGAACGAACGGAAATATATTTTTTCCGTTCGGGAAGTGAAGTGAAGTCCGGCTGGCTTAGATCATGTGCTACAACACGGAGGTTTTTGGACATAAATGATGAGCTTTTTTGAACAAAACTACATTCGTTATGGACCTGGGATTCTTTGGAAGTGACATCTGATGAAGAGAATCAAAGGTAATGGATTATTTACATAGTATTTTCGATTTTAGATCTCTCCAACATGGCGGTTAGTCTGTATCGCAATGCGTATTTTTCTGGCGCAGTGCTCAGATTATTGCAAAGTGTGATTTCCCAGTAAGGTTAATTTTAAATCTGGCAAGTCCATTGCATTCAAGAGATGTAAATCTATAATTCTTTGAATGACAATATAATATTTTACCAATGTTTTCTAATATTAATTAATTATTTTGTTGTGATGACTTGACTGCCGGTATTGGAGGGAAACGATTTCCTGAACATCAACGCCATAGTAAAACACTGTTTTTAGATATAAATATGAACTTGATAGAACTAAAAATGCATGCATTGTCTAACATAATGTCCTAGGAGTGTCATCTGATGGAGATTGTAAAAGGTTAGTGCATAATTTTAGCTGATTTTATGGTTTTGTTGACGCCTGTCTTTGAATTGACAATACACTACACACAGCTATTGTCAATGTACTCTCCTAACATAACCTAACTTTATGCTTTCGCCGTAAAACCTTTTTGAAATCGGAAAACGTGGTTAGATTAAGGAGATGTTTATCTTTCAAAGGGTGCCAGATAGTTGTATGTTTGAAAAACTTGAATTTTGACATTTATTTGGTTTCAAATTTGCCGCTCTTGAAATGCACCTGCTGTTGATAGGGTGCGCCACAGGTGGCACGCTAACGTCCCACATAGCCCAAAGAAGTTAAGTCAAACGACACCGCTGATCCTGCTCACATTGCCCTACCTTATGCTTTGACCTCTTTCTCCCCTCTCTCTCCATATGAAATATTGCGTCTTGTGACGGCCGGCTGCCCAACCACCTGCCCACTTGACCCTATCCCCTCCTCTCTTCTCCAGACCATTTCCGGAGACCTTCTCCCTTACCTCACCTCGCTCATCAACTCATCCTTGACCGCTGGCTACGTCCCTTCCGTCTTCAAGAGAGCGAGAGTTGCACCCCTTCTCAAAAAACCTACACTCGATCCCTCCAATGTCAACAACTACAGACCAGTATCCCTTCTTTCTTTCCTCTCCAAAACTCTTGAACGTGCCGTCCTTGGCCAGCTCTCCTGCTATCTCTCTCAGAATTACCTTCTTGATCCAAATCAATCAGGTTTCGAGGCTGGTCATTCAACTGAGACTGCTCTTCTCTGTGTCACGGAGGCTCTCCGCACTGCTAAAGCCAACTCTCTCTCCTCTGCTCTCATCCTTCTAGACCTATCTGCTGCCTTTGATACTGTGAACCATCAGATCCTCCTCTCCACCCTCTCCGGGTTGGGTATCTCCGGCGCGGCTCACTCTTGGATTGCGTCCTACCTGACAGGTCGCTCCTACCAGGTGGCGTGGCGAGAATCCGTCTCCGCACCACGTGCTCTCACGACTGGTGTCCCCCAGGGCTCAGTTCTAGGCCCTCTCCTATTCTCGCTATACACCAAGTCACTTGGCTCTGTCATATCCTCACATGGTCTCTCCTATCATTGCTACGCAGATGACACACAATTAATCTTCTCCTTTCCCCCTTCTGATAACCAGGTGGTGAATCGCATCTCTGCATGTCTGGCAGACATATCAGTGTGGATGATGGATCACCACCTCAAGCTGAACCTCGGCAAGACGGAGCTGCTCTTCCTCCCGGGGAAGGACTGCCCTTTCCATGATCTCGCCATCACGGTGGACAACTTCATTGTGTCCTCCTCCCAGAGTGCTAAGAGCCTCGGCGTGACCCTGGACAACACCCTGTTGTTCTCTGCTAACATCAAGGCGGTGACCCGATCCTGTAGGTTCATGCTATACAACATTCGCAGAGTACGACCCTGCCTTACACAGGAAGCGGCGCAGGTCCTAATCCAGACACTTGTCATCTCCCGTCTGGATTACTGCAACTCCCTGTTGGCGGGGCTCCCTGCCTATGCCATTAAACCCCTACAACTCATCCAGAACGCCACAGCCCGTCTGGTGTTCAACCTTCCCAAGTTCTCTCACGTCACCCCGCTCCTCCGCACACGCCACTGGCTTCCAGTTGAAGCTCGCATCTGCTACAAGACCATGGTGCTTGCCTACGGAGCTGTGAGGGGAACGGCACCTCCGTACCTTCAGGCTCTGATCAGGCCTTACACCCAAACAAGGGCACTGCGTTCATCCACCTCCGGCCTGCTGGCCCCCCTACCTCTGCAGAAGCACAGTTCCCGCTCAGCCAAGTCAAAACTGTTCGCTGCTCTGGCACCCCAATGGTGGTACAAGCTCCCTCACGACGCCAGGACAGCGGAGACAATCACCACCTTCCGTAGACACCTGAAACCCCACCTCTTTAAGGAATACCTGGGATAGGATAAAGTAATCCTTCTAACGCCCCCCCCTTCAAAAAGATATAGATGTACTATTGTAAGTGGTTGTTCCACTTACAATCATAAGGTGAATCCACCAATTTGTAAGTTGCTCTGGATAAGAGCTCTGCTAAATGACGTAAATGTAAATGTAAACAAAAATAGGACTGTTTGGCCATATTATGTTTGGAGGAAAAACGGGGAGGCTTGCAAGCCGAAGAACACCATCCCAACCGTGAAGCACGGGGGTGGCAGCATCATGTTGTGGGGGTACTTTGCTGCAGGAGGGACTGGTGCACTTCACAAAATAGATGGCATCATGAGGGAAGAAAATTATGTGGATATATTGAAGCAACTTCTCAAGACATCAGTCAGGAAGTTAAAGCTTGGTCGCAAATGGGTCTACCAAATCGACAATGACCCCAAGCGTACTTCCAAAGTTGTGGCAAATTGGCTTAAGGACAACAAAGTCAAGGTATTGGAGTGGCCATCACAAAGCCCTGACTTCAATCGTATAGAACATTTCTGGGCAGAACTAAAAAAACATGTGAGCAAGGAGGCCTACAAACCTGACTCAGTTACACCAGCTCTGTCAGGAGGAATGGGCCATAATTCACCCAACTTATTGTGGGAAGCTTGTGGAAGGCTACCCAAAATGTTTGACCCAAGTTTAAATTGTTTAAGGCAATGCTACAAAATAGATAGATATTGTATATGTATAGATAGATAGATAGATAGATAGATAGATAGATAGATCTATCTATCTATCTATCTATCTATCTAACACTTGTTCTGAATGGCACCAGAGTCTGCAACACCACTAAGCAAGGGGAACCACCAAGCAACCCAACAGATCAGGGTTGGGTTATGAAAAAATATCTGAAACTTTGAACATCCCACAGAGCATCATTAAATCCATTATAAAAAAAAATGAAAAGAATATGGCACCACAAACCTGCCAAGAGAATGTCACCCACCAAAACTCACAGACAAGGCAAAGAGGGCATTAATCAGAGAGGCAACAGAGACCAAAGATAACCCTGAAGGAGCTGCAAAGCTCGACAGCGGAGATTTGAGTATCTGTCCAACGGACCACTTTAAAACTGTACACTCCACAGAGCTGGGCTTTACGGAAGAGTGGCCAGAAAAAAAGTCATTGCTTAAAGAAATAAATAAGCAAACACATTTGGTGTTCGCCAAACGGCATGTGGGAGACTCCCCAAACATATGGAAGAAGGTACTCTGGTCAGATGAGACTAAAATTGAGATTTTTGGCCATCAAGGAAAACTCTATGTCTGGCGCAAACCCAACACCTTTCATCACATGTCACTTGAGTGGGTTGAGTCACTGATGTGATCTTCCTGTCCGGGTTGGCGCCCCCCCTTGGGTTGTGCCATGGCGGAGATCTTCGTGGGCTATACTCGGCCTTATCTCAGGATGGTGGTTGAAGAAATCCCTCTACTGGTGTCGGGGCTGTGCTTTGGCAAAGTGGGTGGGGTTATATCCTGCCTGGGGTCTCCCGACCCCTCCTGTCTCAGCCTCCATTCTTTATGCTGCAGTAGTTTGTGTCGGGGGGGCTAGGGTCAGTCTGTTATATCTGGAGTATTTCTCCTGTCTTATCCGGTGTCCTGTGAGAATTTATGTATGCTCTCTCTAATTCTCTCTCATTTGGAGGACCTGAGCCCTAGGACCATGCCTCAGGACTGCCTGGCCTGATGACTCCTTGCTGTCCCCAGTCCACCTGGCCGTGCTGCTGCTCCAGTTGCAACTGTTCTGCCTGCGGCTATGGAACCCTGACCTGTTCACCGGACATGCTACCTGTCCCAGACCTGCTGTTTTCAACTCTCTAGAGACAGCAGGAGCGGTAGAGATACTCTGAATGATCGACTATGAAAAGCCAACTGACATTTCCTCCTGAGGTGCTGACCTTTTGCACCCTCGACAACCACTGTGATTATTATTATTTGACCCTGCTGTTCATCTATGAACATTTGGACATCTTGGCCATGTTCTGTTATAATCTCCACCCGGCACAGCCAGAAGAGGACTGGCCACCCCTCATAAGAAGAAACCTAGAGGAACCAGGCTAGGTTCTGGCCTTTCTAGGGAGTTTTTCTTAGCCACCGTGCTTCTACACCTGCTTTGCTTGCTGTTTAGGGTTTTAGGCTGCGTTTCTGTATAAGCACTTTGTGACATCATCTGATGTAAGGGCTTTATAAATTAATTTGATTGACCCCGAGAACATCATCCATTTTCGTTGGCAGGGACTGGGAAACTGGTCAGAATTGAACGAATGATGGATGGCGCTAAACACAGGGAAATTGAGGGAAACCTGTTTCACTCTTCCAGAGATTTGAGACTGGTGCGGAGGTTCACCTTCCAGCAGGACAATGGCCCTAAGCATACTGCTAAAGCAACACTCGGGTTGTTTAAGGGGAAACATGTAAATGTATTGGAATGGCCTAGTCAAAGCCCATACCTCATTCCAATTGAGAATCTGTGGTATGACTTGAAGATTGCTGTCCACCAGCGGAAGCCATCCAACTTGAAGGAGCTGGAGCAGTTTTGCCTTGAAGAATTGGCAAAAATCCAAGTGGCTATATGTGCCAAGCTTATAGAGACATACCTCAAGAGACTTGCAGCTATAGTTGCTGCAAAAGGTGGCTCTACAAAGTATTTACTTTTCTGAATAGTTATGCATGCTCAAGTTCAGTTTTTTGTGTTATTTCTTTGTTTCACAATAAAATATATTTTGCATCTTTAAAAGTGGTAGGCATGTTGTGTAAATCAAATGATACAACCCCCCCAAAAATCTATTTTAATTCCAGGTTGTAAGGCAACAAACTAGGAAAAATGCCAAGGGGGGTGAATACTTACACAAGCCACTGTATAAAAAGGTGTTGAACTAACTAAATAAAGTCAAATCTCCTACATCCCTTTCCTATTCATAAATCATAGTTATATGTCCATGGCATCACATCGGGACAAGTAAACCAAAATATCTTGTTTGTTTTTTTCCTAGGATTCGAAGCCCCTGTTGGGACTTGCCAGTGATTGCTAAAGTGACTCGTTAGTGTAGTCTGGTGATGGGTTGTTCGCAAACAAACTGCTTTTTTTAACAGCTCTTTTAGGTGAATGGAACCAAATCATATTGGTGATTACTGGATGGATAGGCAACTACTGCTTTTGACGACTATCTGCAGATAAATTATGAAAACCTTCGATGTTGAATCCTGCAGGAACATCAGGTAATGGAGAGAGAGCCTCATTCTGGTCTAAAATATTATCAAAGAAAACAGATTTAAGCTTATAAAAGCTGCAAATGTTGTGATACTTATATGGTATTTCAAAATATATTGATATAGGCCTACTGATTTGGTAAAAGTGTAGACAAGTGGAGTAGTCAACTGCTGCTTTCTGTGTAGCAAATCCCATGTTGAATACCTGCTTCGTTCTTCAAGCATACCTGTAGGCCTACTCATGGGTTCCTGACTTTGAATAAAAGTGGGGCTGCACAATCTGATGGGGGTCTGTGGGTCCTCCCTTTGAACATTTGTCATTTTTAAGTAATTGTTTTAATTATTAGGCCCAGAGTGTGAGGAACGGGGTGGCGAAAGAGAATTCGACCAAAATAATTGACCGAAATTAATTAATCAATCAACACAATAGTGATAACATATTGTATGAGTATCTTTTTAATTGCATACGCTACAACTAGGGTCTGTTGTTGGTTAGGTTGAATTACTACTACCAGGAAAAACTCTGGTCCTCAGGAAATCAATTCCCTCCCCACCACCACTCTTGGATCTGTGGTGCCACCTCTGAAATCACCACACTATGATACAAATGCTAAAAAAACATATCCCATTTATACGTTTCAGTGACGTGCGGTGAGGTCTAAGGCTGGGTAAGCACTATCTTTTGGTCTATTAATATTAGTATATTCAAAAAGTACAAATACAAATGTCAAATGATGACAGTGAATCTTTTTGTTAGTTTATCATACTACCTTCATCAAAATGTCATCAATTGTAACCACTTGTAGCTCTTTCCTGCAGTCTAATGACTTAGTGGCTTCATGGGTAGAATGTTATTCATATGCTTCATGATTTCTTTATTAATAAACATTAATTTAAAACTGCTGAAAATCCAGTGCTTCTATCTTAAACGGTTTTGTTATATTTCAGTCTTCTGTGATGTACACTACCGGTCAAAAGTTTTAGAACACCTACTGATTCAAGGGTTTTTATTTTTTACATTGTAGAATAATAGTGAAGACATAAACCATGAAATAAAAAATAAAAAGTCTTCAATCAAAATACATTTAATATTCTTCAAATAGCCACCCCTTGCCTTGATGACAGCTTTGCACACTCTTGGCATTCTCTCAACCAGCTTCATGAGGTAGTCCCCTGGAATGCATTTCAATTAATGGTGTGCCTTCTTAAAAGTTAATTTGTGGAATTTCTTTCCTTCATGTGTTTGAGCCAATCAGTTGTGTTGTGACAAGGCAGGGATGGTGTACAGACGATAGCCTTATTTGGTAAAAGACTAAGTCCACATGGCAAGAACAGCTCAAATGAGCAAAGGGAAACAACAGTCCATCATTACTTTAAGATATCAAAATCAAGTACATTTCTTCAAGTGCAGTCTCAAAAACCATAAAGCGCTATGATGAAACTGGCTCTCATGAGGACCACCACAGGAATGGAAGACCCAGAGTTACCTCTGCTGTAGAGGATAAGTTCATTAGAGTTACCAGGCATCAGAAATTGGAACTCAAATAAATGCTTCAGAATTCAAGTAACAGACACATCTCGATATCAACTGTTCAGAGGAAGCTGTGTGAATCAAGCCTTCATGGTTTAATTGCTGCAAAGAAACCACTACAAATGGATAAGAAGAAGAAGAGACTTGCTTGGGCAAAGAAACACAAGAAATGGACATTAGACCGGTGGAAATGTGGATATTTTTGGTTCCAACCGCCGTGTGATCTCCACATGATCTCCGCATGTGTATTTCCCACCGTAAAGCATGGAGGAGGTGGTGTTATGGTGTGGGGGTGCTTTGCTGGTGACAATCTGATTTATTTAGATTTCAAGGCACACTTAACCAGCATGGCTACCACATCATTCTGCAGCAATACGCCATCCCATCTGGTTTGGGCTTAGTGGGACTGTCATTTGTTTTTCAACAGGACAGTGACCCAACACATCTCCAGGCTGTGTAAGAGTTATTTGACCAAGGAGAGTGATGGAGTGCTGCATCAGATGACCTGGCCTCCACAATCACCCAACCTCAACCAAATTGAGATGGATTGGGATGAGTCGGACCGCAGAGTGAAGGAAAAGCAGCCAACAAGTGCTCAACATATGTGGGAACTCATTAAAGACTTTTGGAAAAGCATTCCAGGTGAAGTTGGTTGAGACAATGCCAAACGTGTGCAAAGGTAAAGAGTGGCTATTTAAAGAATCTCAAATTTGTAAATATATTTAGATCTTTTTAACACTTTTTTAGTTACTACATGATTCCATGTGTGTTTTGTCATAGTTTTGATGTCTTCACTATTATTCTACAATGTAGAAAATAGTAAAAATAAAGAAAAACTCTTGAATGAGCAGGTGTTCTAAAACTTTTAACCAGTGATGTATAAAGTGTAATATTGGGACGCAAATGCAAAATTTAATACATTCCAACTCTATATCTGACATGGTACAGGTGTCTTTTTTTAAGCCCATAACCATGTCTGTGAGGTGTATATTTTGTTTCAAAGTATAAGTTTAAGAGTACCAAGAAACACTGTATGACCCTGATTTAGCCCACTGCAGTAAAAGGTTAAAAGGATATACATCCATAATTTCAACACTCACACAATTTAAAAGCAATTTTCATAGAGAATGTTGCAAACTGGACTAATGTAGTAACTTACTTTAGAGCGATGTTGATTGGGTCCAAATAGGTGTTTGGTTGTCTAAATTCAGTGTACTTGTCTTTAACTGCCATTTTCCGAAAGTCAGACTCTTCCCACACCAACAACTTTTTCTCAGCCTCTGAAGCATCTGCATTCACCAAATAGTGTCTTTATCCTTAGATTTATTCTCCAGTCTTACACATAGGGAATTGATGTACGTAAAATGCATTTGACAACATCTTTCTTTTGTATTTTACAGATAGAAAGATGAAATAAGTATTTATCTAATATGTGAAAACAGAATATTTAGGGTGACTTCATCTACTGTCCAGAAATATATGTTTGTGCTTATATGCAAATATTTAATGAGATATCGCTAATTTGCATATTTGCAGTCTCTAAATGGATTGCTAATGGTTATATTTTTCAGCAAACTAAGGCATGTAATAGTTTCACATAGTTGCTCCTGTTTGATGAGCTGGCGCACTCATCGTTGCCACAAAATGCCAACTCCTGTTTACCTAGGTAGCATGTAACATTAATTAGGTATTTCAAAATCTCACAGTTCTCTTTTACCTTGGCATGCTGATGTTTGATCTCCGTTCACTCAGTGCCAGATCTAACCGTTAGCTAGCAAATGTCTTAAGAGCTTTCCTGCATTGGGTGTGATGCACACATTTCTCATGCTTGTTGAGTGCTATAGGCAGTTGTTCAAGTCGCAGTAACCGGCTCTTGTCCAGATGCTGTCGCTGGTGGAAAACATTAGGCAGGGGAAGCAGTAGAGTCGGCGGATAGCAGCGCAGCCACAGAGCTAGTTTTTCCATAGATACAACTTGAAATTAACATGTTATTTTCTGTCCCTTCCTTTGATGTAGATCCCTAAATTCAGGTGTTGGTCTTCCATCCCTTATCACCACCTGTTTCGCTAGAAAATCCAACTTTGAAAACTCTTGTTTCAGATGCAATATGTTAGCCAGCAGTAAAACGATCATAACCTCCAAAGGCGACAGATGGAGTGTGATGTCCAAAGGCAGGAGCTAGCTACTTTTTTTCACACCAATATACATGCACATTTATTATTTGAGTGCAATGAAAATGGATGGGACATATTGACACATGAAAGGCAGCAAAGCTCTACCTTTCGGCGTCCGTTAGCTGACAGTATAAGGCAGAAACACACATGCACAAGTCATGTCAACACCTTGTATTGAGTTTGAAGAGCGTGAAAGGCACATGGCGAGGCTGCCTTTGCCCTTGCCTCCTTGCGCATTTTGTACCAGATCACCATATATTGGGGAAGTACTAGTTCAGAAATCGATTTTGACATGCAAAAATAACATGACAAAATTATTTATAATAAAAAAATAACCACTTTTTTCATTCATTTTCACAGGGTAGCACTGCTTATCCTGACCGCATGTCACTTTTATGATCTACATCTTACATGTTTTTGTGATGGACTTCCATATTTTATGTGGCTCAGTGCAGCCGGTAGCTTCTGCGACAATTTCAGAATGTAGCAGGCTGTTTCTGCAATTTCAGGTAAACACTCAACAAAACAAGTCACAAATATTAGGAATTGTCTATTTCAGCCGTTTCAAAAACAATGCTCTGCTATTGCCATTTATAGGACAGAACGGCTGTGTCGGGGAAACTCAGACGGGGTGTGTCTCTATATTAACAACAAATTGTGCGCAATTTCTAATATTAAGGAAGTCTCCAGGTTCTGCTTAGACCTGACTTAGTTGTGTTCTCCCGAGTGGCGCAGCGGTCTAAGGCACTGCACCTCAGTGTTAGAGGCATCACTACAGACCCTGGTTCGATTCCAGGCTGTATCACAACCGGCCGTGATTGGGAGTCCCATAAGGCGGCGCATAATTGGCTCAGCGTTATCCAGGTTAGGGTTTGGTTGCCATTGTAAATAAGAATGTGTTATAACTGGTTTGCCTAGTTAAATAAAGGTTAAATAAAAAATACCGCATGATAAGCTGTAGACCACAATATTTACCAAGAGAGAATAAATGTATAGCTTTTGTAGCTGTCTATTTACCATCACAAACCGAGGATGGCACCAAGACCGCATTCAGTAAGCTGTATAAGGCCATAACCAAACAAGAAAATGCTCACCCAGAGGCAGTGTTCCTAGTGGCCGGTGACTAATGCAGGGAAACTGATATCCATTTGACATAATTTGTACTAGCATGTCACCTGTGCAACTAGAGGTGATACAACTCTAGATCACTTTACTCCACACACAAAGCTCACCCTACATTTGGAAAAATCTGACCATAACTCTAAGCTCCTGATTCCTGCTTACAAGCAAAAACTCAAACAGGAAGTACCAGTGATTCACTCAATACGGAAGTGGTCCGATGATGCAAATGCTAAGCTACAGGACTGTTTCGCTAGCACAAACTGGAATATGTTCCGGGATTCATCTGATGGCATTGAGGAGTTTACCCTATCCCCTCCTCCAGACTCTCTGGAGACCTTCTCCCATTCCCCATTGCCCACTGGCTGCGTTCCCTCGGACTTCAAAATATCCCAAGACGCTCCCCTACTCAAGAAACCAACACGACTCATCTGGCGTCAAAAACTACAGACCTGTATCCCTTCGTTCTTTTCTTTCCAAAACACTTGAGCGTGCTGTCTCTGACCAACTCTCTCATTAACACTCAGAACAATCTTCTTGACCATTCAGGCTTCAAGACGGGTCACTCAAGCGAGATTGCTCTTCTCTGTGTCACGGAGGCTCTCCGCACTCCTCTGTAGTTCTATCCACCGCCATGTATAGAGAGGGTTGTTTTTGGGATAAGGATGGAATTCTATTCAATCTGCACTTACAAAAACCGTGACAATAGAAAATGTCAGTAGATAGTTGAAATCAAAATGTTTTATTTCATTCTTTCCTACTTTATACAGTATTTGTCACTCAGACTACCAAGAAAAAAAGAGACAGAGCATGAAGTGGGTTTTGAGCCCCCCCCCCCCCCCCCCCCACACACACACACACACACACACACACACACATTTCCCTGGGTTGCTGTACGGTTAAGCTGGGTAACAACTATTATGTGACATGCTGCACTTATTGGCGAGCAGAGACACCTGCATGTCAAGCGGAGGTGGCGTCCCGTCCCAAGGGAGACCCCCGGCATAGCACGTTAACCGTCCTTTATTAAGGACTGATTGCCAGACCCCCTGTTGCTCGAGGTAAACAGACAATTTTCCATCAGCAGGGAAACTGGCTTTATTAGCAAGAGTGGGGGGGGGGTTAAGGGAAGAGAGGGAGAGAGAGAGGGGAGGAGATAGAACGTAGAGAATTCAAGCTCACACAGCGATGGTGAGGTTGTTTTAAATGGTAGTAAATTAATGTATGCAGATCTGCAAGGTCTGATCAATTATAGCGATAGATACATGGTCTCTAACGTGGTTGGGTGATTAACGCAAAATCATAACAAGGTCATGTTAATATGCAGGTGACCTTTCTGGACATCTATGTATATAGTAAATTTATCTGAAATAAAATGTAGTATTTGGTTGTAGTAAATATATAGTAAAACACAGCAAGGTACGGACAGTAAAAACACAACACTAAAACATTCAGTATGAAAGGTATACAAGCATGATACTGTAAGCAGGGATTTGTCTGGCCTTGGAAGCCTTGGGCGGGCCACCTAAGAGATTTCGGGCCGCATAACATGCTGACAAAACCGTCTCTGTGCGTGTGCCATCGTCTTGCTGTTATCCATCCCCACCAGACACGTTCATTACACGCAAGTTAAAATACCAAAACCAACTAACACACACCCAGTCATAAGTTTGGACACTTGCTCAAGGATTTTACTTTATTTCTACTATTTTCTACATTGTAGAAAAATAGTGAAGACACCAAAACTAGGAAATAACAAATATGGAATCATGTAGTAAGCTAAAAAAAGTGTTAAATCAAAATGTTATATATTAGATTATTCAAAGTAGCCACCCTTTGCCTTGATAGCTTTGCACACTTTTGGCATTCTCTCAACCAGCTTCACCTAGAATGCTTTTCCAACAGTATTGAAGGAGTTCCCACATATGCTGAGCACTTGTTGGCTGCTTTTTCTTCACTCTGCAGTCCAACCCATCCCAAACCATCTCATTTGGGTTGAGGTCGGGTGATTGTGGAGGCCAGGTCATCTGATGCAGCACTCCATCACTCTCTTTCTTGGTCAAATAGCCCTTACACAGCCTGGATGTGTGTTGTATCATTGTCCTGTTGAAAAGCAAATGATAGTTCCACTAAGCACAAACCAAATAGGATGACAGGTCCCTGCAGAATTTTGTGGTAGCTATGCTGGTTAAATGTGCCTTGAATTCTAAATAAATCACCCACAGTGTCACCAGCAAAGTACCATCACACCTCCTCCTCCATGCTTCACATTGGGAACCACACATGCAGAGATCATCTGTTCACCTCCTCCACATCTCACAAAGACATGGCAGTTGGAACAAAAAACATCAAATTTGGACTCAGACAAAAGGACAGATTTCCACCGGTCTAATGTCCATAGCTCGTGTTTCCTGGCCCAAGCAAGCTTTCTTATTATTGGTGTCCTTTAGTAGTGGTTTCTTTGCAGCAATTGGACCATGAAGGCCTGATTCAATCAGTCTAATCTGAACAGTTGATGTTGAGATGTGTCTGTTACTTAAACTCTGAAGCATTTATTTGGGCTACAATTTCTGAGGCTGGTAACTAATGAACTTATCCTCTGCAAAAGAGGTAACTCTGGGTCTTCCATTCCTGTGGCGGTCCTCATGAGAGCCAGTTTCATCATAGCTCTTGATGGTTTTTGCGACTGCACTTGAATAAACTTTCCAAATTGACTGACCTTGATGTCATAAAGTAATGATGGACTGTTTGATTATTTGAGCTGTTCTTGTCATAATATGGACTTGGTCTTTTACCAAATAGGGCTATCGTCTGTATACCACCCCTACCTTGTAACAACACAACTGATTGGCTCAAATGCGTTAAGAAGAATAGAAATTCCACAAAAAAAGGCACACATGTTAATTGAAATGCATTCCAGGGGACTACCTCATGAAGCTGGTTGAGGGAAGGCCAAGTGTGAAAAGCTGTCATCAAGGCAAAGGGTGGCTACTTTGAAGAATCTCAAATATAAAACGTTTGATTTGTTTATAACATTTTTGTTAAATACATGATTCCATATGTGTTATTTCATAGTTTTGATATTTTCACTATATTTCTACAATGTATAAAATAGTACAAATAATGAAAAGCCCTTGAATGAGTAGGTTTGTCCAAACTTTTGACTGGTACTTTATTTATTTATGTATATACACTACCATTCATAAGTTTGTGGTCACTTAGAAATGTCCTTGATAGAAAATAATTTTTGTCCATTAAAATAAAGTCAAATTGATCAGAAATACAGTGTGGACATTGTTAATTTTGTAAATGACTACTGTAGCTGGAAACTGCTGAATTTTAAATATCTACATAGGCATACAGAGGCCCATTATCAGCAACCATCACTCATGTGTTCCAATGGCACATTGTGTTAGCTAATACAAGTTTATCATTTTAAAAGGATAATTAATCATTACAAAACCCTTTTGCAATTATGTTAGCACCGCTTTCAACTGTTGTGCTGATTAAAGAAGCAATAAAACTGGCCTTCTTTAGACTGAGTATATGGAACATCAGCATATGTGGGTTCAATTACAGGCTTAAAATGGCCAGAAACAAAGTACTCTCTTCTGCAACTCGTCCGTCTATTCTTGTTCTGAGAAATGAAGTCTATTCCATGCGAGAAATTGCCAAGAAACTGAAGATCTCGTACAATGCTGTGTACAACTCCTTCACAGAACAGCACAAAATGGCTCTAACCAGAATAGAAAGAGTGGGAGGCCCCGGTGCACAACTGAGAAAGAGGAAAAGTACATTAGAGTGTCTAGTTCGGGAAACAGACGCCTCAGTCCTCAACTGGCAGTTTCATTAAATAGTACCCGTATAACACCAGTCTCAACGTCAACAGTGAAGAGGCGACTCCGAGTTGCAAGGAAAATGCAATATCTCAGACTAGCCAATAAAAATCAAAGATTAAAATTGGCAAACAAACACAAACACTGGACAGAGATTGGTGACGATTTGTTTAATTTAATACATTTCAGAACATAACAAATGTGGAAAAGTCAAAGGGTCTAAATACATTGCGAAGGCTCTCTCTCTCTCATATAAATAAATAAATAAATAAACTCAGCAAAAAAAGAAAGGCCCCTTTTTAAGGACGCTATCTTTCAAATATAATGACTTCACAGATCTCCATGGTAAAGGGTTTAAACACTGTTTCCCATGCTTGTTCAATGAACCATAAACACTTAATGAACATGCACATGTGGAACGGTCGTTAACTTCTTTGGGATAGGGGGCAGTATTTTCACATCCGGATAAAAAACGTACCCGATTTAATCTGGTTACTACTCCTGCCCAGTAACTAGAATATGCATATAATTATTGGCTTTGGATAGAAAACACCCTAAAGTTTCTAAAACTGTTTGAATGGTGTCTGTGAGTATAACAGAACTCCTATGGCAGGCAAAAACCTGAGAAGATTTCATGCAGGAAGTGGCCTGTCTGACAAGGTGTTGTTGTTCTTGCTTCTGTTTATTGAAGAGTCAGGAACGTGACACTTCCTACGGCTCCAATAGGCTCTCAGAGCCCGGGAAAAACCTGAACGATGACGAGGCAGCCTCAGGCTGAAACACATAATCGCCTTTGCCAAGTGGTCTATCAGAGGACAATGGAATTAGGCGCGTGCCCGATTCGACCCCGTGGAGTATTTTCTTTCGGCTGTTTACCTAATTGCAGATTCCCGGTCGGAATATTATCGCTTTTTTACGAGAAAAATGGCATAAAAATCGATTTTAAACAGCGGTTGACATGCTTCGAAGTACGGTAATGAAATATTTAGAAATCTTTTGTTACGAAATGCGCCGTGCGCACGACCGTTATTTACCATTGAGATAGTGTCTAGAACGCACGAACAAAACGTCGCTGTTGGAACATAACTATGGATTATTTTGGACCAAACCTACATTTGTTATTGAAGTAGAAGTCCTGGGAGTGCATTCTGACGAAGAACAGGAAAGGTAATCAAACTTTTCTAATAGTAAATCTGATTTTGGTGAGTGCTAAACTGGGTGGGTGTCTAAATAGCTAGCCTTGTGATGCCGGGCTATCTACTTAGAATATTGCAAAATGTGCTTTCACCGAAAAGCTATTTTAAAATCGGACATATCGAGTGCATAGAGGAGTAACGTATCTATAATTCTTAAAATAATTGTTATGCTTTTTGTGAACGTTTATCGTGAGTAATTTAGTAAATTGTTAGTAAATTCGCCGGAAGTTTGCGGGGGGTATGCTAGTTCTCAACGTCACATGCTAATGTAAAAAGCTGGTTTTTGATATAAATATGAACTTGATTGAACAAAACATGCATGCATTGTATAACATAATATCCTAGGTGTGTCATCTGATGAAGATCATCAAAGGTTAGTGCTGCATTTAGCTGTCTTCTGGGTTTTTGTGACATTATATGCTAGCTTGAAAAATGGGTGTCTGATTATTTCTGGCTGGGTACTCTGCTGACATAATCTAATGTTTTGCTTTCGTTGTAAAGCCTTTTTGAAATCGGACAGTGTGATTAGATTAACGAGAGTCTTGTCTTTAAATAGCTGTGAAATAGTCATATGTTTGAGAAATTGAAGTAATAGCATTTCAAAGGTTTTGAAAATCGCGCCACAGGATTCAACTGGCTGTTACGTAGGTGGGATGAATTCGTCCCGCCGGTCCTAGACAGGTTAATAACCTCTCTGGGCTAGGTGGGACGTGACCGTCCCACTCTATTCAACAGCCAGTGGAACAGCGTGGCGCGAAATACAAAAACCTCAAAACTGCAATATTTGAGAAATACTTTTCCCAAGTAACAAATGAATGGCATGATCCTTAGCATTTGGCATAAGGGTGATACATTATAAATTAGACAAAATAAATGAGCAATCCATATTTAGTCTGCCTGTCAGTGGCTTAATGCTTGTGTATTACACCATTTTAAAGATAAGACTCTCGTTAATCTAACCACATTGTCCGATTTCAAAAAGGCTTTACAGCGAAAGCAAAACATTAGATTATGTCAGGAGAGTACCCTGCCAAAAATAATCACACAGACATTTTCAAAGCAAGCATATATGTCACAAAAACCCAAAACACAGCTAAATGAAGCACTAACCTTTGATGATCTTCATCAGATGACACTCCTAGGACATTATGTTATACAATACATATATGTTTTGTTCAATCAAGTTCATATTTATATCCAAAAACAGCTTTTTACATTGGCATGTGATGTTCAGAACATGCATTCCCACCAAAAACATCCGGTGAATTTACTAAATTACTCATCATAAATGTTGACAAAATACATAACAATTATTTTAAGAATTATAGATACAGAACTCCTTTATGCAATCGCTATATCAGATTTTAAAATAGCTTTTTGGCGAAAGCACATTTTTCAATATTCTGAGTACATAGCTCAGCCATCACAGCTAGCTATTTTGACACCCGCCAAGTTCGGGGCTCACTAAACTCAGAATTAGTATTAGAAATATTGTTTTCCCTTTGCTGATCTTCGTCAGAATGCACTCCCAGGACTGCTACTTCCAGAATACATGTTTTTGTTCCAAATAATGCATAGTTATGTCCAAATACCTCCGTTTTGTTTGTGCGTTCAGGTCACTATCCGAAGGGTAACGCGCGAGCGCATTTCGAGACCAAAAAATTCTAAATGTTCCATTACCGTACTTAGAAGCATGTCAAACGCTGTTTAAAATAAATTTTTATGGTATTTTTCTCGTAAAATAGCGATAATATTCCAACTGGACAATAGTGTATTCATTCAAAGAGGAAAATAAAAAACAGCGTCCTCGCGTGAAAGCGCATATCCAATCTCTTTGTCACCAGGCAGACCACTGAGAAACTGAGCTACTATACTCTGCCCAGAGACAGAAGACGCCTCAATCCGCTTTCTGGAGGCTTTAGAGAGCCAATGGAAACCTTAGAAATTGCAATGTAACCCCACAGATACTGTAGTTTCGATAAAGAATCAAAAGAAGAACTACAAATTCTCAGACAGGCCACTTCCTGTTTAGAATTCTCTCAGGTTTTTGCCTGCCATATGAGTTCTGTTATACTCACAGACACCATTCAAACAGTTTTAGAAACTTCAGAGTGTTTTCTATCCAAATCTACTAATAATATGCATATTCTCATTTCTGGGCAAGAGTAGTAACCAGTTTAAATCGGGTAATTTTTTTATCCGGCTGTGAAAATACTGCCCCCTAGCCTAGACAGTTTACAGGTGGTAGGAAATTAAGGTCACAGTTATGAAAACTTAGCACACAAAAGAGGCCTTTCTACTGACTCTGAAAAACACAAAAAGAAAGATGCCCAGGGTCCCTGCTCATCTGTGTGAACGTGCCTTAGTCATGCTGCATGGAGGCATGAGGACTGCAGATGTGGCCAGGGCAATAAATTGCAATGTCTGTACTGTGAAAAGCCTAAGACAGCTTTACAGGGAGACAGGACGGACATCTGATTGTCCTCGCAGTGGCAGACCACGTTTAACACCTGCACAGGATCGGTACATCCGAACATCACAGCTGCGGGACAGGTACAAGATGGCAACTGCCCGAGTTACACCAGGAACACACAATCCCTCCATCAGTGCTCAGACTGTCTGCAATACCTGAGAGAGGCTGGACTGAGGGCTTGTAGGCCTGTTGTAAGGCAGGTCCTCACCAGACATCAACGGCAAGAATGTCACCTATGGGCACAAACCCACCATCGCTGGACCAGACATGACTGGCAAAAAGTGCTCTTCAGTGACGAGTCGCGGTTTTGTCTCACCAGGGGTGATGGTCGGATTCGCATTAATCGTTGAAGGAATGAGCGTTACACCGAGGCCTGTACTCTGGAGCGGGATCGATTTGGAGGTGGAGGGTCCTTCATGGTCTGAGGCGGTGTCACAGCATCATCGGACTGAGCTTGATGTCATTGCAGGCAATCTCAACTCTGTGCGTTACAGGGAAGACATCCTCCTCCCTCATGTGGTACCCTTCCTGCAGGCTCATCCTGACATGACCTTCCAGCATGACAATACCACCAGCCATACTGCTCATTCTGTACGTGATTTCCTGCAAGACAGGAATGTCAGTGTTCTGCCATGGCCAGCGAAAAGCCCGGATCTCAATCCCATTGAGCACGTCTGTGACCTGTTGGATCGGAGGGTGAGGGCTAGGGCCATTCCCCCCATAAATGTCTGGGAACTTGCAGGTGCCTTGGTGGAAGAGTGGGGTAACATCCCACAGCAAGAACTGGCAAATCTGGTGCAGTCCATGAGGAGGAGATGCACTGCAGTACTTAATGCAGCTGGTGGCCAAACCAGATACTGACTGTTACTTTTGATTTTGACCCACCCTTTATTCAGGGACACATTATTCCATTTCTGTTAGTCATGTCTGTGGAACTTGTTCAGTTTATGTCTCAGTTGTTGAATCTTGTGTAAATATTTGTATTAACATGCTAAGATTGCTGAAAATAAATGCAGTTGACAGTGAGAGAAGGTTTCTTTTTTGCTGAGTAATATATATATATATATATATGCGTGTTCTTTTTTTGATGAAACATTGAATCTGACCTTGCTGCTATCATCCCATAGAAACATAACAGCTTCATACCGGGATAAACACAAAAAAGAATATATATATCTAAAGGATGTTTGTTCTGAAGTGTCTGTCCTATTTCTTAGAGACCACACCGCTCACGAGCGTTGCAAAATACATTTAGAAATCTATGTTATTCAATTATTGCACCCACACTGCTCACGCGCATCTGCGTTGCCAAGGGCTAAAAATAGAACTCCTTTCTATTTGTGATGCAGATCGTGCTGCAAGTCCTGCCTCTCCCATCTCCTCATTAGTTTATAGAAGCAGGTACCCACGTGTCATATCCTCATTGGTTATACCCACGTGGGTGATTGAAAGACGAACTGTGTTGCCGGTCGGTGTAGTAATACTATGAAAGTTTAGATGCCAATCACCATTTAAGTCCAAAGATGAAAAAGCCTGGAAAGAGGAGAGATGACTAGAAACGATGCGGTTGACCGTTTTATGTGTGGATTAATTGTCGGAGTAGAGGACCTTGTGCATTTCAGGTAAAATAACAACTCAATGTTTATATCCCAGGACAAATTAGCTAGCAACAGCAAGCTAGCTAGCTAAATTGCCATAAATGTTTAATGCTTTTTGACCTGTTCCCAAATTAATGTAATTGGTTCAGAGTTTGTTTTGATATTTTAACCTGCGTGTCGTGATCTCGTTTGGTGTAAGGGGACAAAATAAATGTATGCACGATGGCGCACGATGGCTCACGCGCGCAGCCGGTTTGGGTTGCGTGTAAGAATGGGATGTCTCATGGTCTGGACAAACACTGCTCTAGCTTTGCCACCTTTCACCGCAGATGCGGAAGGGCGATATCGGCGGATGCGGTGGATTGAGATGCAGCGGAACGCATCCAAAAAAAAAACTGACAGATTTTTACGAGGATTTTTTAAAATGATAATTAGATTTCCATGGAGGCACGGACCTCGACTCTAGAGGCTTAACTTTGCTGGAGTTTTGAAACACGTGTAAGAAATAGGCCTTAATTTTTCATGCACTTTTTTAAAATACAAATGAAAACAAATAAATGTGTCAGTTAACTTGGTGTAGCATCAAGAAAACTGATTACTGAATCTGTTTGATTTGGACTATAGAGCCCCACAGTGGAGGTGTCGTAATACCCATAAAACCTAGAGGTTAAACAAGTCACCTTGTCCTAGAGAGGTTTACACTGTTCTCAAAATGTCACACCAGGGTAAGCCTAAACGAAACACAGCCCTTATTTTAAGTATTTCTAAAAATCCCCTATGGGAAAAATGAATGGTACAAAAATGATTGGAAACATTTCCCTGTTTGACCACTAGGTTTTATGGTATTATGACTCATACTGTGGTACTCTATAAATATACAGCGACCTTTAGAAGCAAATGTTGTTGATGAGTGAAATCCTTTTCTGTTTCGTTCTTCAATGTAATAAAATGTTGAACTCACATTCTCATTGACACATACTTTCTTGGATTGTTTCACATTAGTGTTTGGTGTGCTCTTTCCTGTCTGAGTTCGTGAAGGACCTAAACACAGGAGAGGTGGCTGCAAACTTGCCTGTTTTTATACTTGACCATAGAGTTTGCTAGATGGCACACCTGACACGAATGCTCTCTCTCCACATCCATGCTCCAGATTGGGGGAATTCTGAACAGTATGGCAGCATAATGTTTGAAGTTGACATTTTCTCTTTAATCTAAACATTTGTCTTCTGTTATGGGGGCCCAAATTCCTCACAAGGTACATGGCTGTGTGGTTAAGTGGGTAGAGTTCCCCAAAATGTGCCATCTTACTGACCCAGAGATCAGATGTTCAATTCCCATGTCCACCAGTTCCACTTTTATTCTGTCTCCTATTTCAAATTTGTCAAAGCACAGCAAAAATAAAGGTGGAATTCCTATTCAGACTTGAGATTTGAGTTGATTTACAGGGAATTAAAAAAATGTTTAATTGAGTCCATGGTAAAGAAGAACTACACACCGATTCCGCATGTGTTTCTTCCGGTGCCCAAACGAGAGTTGTCTTTGGGGTGTGGTTTAATGTGGGTGTTTCTTGGGTGTGTCTTTGCCATTCAATCATAACAAACAAACAAGGTCAGTATTGAGTAACTTGGCGACAGGGGCGGCAGGTGGCAGAAACTGAAACTTTGTTTGAAACTGCTAGTGAATCAAGTGAAGATAATAGTACAGAAAGTGAGAATGAGTGGGTTACAGTGGTGAAGAAAAAGGGAAACAAAAAACGTAAAGCTATGTTGGAAAATAGGATACCACTAGGCTCGTTTTTGGTCGGAGTCAGGGTTTTGGATGAATGCTACTGGGGAAATACGTTTAACGTCTCCAGTAAAATCTGGATTGTGTTGAATAGAGTGGAGAGTCACAAGAAGTGGTCTTATTTAGATGTTTTGTGTGTCTGCGGAGCAGAAGAAGCGTGTGTTAATACTAAAAGACATCAGAGTGGAATGTTTTCTGCATGTGTTTTCATAGCAGGGCGCATATCAAGGGGGTTATTTTATTTATATAAAGGCAGAGGATATAACTGAAGACATCAATGGAGTGGTTGGTGCATATCAATTGACTTGTATGGTGGACAGAGAAAAGAAGTTCACTTCATCCATGCTACTGTTCTTTGATAAAGAGTCTCTCCCTTCTCATATAATGTTAGGATTCATGAGATACCCTGTAAGAGCTTATGTGCCCAAGCCCCTGTGTCATGAATGTAAAAGATATGGTAATGTGTCAAGTGTGTGCAGAAGGGAAGAATATTATATACCAGATAAAGGGAAATGCTGCAACTGTGGAGGTGAACATGCGCTTGAATTGTTGGAGTGCCCTGTTAGGGTGAAGGAGAATGAGGTGGCAAGGGTAAGTGTTCAGCGTGTCTCCTATCTGGAGGCGGTGATAAAATTGGAATGAACAAGTGTCGGGGAAGAAGCAATGCCACCAAGTAGAGTACAGTAGAGCCACCAAGACCAGTGAAGGTTTTCCATCAATCGAGGGATAGAGAAATGCTACATGTTAAAAAGGTGGACTTTTCTTTGATCCGCACCCAGGAGCGAGAGTCATGACAATGATATCAAAAGACAATGAAAAGTAATAGATGTGTCTTGTATCATTTTAATGCTGAGTGTAAGGTTTCTCCCAGTTCAGACGTCTGTATCAACCTGTCTTTTAGTCAGGGGACAAACCATCTCTCCTGTCCTCCAGCTGTATACAAACAAGGTAGAGTTGATACACACATTGCTGATTACATTAGGACAGACAAGTGATAGTATTCTGACCTTTGACCAGATCAAATGTGACCAAACTAAAGTGGGATTGGTGCCTGGCCAGATACTGCCCCAGCCTTATGCTCCTGATATGCTGCTGAACAATAAATCCACCAGGTTTTGTAAGTAGCCTGTGAAGGTAATAAAATATCTTCACTCAATAAATATATAGCCATAAAAATAACCTTTCTCTAGTTTGGAAGTAATTACCTCCTCCAACTCAGAATTCCAAGTCGGAAACTTGGCTATCTTTCTAGCGCTCCGAATTTCCTACCTGAAGATCACATCATGATTTGACCTTGAGTTCCCAGTTGTCTTGAAAGCACCATCAAATCAAATCAAATTTTATTGGTGACATACACATGTTTAGCAGATGTTATTGCGGGTGTAGCGAAATGCTTGTAAAAAAAAATACTGTAAAGTTACCTAAGAGCTAGAAGCACGGCAGCCCTCTGTCGGCGCCAGCCCTCTGTCGGCACCAACTGTATAACGTTACATTGATGAATGCTTGCCGACATGTATTTTTAGCTTGTTAGGTCAAACGATTGGTACTCAGGCTTGACAAATACCATCCTTTATGTATTTTTGCCATAAAAAATACACAATATACTTTTATGATAACAGGCAAGTGTTTTTTAGCACTAGTAGCAGACGAAGCCCCCAAATACTACCTAGCTAGTGCTAACTGACCTAGCCTTTGATGATGACTCCCAGTTCCATTAAAGTAAAGCCAGAATTCTGCTAGTGCCTGAGTAGGGCTGCAGTGGTAAGGAGATTTTGTCAGCCGGTGATTGTCAAGAAAAGAACTGTCATGATACTTGACCGTTAATTAACATAAACACAATTAGCATCACCTGGCTTCCAGAAGCCTACAAGCCACTGATGCAGACCTTTGGAACATCTACATCTACAAGTCTAATAAACCCTTTAATATAGCCTACACCATCACAATAAATCCATTATTTATTTTAGACAGGTCTTAAAAAACATGACATGAAGAAAATGTTGTCTATTTCAGAAGAAAATAATAGCTTACTCTGAGTTGTCCTTCTGTAAGGCCCCTATCTGGCTATGCCATGTGGTTGTGGGCTACACTAAATCTCATACAAGATTTGCTTAGAATTCCATGGCATTATTTTATGATATGAAGAATTGAACATAGCTGAATAAAATAGAAAATATATTCTCTCCAAATGATTTCGTAGGGACTTTTTTTAACCTCTCTAGGGTCGGTGGGACGAAATCATCCCACCTACGTAACAGCCAGTGGAATCCTGTGGCGCGTTATTCAAATAACTTAGAAATGCTATTACTTCAATTTCTCAAACATATGACTATTTTACAGCATTTTAAAGACAAGACTCTCGTTAATCTAACCACACTATCCGATTTCAAAAAGGCTTTACAACGAAAGCAAAACATTAGATTATGTCAGCAGAGTACCCAGCCAGAAATAATCAGACACCCATTTTTCAAGCTAGCATATAATGTCACATAAACCCAAACCACAGCTAAATGCAGCACTAACCTTTGATGATCTTCATCAGATGACACACCTAGGACATTATGTTATACAATACATGCATGTTTTGTTCAATCAAGTTCATATTTATATCAAAAACCAGCTTTTTACATTAGCATGTGACGTTCAGAACTAGCATACCCCCCGCAAACTTCCGGTGAATTTACTAAATTACTCACGATAAACGTTCACAAAAAACATAACAATTATTTTAAGAATTATAGATACAGAACTCCTCTATGCACTCGCTTTGTCCGATTTTAAAATAGCTTTTCGGTGAAAGCACATTTTGCAATATTCTAAGTAGATAGCCCGGCATCACAGGGCTAGTTATTTAGACACCCACCAAGTTTAGCCCTGACCAAAGTCAGATTTACTATAAGAAAAATGTTATTACCTTTGCTGTTCTTCGTCAGAATGCACTCCCAGGACTTCTACTTCAATAACAAATGTTGGTTTGGTTCAAAATAATCCATAGTTATTGCCAAATATCCTCTGTTTTGTTCGTGCGTTCAAGACACTATCCGAAGTGTAAAGAATGGTGACGCGCACGATGCATTTCGTGACAAAAAAATTCTAAATATTCCATTACCGTACTTCGAAGCATGTCAACCGCTGTTTAAAATCCATTTTTATGCCATTTTTCTCGTAATAAAGCGATAATATTCCGACCGGGAAAGCGTGTTTACGTTCAAAGAGAGAGAAAATAAAACATGGGATCCCCTCGTGCACGAGCCTCAGTCTGATGGTCCTCTGATATACCACTATCCAAACGCGCTAATGTTTTTCAGCCAAGGGCTGGAATTACATCATTCAGCTTTTTCCCGGGTTCTGAGAGCCTATGGGAGCCGTAGGAAGTGTCACGTTACAGCAAAGATCCTCAGTTTTCAATAAAGAGAGTCAAGAAGAACAAGAACTTGTCAGACAGGCCACTTCCTGTAAGGAATCTTCTCAGGTTTTTGCCTGCCATATGAGTTCTGTTATACTCACAGACACCATTCAAACATTTTTAGAAACTTTAGGGTGTTTTCTATCCAAAGCCAATAATTATATGCATATTCTAGTTACTGGGCAGGAGTAATAACCGGATTAAATCGGGTACGTTTTTTATCCGGCCGTGCAAATACTGCCCCCTAACCCCAACAGGTTAAACGCGGCTATTCTGTGAACTAGAACTAGAAAAGCACAAGCATTTTGCTACACTCGCATTAACATCTGCAAACCATGTGTATGTGACAAATAAAATTTGATTTGATTTGTTGAGAAACAGGTCCTCCTTTATGCTTAATTTAGAGTTAATAACGCAACTTGATAGTATTCTCACTAGGCTTCGAATTTCCTGGCGGCAACCCCCTTGTGTGGCCGTAATGCCCCGTAACAAAAAAATCAATGCCTTGCGTTGTGGCCTTGTGCTGAATATAGTAATTATAATTCCCTTCTCCTGGCAGCCAATCGCCGTGCTCCGAAGTACCTCTCACTGACATGGCCCTCTCAAATATCTAAATTCTTATTAACCAATGCCCTTCAAATGATCGAGTCATTTTCACAAGCATCTCAGCTCCGAAGTAGGCTACAAGTGAAGACAGATACATCGGGAATGCAACTGTGCGCATCCTTCTTATCAAATTCCCACACGCATATTGAAGAGGCCTAACAAACCACAAAAGCACTGGCCTGTCAAGCTACTATCACCCATAGTACAAAAGTTGATCTATTCTATTGGTCAACTTGTCCTTCTGTGCGAGAAATAAATATTCCAAACATACTCTGGGACAGTTGTGGGATGCGATAGATCCCAAACTAATACAA
This sequence comes from Salmo trutta, assembly GCF_901001165.1. NCBI lineage: Eukaryota > Metazoa > Chordata > Actinopteri > Salmoniformes > Salmonidae > Salmo > Salmo trutta. Next base: position 52,399,828 of record NC_042976.1, read on the forward strand.
CCACTCGCATCAAAAAATAATTTTAAAAGCAATGATGCTGATGGAACAGATCATAACGTTATGCTTAAAATGTTTATAAACTATTAGGTTATTTCTTCATATTATAAGCTCAGCCATGTGCACACAGCAGTAAGCTATAAGTGTGAATGTTCCAAAATGCAATCAATTAGCGGAAAAGTGACCACAAATGTGATTATGCATGTAATACTTTATTATATAGGTGCGTTTTCATGATGAAAATGATCTTCCCCAAACTTGAGTTATTTGGCCACTTTAGTTTTGATACAATCCTTATCAAAATACTGTATATAGGCGTATGGGCTAGGCTACATGAGGTGTGCGATTATGATTTGAAATAGTGGCAAAAAAAGGCATGCGCTGTTTCTTGACTTACTGCACATGCTGGGCATCATTCACAAGTGATAATATTGTCACCCATCAGACTATTCTTAATTTAATTTTGTCTTTACATACACTAAATAATATATATGTGTGAAATTAGTTTTGATTAGATTGGACAATTACCATGCACCTGTGGTTCATTTTCATGCCAGCCAGGAAGGCTTTACTCCTGTTGTAAAGCAAAGCAATGTGCTTAATATTAAATAAGTTGAGAAATAAATATAGTAGGCCTAGCCTATAGAAAGCCAATGGGATCTTCCTCTTTTTAATAGAGGCCATCAAAAATCAGTTTATCGGGCCTCCCGAGTGGCGCAATGACATTAGGCACTTAATTACACTACTTGAGGCGTCACTCCAGCCCCGGGTTTGATCCCAGGCTGTGTTACAGCCGGCCGGGCCCTTGAGACCCGTGAGGTGGCACACAATTGGCCCAGCATCGTCCAGGTTAGAGGAGGGTTTGGCCGAACGGGATTTCCTTGTCTCATCATGCTCTAGCAACTCCTTGTGGGGGGCCGGGCACCTGCAAGCTGGCCTCAGTTGTCAGTTGGACGATGTTTCCTCTGACACATTGGTGGGGCTGGCTTCCGGGTTAAGCGAGAAGTGTGTCAATAAGCAGTGGGCTTGGCTCTCGACCTTTGCCTGTCCGAGTCTGTAGGTGTGTTGCAGCGATGAGATAAGACTGTAACTACCAATTGAGGGGAAAAAGCACAAAAGAAACTCTGTTTTTCTCATGCAATTACATAGCCTATAGAAATGTAGCGCAACATGAGCTCATGGGCTCTCGTGAAGTGTTTGATTTTTAATTACATTTGCATTGTTTTCAGAGTGATTAAAGGGACAATAGAGTGCTGAGTACCAGGCACTTAGAAAGTTTGGTAGGCTACTAATGACCATCAGCAGCATCAGAGTGCACTTTTGAGAATCCTAGTTACCGTGACTAAACGGTCATGTGGAATTTGACTGCGATCATGACTCATGACCGCCAGTGTGTTGGTAATACAGTCACCGCAACAGCCCTAGACCTGAGTTATCGAGAACAAGTGCTAACCCAAATAACATGCATGTTCTCATAAAAGTAGCTAGCTACCGAACTTGCAAATCCAGGTTATTTATCAATAGCTTTGTCTGAGTTGGAATTAATTGACTAGCTAGCAAACGTGAGCTAGCATTTGGGATCTTCTTAGCTAGCCAGTTCTAGTTGAAACATTATCGATAGAAAGCTGGCTAACGTTACATCCTATCAAACCTTATTGTCAGTTGCAACGTTAGCTATGCAAATCTTCCTCTCTATGACATTCCAGTACAACACATTAGGGAGAGGCTATGTATTTAGCTTGTTACATCACAGTGTCATAGCTAGCTATGTTTGTTGTACACTACGTAATCCATTCCTTGCCAACTTGCGCAATATTGTTGAATGGATTAGAATTTAGCACCAACTTTATGGAAGCCCTATGCCGAGCAAATGTGTGCATTGCCGACTTGATTACATGTCCACAACACATGGCAGCTGGGGGCGGACCACACACCACGCAATTTGACATCATTGGCAAAAGTGGACTAGTAAATACTCAACACCCAACCCATCCATACCCGTCGTGATGCATTAACTTATAAATCTCAGTGTGGACGAGACTTACATTACGACAAAAAAAACCTATTTCCAATTTGTAGGAAATGTTCACTTTAGAATTCTCACTCCTATCGGTTGTTTATATCTAGAGGAGTTGGTTCTAGGAGGCAATTCCCCTTTAAATCTACTTATCTCAAGTCTGAATTGGGCCCCATGTGCTAAATGTAACAAGGGTGGTTCAGTACATAAATTTAGTCCTGAAAACTGTTTGTGTGGACCAAGGCAATCTCACAATGGGCCTTGCAACCATAGCCATAATTAGTGCCATTGTCTACCCTAGGAAAAGTATTCAATTCCCAGTGTGTCACAGTATCCACAGAAAATGGTGCCCCTCCTCGGCCGGGTGGCGCTCGGCGGTCGTCGTCGCCGGTCTACTAGCTACCGCCGGTCTGTGTTTCTGTGTTCAATGTGTTTTGTCTGTCTAGGTCCGCACCTGTTTTCGTTTCTGTCATTAGTGGGGGGGGGGGGGGGGGGGTATTTAGTTTGTTCCTTTGGGGTTGTGTGTTGTGCGGGATTGTTGGTTTGTCAGCGGTCAGTGGGGTTTTACGCTGTGGCCGTGTTTTTTCTCCATCGTTTTATCGGAGGATTTATTTTCTCGCCGGGCTGCGCCCCGTGCATGATTTTCCCTTTGTGGATTACCTGTTTCCCTTTTGGGTATTGTGCACTCCCTGTGCCTTTTTGATCACCTAGTGTTTGGGTGTGAATAAACTTCGAGCTACTGGACAATATCTCCTGCATTTGACTCTGCTCCTTCCTCCTGCCCTAAGTACCCGTGACACAGTGTCTTCTTTAAAATTTAGATTTTCATATTGTCTGAAAATCAACATCAATCAATACAGTAAAGCATTGGCATTTCAAAAGTATTTTGATTGTATGAGAGACACAGTCTACCAAAAACATAATTTTTGTGTTTTGATGCTGCCTTTTACATGAAAACACAACTATTTTTAAAACACCAATATTCAGATTGAAGAACCACTTTGGGTGTTTCAGAGTACTTCCATTCTGTTTTTAAATGAATTTAGTGTATTTTAACAGTGTAGGTGTCCAGTGTCCTGTCTTGAGATGCCACAACCTCTGCCCTACTAGGTCCTCAGTCTACAGCCCCTATAGCTCCTGTGGGTCCAGAGCATCTCAGCCTTCAGTTCTCCTGCTAAGCTAGGTTCCCAGTTTCCTATCCCAGTAGGCCTAGAGTTTTTTGTCCTGATAGGCCTAATGTCTCCTAGCTCACAGTCTGTAGTCCAGTCTGGCCCCAAGTCTCTAGCTCTGGGCACTCAGTCAGTCTCTCCTGGACCAGTGGTCCAGCGCTCTCCCTTCTTTGGGTCTTTTTCTAACTCTCTTTCAGGTGTGTAGCGGTCTCTTGTCCTGAGATCTCTGCCTGTCACTGCTGTGGAGATCCAGCTGATCTCAACTACTGTCTCGGGGCCCTCTCCTGTCGGAGAGGGCCTCAGGGGCCCTCTCCTGAAGGTAACCCGGACCAGTTTAAAATTGTAATGGAAGTATGGAAGTACTTTAGTGCCAACAAAAAATTGGTTAATTATGAGGGTTTTTTTAAATAAGAAAAAAATGCTCAGGTTTTTTATATCTCTCAGATATAGGACAGACACTTCAAAACATGCACATTTTTAATATATTTTTCCTGTTTTTCCATGTATGATATTCAATGTGTTTCTTATGGGCCAAATTCAATGTTCCATCTGATCATTTTGTAAAGAAAAATGTATACCTAAAGAGGTCCTAACATTTTTTATCAAATAGCTAAATGATCATTGGTATGACTACCTTAAAGCAATTCGATATGTTAGCTTAGTACACTGAACAAAAATATAAACGCAACGTAAAGTGTTAGTCCCATGTTTCGTGAGCTGAAACAAAATATCCCAGAAATATGCACACACAAAGCTTATTTCTCAATTTTTATGCACGCATTTGTTTACACCTCTGTTAGTGAGTATTTCCTCTCTGCCAAGATAACCCATCTACCTGACAAGTGTGGCATATCAAGAAGCTGATTAAACAGCATGAACATTACACAGGTGCACCTTGTGCTGGGGACAATAAATGGCATACAATTGTCATGCTGACTACAGGAATTTTTTAACTGCAACATTTTCTCTCAGCTCCATGGCAACATGTGTAGAATTGAAGAAAATGTGCTTTAAAACTGCAAAAATGTCTCTAAGCTCCATGAAGATATTTGTAGAATTGCAGGAATTTGGCCTAAAAATGCATGGCCATTACCACGCCCCCTGCCATGACCACCACCTAAGCCCTTTTTTGAGCCAGAAGAAACCGTGAGTAAGTTGTGTACCATCATAACAAAAGGCAATGCAGCACAGTTGGTTGTGATTTTAAGCATGCAGTAAAGAGAAGCAAACATTGAGACTTTCACTACCGGTTTGAACAAGCTGTAAGAAAGCTAAGAAAAAAAGCTCATGTCAAACTAGCCAGTTAGGCTATAGAGGCAAAGCTGAAACCAAAGAGATGCTTTAATGTGAAATTGAAGTACATCTTCAACAGACATTCTGACAGGTGAAAAACATTATCCGTGAAGAAAACTGCAGCCTTCTTATTAAAACAGCAACAGACTTTCTAAACAGGAAATCAATATTATCCCCTGGCTACATGTAAACACAGAAATACAGGTCTGCTAGCTAACGCAAGCTCATGACTCAACAAACAACGATACACTTCACTCACAATCTCTCTCTCTTTCACAAGCACACGCGGACACACGAACTCACACACACAAACTCTTTCACACAAAACACACACACACTCTCTTTCTCACATTAACTTACACACACACACCGGAGCCTACCTTTCAATGAGAAAAAAGGACTTTATTGTTATTCAATATAAGGAGCTCGTCTTAGATGGCAAACATACCTAGCCTTATGGCTTCCAAGGTCTCCATTTGCTTACTGTGTTACAAGGCCAGGTAAAAATAATCAGGAGAGAGTGTATGCTGAGTTGTATGGGGTTCAAAGATCATGGATACATTGCAAATGGCACCTTATAACCTATATAGTGACAAAAGTTGTACTCTATTTAGGCAATAGGGTTCCATTTGGGAAACAGCCCATGACATGGATTATAACACTTCCCTCTGCAACTGGATCCTGAACTTCCTGACGGGCCGCCCCCAGGTGGTAAGGGTAGGCAACAACACATCTGCCACGCTGATCCTCAACACTGGGGCCCCTCAGGGGTGCGTGCATAGTCCCCACCTGTACTCCCTGTTCACCCATGACTGCGTCGCCAAGCACTACTCCAACACCATCATTACGTTTGCTGACAACACAACAGCGGTAGGCCTGATCACTGACAAAGATGAGACAGCCTATAGGGAGGAGGTCAGAGATCTGGCAGTGTGCTTCCAGGGCAACAACCTCTCCCTCAATGTGAGCAAGACAAAGGAGCTGATCTTGGACTATAGGAAAAGGAGGGCCGAATGTGTTGCAAAAAATAATATATATCTGTTGCATTATTGATATAAATGATCATGGGATTGGGGTAGAGGAAGAAATAAACATGGGATATTTATATATGGGCCCCATTCTGCATAGAGAGCTCTCAGCTCTGTTTTGTAAATGGTGCTGACACTGACAAACACATCAATAAAGACAACATTGTCTGCAACCATCTAATTTAGGCCTATGAAAGGGTAGACACAATTTGTACAATATGACATTGTCTAATCTTGCGGAGGAAATTATTGTCCAAAAACAAAGTTTCAGGTGGCACTGACCCAATGATAAAGAGTGAGTATGCGCACAGCGCACTCACCTAGGATATGTATGATGCTCAATGCTGGTGCCAATAAGATAGGCTACAAAGGCACAATCCTTTGACTCCCTTCACCTCCTCACACAGCTAGACGAAGGCCGCCTGCTGCTCTAAATCCACATGTAGGCTGACATCACAAAAAAATACCCTACACAGCACTGTCCCAGAGGTTGCTTCACCTCTGGCCCAACTTCACCCAGGTCTCTTCAGAGAAGTAGAAACCCTAATCAAATTGTGCCTCTGTTGCGTCCTCGGAGAGGACGTTCTCCACCCTTCACCACCTTTTTCTTTCCTAAAACCATAATTGTCTTCCTCACGGTTCAGCTGTCAGAGATTTGAGCACTAAATGCATCAGGGCATTGCATGCATAGGCCGATAGGCATCCACTCTATGATATGAATATATAAATATATATATATATATACATACACATGCTACACTCTTAGAAAAAGTGTTCTTCAAAGGGGGCCAGCGGAAGAACCGTTTAAGGGTCTACAGTGCCTTGCAAAAGTATTCATCACCTATTGGCATTTGTCCTATTTTGTTGCATTACAACCTGGAATTTAAATTGATTTTTTTGGGCATTTCATGTAATGGACATACACAAAATAGTCGAAATTGGTGAAGTCAAAAAATTAAATAAACGTATAAAAAAAATTCTACAAAAAATAAAAACGTAAAAGTGGTGAATGCATATGTATTCACCCCCTTTGCTATGAAGCCTCTAAATAAGATCTGGTACATCCAATTACAGAAGTCACATAATTAGTTAAGTAAAGTCCACCTGTGTGCAATCTAAGTGTCACATGATCTGTCACTTGATCTCAGTATATATACACCTGTTCTGAAAGGCCCCAGAGTCTGCAACACCACTAAGCAAGGGGCACAACCAAGCAAGTGGCACCATGAAGACCAAGGAGCTCTCCAAACAGGTCAGGGAAAAGTACAGATCAGGATTGGGCTATAAAAAATTATCCGAAACTTTGAACATCACACGGAGCACCATTAAATCCATTATTAAAAAATGGAAAGAATATCGCACCACAACAAACCTGCCAAGAGAGTGTCGCCCACCAAAACTCATGGACCAGGCAAGGAGGGCATTAATCAGAAACGCAACAAAGAGACCAAATATAACCCTGAAGGAGCTGCAAAGCTCCACAGCGGAGATTGGACTATCTGTCCACAGGACCATTTCAAGCCGTACACTCCACAGAGCTGGGCTTTACGGAAGAGTGGACAAAAAAAAGCCATTGCTTGAAGAAAAAAAATAAGCAAACTTGTTTGGTGTTCGCCAAAAGGCATGTGGGAGACTCTCCAAACATATGGAAGAAGGTACTCTGGTCAGATGAGACTAAAATTGAGCTTTTTGGCCATCAAGGAAAACGCTATGTCTGGCGCAAACCCAGCACTTCTCGTTACTCCGAGAACACCATCCCCACAGTGAAGCATGGTGGTGGCAGCATCCTGCTCTGGGGATGTTTTTCCTCGGCAGGGACTGGGAAACTGTTCAGAATTGAGGGAATTATGGTTCAATATAAATGCAGGCAAATTCTTGAGGGAAACCTGTTTCAGTCTTCCAGAGATTTGAGACTGGGACAGAGGTTCACCTTCCAGTTGGATGCAGGTGAATAGTAATGCAAGTTCACGTTTTAGTTTTTTTTGTCTTTTTTCTTGTTTGTTTCACAATAAAATATATTTTGCATCTTCAAAGTGGTCGGCATGTTGTGTAAATCAAATGTTACAAACCCCCCAAAAATCTATTTTAATTCCAGGTTGTAAGGCAACAAAATATAAAAAATGCCAAGGGGGTGAATACTTTAGCAAGCCACTGTAGATAGCACCTTTTTTGTATGAAATCTACACTTATTTACCCTTTTCAGGCTAAGGAGTCTATAGGGGTACAGACGGAGGCTAATTCATAAATGTTCTATTCTAATATATTTTTTAGAAAGATAAGCATTATATTGTTAGATTATATAAGTAATCATGTAGGCCTAAAACATTCTTCCTCGCCTCGAGTTCAACCATTGGGGTCAGTTGGAGCGCAGATGTGCACTGCCTTCATATCATAGGCCACCAGTATAATATGCTAATATCCACACCACACTAAATCTTCAAAAGTAAGTCAAGATGTTAAATATAACGGGATCTGGCAGTCTAATTTAGGAGGCTGCTAGCACAAGAGAGTTACCAGAGATAAAAATATATTGCAAAATGAAGGTTTCTTTACATGCGCAGTCCATGAAAATAGAAATTTGTGAATATTTACAAAAATGGCCCAGAATGGAGCCAAAAAATAACGTTGAGGTAAGTAGTCCAGACAAATGGACAAAAATGACAAACGTCAAAACAAAAAACAGCAGAAATAAGTAGCAACTAACTGGCTACAAAAGGCAAAACACATAAAGCCTATACAGTGAGGGAAAAAAGTATTTGATCCCCTGCTGATTTGGACGTTTGCCCACTGACAAAGAAATGATAAGTCTATCATTTTAATGGTAGGTTTATTTGAACAGTGAGAGACAGAATAACAACAAAGTAATCCAGAAGAACGCATGTCAAAAATGTGATGAATTGATTTGCATTTCAATGAGGGAAATAAGTATATGACCCCCTCTCAATCAGAAAGATTTCTGGCTCCCAGGTGCCTTTTGTACAGGTAACGAGCTGAGATTAGGAGCACACTCTTAAAGGGAGTGCTCCTAATATCAGTTTGTTACCTGTATAAAAGACACCTGTCTACAGAAGCAATCAATCAATCAGATTCCAAACTCTCCACCATGGCCAAGACCAAAGAGCTCTCCAAGGATGTCAGGGACAAGATTGTAGACCTACACAAGGCTGGAATGGGCTACAAAACCATCGCCAAGCAGATTGGTGAGACGGTGACAACAGTTGGTGCCATTATTCACAAATGGAAGAAACACAAAAGAACTGTCAATATCCCTCAGCCTGGGGCTCCATGCAAGATTTCACCTCGTGTAGTTGCAATGATCATGAGAATGGTGAGTAATCAGCCCAGTACTACACGGGAGTATCTAGTCATTGATCTCAAGGCAGCTGGGACCATAGTCACCAAGAAAACAATTGGTAACACACTACGCCGTGAAGGACTGAAATCCTGCAGCGCCCGCAAGGTCCCACTGCTCAAGAAAGCACATATACATGCCCGTCTGAAGTTTGCCAATGAACATCTGAATGATTCAGAGGACAACTTGGTGAAAGTGTTGTGGTCAGGTGAGACCAAAATGAAGCTCTTTGGCATCAACTCAACTCGCCGTGTTTGGAGGAGGAGGAATGCTGCCTATGACCCCAAGAATACCATCCCCACCGTCAAACATGGAGGTGGAAACATTATGCTTTGGGGGTGTTTTTCTGCTAAGGGGACAGGACAACTTCACCACATCAAAGGGATGATGGACGGGGCCATGTAACGTCAAATCTTGGGTGAGTACCTCCTTCCCTCAGCCAGGGCATTGAAAATGGGTCGTGGATGGGTATTCCAGCATGACAATGACCCAAAACACACGGCCAAGGCAACAAAGGAGTGGCTCAATAAGAAGCACATTAAGGTCCTGGAGTGGCCTAGCCAGTCTCCAGACCTTAATCCCATAGAAAATCTGCGGAGGGAGCTGAAGGTTTGAGTTGCCAAACGTCAGCCTCGAAACCATAATGACTTGGAGAAGATCTGCAAAGAGGAGTGGGACAAAATCCCTCCTGAGATGTGTGCAAACCTGGTGGCCAACTACGAGAAACGTTTGACCTCTGTGATTGCCAACAAGGGTTTTGCCACCAAGTACTAAGTCATGTTTTGCAGAGGGGTCAAATACTTATTTCCCTCTTTGAAATGCAAATAAATTTATAACATTTTTGACATGCGTTTTTCTGGATTTCTTTGTTGTTTTTCTGTCTCTCACTGTTCAAATAAACCTACCATTAAAATTATAGACTGATAATTTCTTTGTCAGTGAGCAAACGTATAAAATAAGCAGGGGATCAAATACCTTTTTCCCTCACTGTTCCAGCCTATAAAATGTAACTGCGAATTTGTTAGAGAACTAAGTAACACTTGTTACCTCAAATATAGCTCTACCAATTTATAACACAGAACGAGGGGGCAACTCAATATTAGGAAGGTGTTCCTAATGTTTGGTATACTCGGTGTATCAAATGATACACTAATACAGTATCAAATGTTTAACATATAAACAGATTTGACTGTAAGGTTGTGCTATAAGCTTAAATACTGATATAATTATCAACACTATGACTTAACAATAACTTACTTTTTAATAGACTTAAACCCTATAAACTCGAAGACAATCTCCTGAACAATGTTCAATTATTCACAACCTAGGAAAAACCCACATATGCATAAGCCATTACTCTCCCTGGGCCCTTAATGAGGGGACTGGGAGGAGGGCTGGTCTCAGGGCCGGATGCTAGTTACCGACCAGCATGGGTTCCATCTAATCCAGGCTCCTGATTAACTCATCATCTGTCTGTCCACTCAACCCTCAGACATGTGCTAACATGTCATAATCGTCATAATTTTCCTCATCGGACCCGGAGCCTTCAGGGCCGTAGGTCTGGCCTGAGCTTCTTTTCTCCACAGCAGCTCAGTGATTAGGGGCCGGTTCCCCAGAGGGTGTAATAATACTGGTAAATACTGGGTAATTTCTCAGCCCCTTAGCTATACACCACTATACCATCATACCTTGTATTAATCTACACTGAACAAAAATATAAACGCCAAATGCAACAATTTCTAAGATTTACGGAGTTTCAATTCATGTAAGGAAATGAATTCATTAGGCCCTAATCTATGGATTTCACATGACTGGGAACACAGATATGCATCTCTTCGTCACAGATACCAACAAAAAGAAAGTAGGGTCGTGGATCAGAAAACCAGTCAGTATCTGGTGTGACCACTATTTGCCTCATACAGTGCGACACATATCAAGTTTTTTTTTGGGGGGGGGGGTTAAATCAGCTTTAATATTGCAGATAGATTGTGGCTTCCATCAATGTAATTGACTGCATCATTTCCAATCATCCATACTGTTTTTTAAAATATATAAATTATATATGTTTTTATACAGTTGAAGTCAGAAGTTTACATAAACTTTAGCCAAATACATTTAATAACGTTAGGATCACCACTTTATTTTAAGAAAGTGAAATGTCAGAATAATAGTAGATAGAAGGATTTTTTTCACCTTTTATTTCTTTCATCACATTCCCAGTGGGTCAGAAGTTTACATACACTCAATTAGTATTTGGTAGCATTGCGTTTAAATTCTTTAACTTGGGTCAAACTTTTCGAGGAGCCTTCCACAAGCTTCCCACAATAAGTTGGGTGAATTTTGGCCCATTCCTCCTGACAGAGCTGTTGTAACTGAGACAGGTTTGTAGTTCTCCTTGCTCGCACACGCTTTTTCAGTTCTGCCCACAAATCTTCTATAGGATTGGGGTCAGGGCTTTGTGATGGCCACTCCAATACCTTGACTTTGTTGTCCTTAAGCCATTTTGCCACAACTTTGGGAGTATACTTGGGGTCATTGTCCATTTGGAAGACCCATTTGCGACCAAGCTTTAACTTCCTGACTGATGTCTTGAGATGTCGCTTCAATATATCCACATAATTTTCTTCCCTCATGATATCATCTATTTTGTGAAGTGCACCAGTCCCTCCTGCAGCAAAGCACCCCCACAACATGATGCTGCCACCCGCGTGCTTCTCAGTTGGGATGGTGTTCTTCAGCTTGCAAGCGTCCCCCTTTTTCCTCCAAACATAATGATGGTCATTATGGCCAAAGAGTTCTATTTTTGTTTCATCAGACCACAGGATATTTCTCCAAAAAGTATGATCTTTGTTATCTTTATCATTTTATATTTTAAAATAATTGTTATGTTTTTTGTGAACGTTTATCGTGAGTAATTTAGTAAATTCACCGGAAGTGTTCGGTGGGAATGCTAGTTCTGAATGTCACATGCTAATGTAAAAGCTGGTTTTTGCTATAAATATGTACTTGATTGAACAAAACATGCATGTATTGTATAACATAATGTCCTAGGAGTGTCATCTGATGAAGATCATCAAAGGTTAGTCCTGCATTTAGCTGTGGTTTTGGTTTTTGTGACATTATATGCTAGCTTGAAAAATGGGTGTCTGATTACTTCTGGCTGGGTACTCTGCTGACATAATCTAAAGTTTTGCTTTCGTTGTAAAGCCTTTTTGAAATCTGACAGTGTGGTTAGATAAAGGAGAGTCTTGTCTTTAAAATGGTGTAAAATAGTCATATGTTTGAAAAATGGAAGTTTTCAGATTTTCGAGGAGTTTGTATTTCGCGCCACACCTTATCATTGGATATTGGAGTGGTGTTCCGCCAGCGGAACGTCTAGATGTAAGAGGTTTTAATGCAACCGCTGTGTCAGATTTTAAAATAGCTTTTCGGCGAAAGCACATTTGTCAATATTCTGAGTACAGAGCTCAACCATCAAAGCAAGCTATACAGATACCAGCAAAGTTCTGGAGTCAACTAAACTCAGAATTAGTATCATAAATATTCCCTTACCTTTGCTGATCTTGGTCGGAATGCACTACCAGGACTCCTACTTCCACAAGAAATTTTCTTTTTGTTCAAAATACTCCATATTTATGTCCAAATACCTCCGTTTTGTTCGTGCGTACAGATCACTATCCAAAGGCATAACACGTGAGCATAAAATAAGAGACAAAAAGTAAAATAGTTCCATTACCGTTCGTAGAAACATGTCAAACGATGTTTACAATCAATCCTTAGGGTCTTTTAAACATAAAACGTTGATAATATTCCAACCGGACAATAGCGTATTCATTACAGAAGAAAAAGAATGAGCGGCGCGCCAAATGTGCCTGCGCAGTAAACAACTCACTGGTCCCAGGCAGTCCACTGATAGACTGAGCTCCATTTCTCTGCCCAGTAACAGGAGACGCATGAAACAAGTTTCTAAAGGCTGTTGACAGCCAATGGAAGCCTTAGGAAGTGCAAAATGACCCCACAAACACTGTAGTTTGAACAGGGATTAGATAGAAGAACTACAAATCTCTTGCTGGTTGGATTTTTTCTCAGGTTTTTGCCTGCCATATGAGTTCTGTTATACTCACAGACATCATTCAAACAGTTTTAGAAACTTCAGAGTGTTTTCTATCCAAATCTACTACTAATATGCATATCTTAGTTTCTGGGAGTGAGTAGGAGGCAGTTTACTCTGGGCACGTCAGTCGTCCAAGCGACTCAATACTGCCACCATCCATAAGAAGTTAAAACCACTTCCTGTCCCTCATCGCCCCTGGTCCCATATATCCTTGGACTTTGTCACGGCCTCCCGCCATCTGATGGCAACACCACCATCCTTACTGTGGTGGACCGGTTTTCCGAAGCTTCCCATTTTATTCCCCTTCCTAAGTTGCTCTCAACTCAGGAGATGGCACAGCTCATGGTGCAGCATGTCCGTATCTATTGACTGCTGGTAGACATGGTCTCTGATCGCGGTCCTCAGTTCTCATTCTGGTTCAGGAATGCGTTCTGCACCCTTATTGGGTCGTTGGCCAGCCTGTCCTCTGGTTTTCATCCTCAGTCCAGCGGCCAGTCGGAGCGAGCCAATAAAGACCTGTAGACAGCTGTCTCATCTCCACTAATCCCACCACCTTGAGCCAGCAACTCGTGTGGGTGGAATATGCTCGCAACAACCTTCCCTGTTCTGCTACGGGTCTCTCGCCTTTTGAGTGTTCCCTAGGTTATCAGCCCCCGCTCTTCCCATCGCTGTCGCCATACCTGGAAGAGTATGGGTTGTCATCTTCTCAAGACCATCTCCAGGTACCGACGACAGGCGGACCGCCACGGGACCCATGCTCCCTGCTACCGTCTTGGGCAGAGGGTATGGCTGTCCACTCAGGATCTGCCCCTCCGGGTGAATTGGTCCTTTCCCCATCTTTAAAGTCCTTAGCCCCTCTGCTGTCCGTCTTCTGTTGCCCCGTACCCTCCGTATACATCCCACTTTTCATGTGTCCACAATTAAACCTATGTCTCACAGGACCCATCCTTTAAAAAGATCACACAGCGTCACACACAGAACAGAAGCAGATTAACTGCCAAAAGCATTTTCAACGAGACACATCTCCTTTGCCTAGCGCTGATCAGCCTGTTGATTGTGGCCTGTGAAATGTTGTCCCACCCCTCTTCAATAGAAGCACGGTGGCTTGGAAAAACTCCCTTGAAAGGCAGGAAACTAGGAAGAAACCTAGAGAGGAACCAGGCTCTGAGGGGTAGCCAGTCCTCATCTGGCTGTGCCGGGTGGAGATGACATGGCTATTAAGGTGTTCAGACGTTCATAGATGACCAGCTGGGTCAAATAATAATCACAGTGGTTGTAGAGGGTGCAACAGGTCAGGAATAAATGTCAGTTGGCTTTTCATAGCCGAGTATTCAGAGGTCGAGACAGCAGGTGTGGTAGAGAGAGAGAAAAAGAGGGTCAAAAACAGCAGGTCTGGGACAAGGTAGCATGTCCGGTGATAAGGTCAGGGTTGTTGAAACTGGAGCATCAGCATGACCAGGTGGACTGGGGACAGCCAGGAGTCATCAGGCCAGGTAGTCCTGGGGAATGGTCCTAGGGCTCAGGTCCTCCAGGAGGGGAGGGAGAGAGGGAGAATGCCAGTGGCTATCGAAGGTGACCATTTACCACCGAAGTCGGTTACGACGCCAAACTGCAATCAGGTCAAGACCCTGGTGAGGACAATGAGCATGCAGATGAGCTTACCTGACACGGTTTCTGACAGTTTGTGCAAAAATTATTCGGTAGTGCAAACCCACAGTTTCATCAGCTGTCCGGGGCTGGTGTGGTTACACGTGGTCTGCGGTTGTGAGGCCGGTTGGACGTACTGCCAAGTTCTCAAAAACGACATTAGACGGGGCTTATGATAGAGAAATAAACATTCAGTTCTCTGGCAATAGCTCTGGTGGACATTACTACAGTCAGCATACCAAATGCACACTACCTCAAAGTTGAATCATCTGTGGCATTATTTTGAGTGACAAAACTGCACATTTTATTTAGAGTGAACTTTTCTCCCCAGCACAAGGTGCACCTGTGTAGTGATCATGCATTTTAATCATCTTCTTGATGTGCCACACCTGTCAGGTGGATGTATTATCCTGGCAAAGGAGAAATACTTATTAACAGGGATGTAAACAAATTTGTGCACACAATTTGAGAGAAATAAGCTTTTTGTCCATACAAAACAATTTAGGGGATCTTTTATTTCAGCTCATTAATCATGGGACCAACTCTTTACATGTTGCGTTGAAATTATTTGATCAGTGTATTAAATATGTAATATCTAAAAAAGAGAATGAATGAAGGGGGGAAGGGATGGGGCGGGGAGGGTCTGTGTGTGCGTGTTGTCATGGGAGAATGTTTGAGTGTCGGCGGGAGGGTCTGTGTGTGTGTGTGTGTGTGTGCATTAGTACATCTGTGCATGTGTGTGGAAAGGGGGGGGGTTCTTGGTAAGCTTTGTAATTATTCAATACTCTCTCATAAGTTCCCCCTCAAATTTGTATTTCCTTAAATCTGTTTGTTTGTATTTTTCACCCGCCGTCAACATACAATTGGAAAGTATTCAGACCCATTGACATTTTCCACATTTTATGTTACAGCCTTTTATTCTAAAATTGATTAAATACAACAATGTCCCTATCAATCTACACATAACACTCCATAATGACAAAGCAAAAACAGGTTTTAGAAAAGTTTGCAAATGTATTAAAAATAAAATACAGAAATACATTATTTACATAAGTATTCACACCCTTTGCTATGAGACTCGAAATGGAGCTCAGGTGCATCCTGTTTCCATTGATCATCCTTGAGATGTTTCTAAAACCTGATTGGAGACCACCTGTGGTAAATTCAATTGATTGGACATGATTTGGAAAGGCACACAACTGTCTATATAAGGTCCCACAGTTGACAGTGCATGTCAGAGCAAAAACCAAGACATGATATCAAAGGAACTGTCTGTGGAGCTCAGAGACAGGATTGTGTCGAGGCATAGACCTGGGAAGGGTACCAAAAAATGTCTGCAGCATTGAAGGTCCCCAAGAACACAGTGGCCTCCATCATTCCTAAAAGTTTGGAACCACCAAGACTGTTCCTAGAGCTGGCCGCTCGGCAAAACTGAGCAATCGGGGAGAAGGGCCTCGGTCAGGGATGTGACCGGGAACCCGATACTCACTCTGACAGAGCTCCAGAGTTCCTCTGTGGAGATGTGAGAACCTTCCAGAAGGACAATCATGTCTGCAGCACTCCACCAATCAGGCCTTTATGGTAGAGTGGCCAGACAGAAGCCACTCCTCAGTAAAAGGTACATTACAGCCAGCTTGGAGTTTGCCAAAAGGCAACTAAAGGACTCTCAAACCATGAGAAATAAGATTCTCTGGTCTGATGAAACCAAGATTGAACTCTCTGGCCTGAATGCCAAACGTCACGTCTGGACAAAACCTGGCACCCTCCCTACGGTGAAGCATGGTGGTGGCAGCATCATGCTGTGAAGATGTTTTTCAGCGGCAATGACTGGGATACTAGTCAGGATCAAGTGAAAGATTATTGGAGCAAAGTAGAGAGAGAACCTTGTTGAAAACCTGCTCCAGAGCACTCAGGACCTCAGACTGAGGCAAAGGTTCACATTTCCAACCGGACAACGACCCTATGTACACTAGCCAGGACAACGCAGGAGTGGCTTTGGGACAAGTCTCTGAATGTACTTGAATGGCCGAGCCAGAGCCCGGACTTGAACCTGATCAAACATCTCTGGTGAGACCTGAAAATATCTGTGCAGCGACGCTCCCCATCCAACTTGACAGAGCTTGAGAGGATCTGCAGAGAAAAATGGGAGAAACTTCCCAAATACATACCCAAGAAGACTCTGGGCTGTAATAGCTGGCAAAGGTGCTTCAACAAAGTTCTGACTAAAGGGTCTATGTAAATGTGATATTTCAGTTTTTTCTACCCCCTAAAAATGTTTTTTATACAAAATAAAAAACAAGGCAAGAGAGGAATGGCAGGGAATCTGTGTGTGTGTGTTGGGCGGTTGGGTACAATATATCTACCTCAATCAGTTCCTTTTACTGTACCAGTGTACTGTATATTGTACAATAATGTATGGTAATGTCTGTCATTTTACAAATGTAAGATGGGGGCGGCAGGTAGGCTAGTGGTTAGAGCATTGGGCTAGTAACCGAATGGTTGCTAGATTGAATCCCAGAGAAGACAAGGTAAAAATGTGTCGTTCTGCCCCTGAACAAGGCAGTTAAAACACTGTTCCCCGGTAGGCTGTCATTGTAAAAAAAATTGTGTGTTCTTAACTGACTTGCCTAGGTAAATAAAGGTTAAATAAAAAAGATGCAAGTAAAATGTCCCGACGATAAGTAAAGTAAGCTTCTTTTTTATCTATCTTTGGACCTGGAAACATTGTAGGAACGTGTATTAAAAGCCAATGTGTGCTTTCCTATAAATAAAATGTATGTTTTGCAGAATTCTACATTAAAAACATTTATGTCTTGTTATACAATTTCATGAAAGGACCACCAGATAAACGCATTGGTGAAGAGACACAAAAAACAATCAAACCAGAACAATATCCATTCCATCTCATCAGCATCACTTTGGGCATCTGCTGCCGAGCTCCATCTATCTACCACAGGTCTGGAGGACTGGACATTGACATGCATCAGGTGCCGATTGACTGCCAGTCGATGTGCTCACTGACCAGAAAGGTCTCGCGCTGTCAGGGGACCACCGCAAAAAAACTTAGCGCTCAAAGTCAATCAAATTAGCTCCTTCCAGCCCACTAACTCATGAACCGAGGAGCTGCAGTCAGAACTCCCATCCTAGGGAGCTGGTTATGTCTGTGGGGGGTGATCTAGGAGGGCACCCTATGGGGTAGGAAAAGGCTAGTAGAGACTATACGTAGCATTGATGAACTCAGAGGAAATTAGCAGCCCTGTTGAATAATGTCTGATTTAAGAAAAGCATCACTCTGGGAGTTTGTGAAGCGATGAAAAATAAAAATGCTTTTAGTTTCATTTGGAAACAATTGTGTTTTTTTTATTTGAAATGTTGTTATCCAACTTGGGGCTGCTGCTGTTTTCCATGTGAAACAGGCACAGGCAGACGTTAGTTGTTCCCCCCATTGTGTTTCTGTAGTCTCAGCAGGTAAGGGAATTCCTCTGGGGAGGACCAGACAACGGAAATCATATTACGATCAGAGTATTGACTTACTGCATATGAGTCTGCATCACGGGGATTGCTGCAGGGGTGTATCCTTGTCCTGCTCCATTTGTCTTATTGTAAGAACCTGTAGAGGACAGATGCCTTGTTATTTTTTTGATGTTTTCAGAATCTTTAAGATATCAGACAGGCAACACACATTGATGTCTCATCAGATCAAAAAACAAAATCTTCAAAGCGAAAGGTGAAAGGCAAAGCTTCCTCCCATCTTCTATTTGAGAAGAGGATGGGTGCCAGAGGTTGTCTGTAAAAGATATAATCAAATCATTTAGCAGGTGACAGACGGTAGGAGGGTTTTTGAGGGGGGTGTGAGGGAGCAGGTGGTAGGGGGGCATATCTCCATTCCCTCTTGTGCCAAGTCGTATAAAATCTATTTTGATACGAGCGTTAAATTTTGTTTCCCTGATTATTGTTGAAATGAAAGTGACGGACAACAGGAGGGAGAAAACGATCTTCAGGCGAGTCCAAACGTGCCGGTATTGTTTTCTAAATGCAGACCGTAGCAACTTTCTCAAAGTTCCCCAAAAATCTCAGAGACAGGATATCAACAAAGCACAGCAGTGAAGGCTTGAATGCCAGGTAGCAGATACAGAGGGAGTTTCAACAAATGGTTTATGAGATTGTCGTTACATCTAACAGGTTGTTATTGACAAGCGCCAAATTTCTGTCTTAGCTGAATGAGGGTTTATTTCAGTCTTACCAAATGCCAATCAAGTACGATTTGATCATTTGTCCATATCTCTATTGTTCATCAGTTTCTTATTTATATTGATATAAAAAAAAATGCAAAGTGGCATTTGGGAAATAGAGGTACTTGTTTTTATAAAAATATATAACCACCCCAAAATAATTCATAACAATATATATATATATATAAGACCTGCACTCAAGGAATTGAATACATCAAAATGGCCACCACCACTAACATCCCTACAAGCACAGCAATCAGAGACCACAGTCACCTCACTGCTCCCTGTTCCTTGAGCCAGAATGCTGCTGTATTTGAAGATCAAAGACACTGAAGTGAAACATCATGTTTACAGGTGCTGGGAAATTAAAACCTTCCTCAGATATGTGTGCATGTATACGGTGTGTCTGTGAGGGGGTGTTGTATTTGGTGTGTGTGGGGGTATCCTTTTGGGGAGATAAACCCCTGCCGTTTTGTATCTGAGCTATTGGCCTTCCCTATACGATAGAGTCAGGAACATCAAAATCATTCCTGATCTCTTTGATGCCCCACCTGCTCATGTCCAGAAGGGGCATGGGTTCCTAACAGAAGCCCTGTTTATACCTGGTTCTAACATGCAGCCTTTGTACTGATCTTGTTCACATTCTGATTGTGGGCACATTTTTAGACGAGTGTAGACGATTAAAAGACTAATTGTTATCTGATCTTATATCTATAAACAGACAAGATTTGCTCAAGATCAGGAAAAGATCAGGACGAAAGACGCATGTTAAAGGCAGGTATAAACAGGGCTAAAGAGAGAGAGAATGGCCCTGGAAATAACTCATATTCAGAGCACATTTGCCATCATGGCAATGAAGCATAACTGGCTAGGTCTTGTGTTGGGAGTCATATCAAGCACCAGACCGCAAATGAGCTAGTGGGTTGAAAAACGCAGAGTTGTGCGAGCATTATGTCAGAATTCTTCTTCTGACACTTTAGCTAGAGGACCCACTACAAAAAAGCAAAAAGCCCATCTCAATCCACTTCGAGTGTGCCATTTTACTCTGTGTTTCTCTCCTTCCACGAGAGTAGAGGCAATGCCTTTCTGCTTTAAAGGGAGATTGTTTGAGTCCAATGGGAGGCGCCTGTGCCAGTTTCCTTGAAGGAGTAGGTGTTTTTTTTCTGCTTTGTGCCAGGAAAAGTGACAGCCATTCCGGCTTATTCAGAGAAACCGATTCATCTGTGTGAGAAAGGTGGCCCCTGAGCCAAGATGAAAGGAGCTGTGTTACACAGGAAGGCAGACTGCACATAGACTTTCATATAAACATTACACAAGTCATGAGAAAGGTGGCCCCTGAGCCAAGATGAAAGGAGCTGTGTTACACAGGAAGGCAGACTGCACATAGACTTTCATATAAACATTACACAAGTCATGAGAAAGGTGGCCCCTGAGCCAAGATGAAAGAAGCTGTGTTACACAGGAAGGCAGACTGCACATAGACTTTCATATAAACATTACACAAGTCATGAGAAAGGTGGCCCCTGAGCCAAGATGAAAGGAGCTCTGTTACACAGGAAGGCAGACTGCACATAGACTTTCATATAAACATTATACAAGTCATGAGAAAGGTGGCCCCTGAGCCAAGATGAAAGGAGCTGTGTTACACAGGAAGGCAGACTGCACATAGACTTTCATATAAACATTACACAAGTCATGAGAAAGGTGGCCCCTGAGCTAAGATGAAATGAGCTGTGTTACACAGGAAGGCAGACTGCACATAGACTTTCATATAAACATTACACAAGTCATGAGAAAGTGGGAGAGATGGAGAGAGAGAGAGACCAGACAAGCATGTATTTTACATAAGGTGCCAGGGAACCCTTAATTCATGGTAATAAACTTAATCAATTGGACAATAAATATACACATTCAACTGTGCCTAAAAGCTGTATCATGTATTCCGACAACTCATTTCTATAATTGCCTATGTGCCCATCAAGTAATGTAGGCCTACTGATGATTATATTAGGTGGACATTGACTCCTAACACATCTGTCAACAGCTATTTATCTCTATATTACATTTACATTTACATTTAAGTCATTTAGCAGACGCTCTTATCCAGAGCGACTTACAAATTGGTGCATTCACCTTAAGATATCCAGTGGAACAGCCACTTTACAATAGTGCATCTAAATCTTTTTTGGGGGGGGGTTAGAAGGATTACTTTATCCTATCCCAGGTATTCCTTAAAGAGGTGGGGTTTCAGGTGTCTCCGGAAGGTGGTGATTGACTCCGCTGTCCTGGCGTCGTGAGGGAGCTTGTTCCACCATTGGGGTGCCAGAGCAGCGAACAGTTTTGACTGGGCTGAGAGGGAACTGTGCTTCCTCAGAGGTAGGGAGGCGAGCAGGCCAGAGGTGGATGAACGCAGTGCCCTTGTTTGGGTGTAGGGCCTGATCAGAGCCTGAAGGTACGGAGGTGCCGTTCCCCTCACAGCTCCGTAGGCAAGCACCATGGACTTGTAGCGGATGCGAGCTTCAACTGGAAGCCAGTGGAGAGAGCGGAGGAGCGGGGTGACGTGAGAGAACTTGGGAAGGTTGAACACCAGACGGGCTGCGGCGTTCT
Organism: Salmo trutta; assembly: GCF_901001165.1. NCBI lineage: Eukaryota > Metazoa > Chordata > Actinopteri > Salmoniformes > Salmonidae > Salmo > Salmo trutta. Next base: position 52,421,284 of record NC_042976.1, read on the forward strand.
GGATGAGTTGTAGGGGTTTAATGGCACAGGCAGGGAGCCCAGCCAACAGCGAGTTGCAGTAATCCAGACGGGAGATGACAAGTGCCTGGACTAGGACCTGCGCCGCTTCCTGTGTGAGGCAGGGTCGTACTCTGCGAATGTTGTAGAGCATGAACCTACAGGATCGGGTCACCGCCTTGATGTTAGTGGAGAACGACAGGGTTTTGTCCAGGGTCACGCCAAGGTTCTTAGCACTCTGGGAGGAGGACACAAGGGAGTTGTCAACCGTGATGGTGAGATCATGGAACGGGCAGTCCTTCCCCGGGAGGAGGAGCAACTCCGTCTTGCCGAGGTTCAGCTTGAGGTGGTGAGCCGTCATCCACACTGATATGTCTGCCAGACATGCAGAGATGCGATTCGCCACCTGGTTATCAGAAGGGGGAAAGGAGAAGATTAATTGTGTGTCGTCTGCGTAGCAATGATAGGAGAGACCATGTGAGGATATGACCGAGCCAAGTGACTTGGTGTATAGTGAGAATAGGAGAGGGCCTAGAACAGAGCCCTGGGGGACACCAGTGGTGAGAGCACGTGGTGCGGAGACAGATTCTCGCCACGCCACCTGGTAGGAGCGACCTGTCAGGTAGGACGCAATCCAAGCGTGGGCCGCGCCGGAGATGCCCAGCTCGGAGAGGGTGGAGAGGAGGATCTGATGGTTCACGGTATCAAAGGCAGCAGATAGGTCTAGAAGGATGAGAGCAGAGGAGAGAGAGTTAGCTTTAGCAGTGCGGAGAGCCTCCGTGACACAGAGAAGAGCAGTCTCAGTTGAATGCCCAGTCTTGAAACCTGACTGATTAGGATCAAGAAGGTCATTCTGAGAGAGATAGCAGGAGAGCTGGCCAAGGACGGCACGTTCAAGAGTTTTGGAGAGAAAAGAAAGAAGGGATACTGGTCTGTAGTTGTTGATATCGGAGGGATCGAGTGTAGGTTTTTTCAGAAGGGGTGCAACTCTCGCTCTCTTGAAGACGGAAGGGACGTAGCCAGCGGTCAAGGATGAGTTGATGAGCGAGGTGAGGTAGGGGAGAAGGTCTCCGGAAATGGTCTGGAGAAGAGAGGAGGGGATAGGGTCAAGTGGGCAGGTTGTTGGGCGGCCGGCCGTCACGAGACGCGAGATTTCATCTGGAGAGAGAGGGGAAAAAGAGGTCAAAGCACAGGGTAGGGCAGTGTGAGCAGGACCAGCGGTGTCGTTTGGCTTAGCAAACGAGGATCGGATGTCATCAGCCTTCTTTTCAAAATGGTTGAGGAAGTCATCCGCAGAGAGAGAGGAGGGGGGGAGGGGGAGGAGGATTCAGGAGGGAGGAGAAGGTAGCAAAGAGCTTCGTAGGGTTAGAGGCAGATGCTTGGAATTTAGAGTGGTAGAAAGTGGCTTTAGCAGCAGAGACAGAAGAGGAAAATGTAGAGAGGAGGGCGTGAAAGGATGCCAGGTCCGCAGGGAGGCGAGTTTTCCTCCATTTCCGCTCGGCTGCCCGGAGCCCTGTTCTGTGAGCTCGCAGTGAGTCGTCGAGCCACGGCGCAGGAGTGGAGGACCGAGCCGGCCTGGAGGATAGGGGACAGAGAAAATCGAAGGATGCAGAAAGGGAGGAGAGGAGGGTTGAGGAGGCAGAATCAGGAGATAGGTTGGAGAAGGTTTGAGCAGAGGGAAGAGATGATAGGATGGAAGAGGAGAGAGTAGCGGGAGAGAGAGAGCGAAGGTTGGGACGGCGCAATACCATCCGAGTAGGGGCAGAGTGAGAAGTGTTGGATGAGAGCGAGAGGGAAAAGGATACAAGGTAGTGGTCGGAGACTTGGAGGGGAGTTGCAATGAGATTAGTGGAAGAACAGCATCTAGTAAAGATGAGGTCAAGCGTATTGCCTGCCTTGTGAGTAGGGGGGGAAGGTGAGAGGGTGAGGTCAAAGGAGGAGAGGAGTGGAAAGAAGGAGGCAGAGAGGAATGAGTCAAAGGTAGACGTGGGGAGGTTAAAGTCACCCAGAACTGTGAGAGGTGAGCCATCCTCAGGGAAGGAACTTATCAAGGCATCAAGCTCATTGATGAACTCTCCAAGGGAACCTGGAGGGCGATAAATGATAAGGATGTTAAGCTTGAAAGGGCTGGTAACTGTGACAGCATGGAATTCAAATGAGGAGATAGACAGATGGGTCAGGGGAGAAAGAGAGAATGTCCACTTGGGAGAGATGAGGATTCCAGTGCCACCACCCCGCTGGCTCGATGCCCTAGGGGTATGCGAGAACACGTAGGCAGACGAGGAGAGAGCAGTAGGAGTAGCAGTGTTATCTGTGGTAATCCATGTTTCCGTCAGCGCCAGGAAGTCTAGGGACTGGAGGGTAGCATAGGCTGAGATGAACTCAGCCTTGTTGGCCGCAGACCGGCAGTTCCAGAGGCTGCCGGAGACTTGGAACTCCACGTGGGTCGTGCGCGCTGGGACCACCAGGTTAGAGTGGCAGCGGCCACGCGGTGTGAAGCGTTTGTATGGCCTGTGCAGAGGGGAGAGAACAGGGATAGCCAGACACATAGTTGACAAGCTACAGAAGAGGCTACGCTAATGCAAAGGAGATTGGAATGACAAGTGGACTACACGTCTCGAATGTTCAGAAAGTTAAGCTTACGTTGCGAAAATCTTATTGACTAAAATGACGAAAATGCTAGCTAACTAACACAACACTACACTAATCAAGTCGTTCCGTTGTTGTCACGCCCTGACCAGGGGAACTCTGCTATTTTGGTCAGGGTGTGGTATTTCTATGGTTTATTTTCTATGTTTTTGTTATAGCCTTTCTTTGTGGTTTATTTCTATGTTGGGCTCGGGGGTGATTTCCAATCAGACAGCTGTCGCTAGTTATGTCTGATTGGGAATCACATTTAAGTTCCTTTCCCCCCACGATGTTTGTGGGTTGTTGTCTCTTTTGTTTGAGCAGTTAATGATCAGGCATTTTCTTGGTTTTGTGTACGTGTTTAATTCAGTGTAAGAATAAACATGTGTTCGCTCCCAGCTGCGTTTTGGTCCGCTTCCTCATCACCCGACGCCAATCGTTACAGAACAACCCACCAAACCAGGACCAAGCAGCAGAGGAACGAGGAGTTGAGGAAACTCGAGAGGCCTCCCCAATAATTTTTTTGGGGGGGGCACAAGGGGAGTTTTGCGGGGCAAGTTTGGAGCCCCAGGCCAAATCCCCGGACTGTTTCTGGGAGGCCAGTTAATGGACAGGGCTTACGCTTCGGGGTAATGGGTGTTATGGCGAGGCCAAGTGTTTTAGGCCAGTACGCGCTATACCAGCGCCCCACAGTTACCAGGGGGTAGTAGGCATTCAGCCAGAAAGGGCGATGCCAGGGTTAAGCTCGAGACCGCCAGTAAGCCTCCATGGTCCTATATATCCTGTTCCCGCTCCACGCACTAGCCTAGAGGTGCTTGTTCCCAAGCTGGCATATCCGGTACCAGCACCACGCACCAGGATTATAGTGCGTCAGCCCGCCAGTCAACAGTCACCGGAGCTTCCCGCCAGTCAACAGTCACCGGAGCTTCCCGCCAGTCAACAGTCGTCGGAGCTGCCCGCCAGTCAACAGTCGTCGGAGCTGCCCGCCAGTCAACAGTCGTCGGAGCTGCCCGCCAGTCAACAGTCGTCGGAGCTGCCCGCCAGTCAACAGTCGTCGGAGCTGCCCGCCAGTCAAGAGTCGTCGGAGCTGCCCGCCAGTCAAGAGTCGTCGGAGCTGCCCGCCAGTCAACAGTCGCCGGAGTGGTCAGACTGCGCTGAACTGCCGGAGTGGCCAGACTGCCCTGAACTGCCGGAGTGGCCAGACTGCCCTGAACTGCCGGAGTGGCCAGACTGCCCTGAACTGCCGGAGTGGCCAGACTGCCCTGAACTGCCAGAGTGGCCAGACTGCGCTGAACTGCCGGAGTGGCCAGACTGCGCTGAACTGCCGGAGTGGCCAGACTGCGCTGAACTGCCGGAGTGGCCAGACTGCCCAGACTGTCCCGAGCTGCCAGACGTCCCGAGCTGCCAGACGTCCCCAGTCCAGTCCGGCCCGTCCCTGCTCCCCGCACCAAGCCGGTGGTGCGTGTCCCCAGTCCAGTCCGGCCCATTCCTGCTCCCCGCACCAGATTAGTGGTGCGTGTCCACAGTCCTGTCCGGCCCGTCCCTGCTCCCCGCACCAAGCCAGTGGTGCGTGTCCCCAGTCCAGTCCGGCCCGTCCCTGCTCCCCGCACCAGGCCAGTGGTGCGTGTCCCCAGTCCAGTCCGGCCCGTCCCTGCTCCCCGCACCAGGTTAGTGGTGCGTGTCCCCAGTCCTGTCCGGCCCATTCCTACTCCCCGCACCAAGCCAGTGGTGCGTGTCCCCAGTCCAGTCCGGCCCGTCCCTGCTCCCCGCACCAAGCCAGTGGTGCGTGTCCCCAGTCCAGTCCGGCCCGTCCCTGCTCCTCGCACCAGGTTAGTGGTGGGTGTCCCCAGTCCTGTCCGGCCCATTCCTGCTCCCCGCACCAGGTTAGTGGTGCGTGTCCACAGTCCTGTCCGGCCCATCCCGGCTCCCCGCACCAAGCCGGTGGTGCGTGTCCCCAGTCCAGTCCGGCCCGTCCCTGCTCCCCGCACCAGGTTGGTGGTGCGTGTCCCCGGTCCTGTCCGGCCCGTCCCTGTTCCCCGCACCAGGCCCACGGCGCGTGTCCACAGTCCGGCACGGCCTGTGTCCGGTCCACCGGTGACCAGTCCTGTTCCGGTCGGCGGCTCCGCTCCGGAGCCTGAGCATGCCGCTCCACCGTGGTCCAGTCCGGGCCAGAGGGGTAGGGCTAGGGTGGAGGCAGGGGGAGAAACACGCCCGGGGCCAGAGCCTCCACCGAGGGTGAGGCGCCCACCCGGGTCCCCCCCCTAATAGACTTTAGGTTGGTGCTCCGGGAGTACGCACCGTTGGAGGGGGGGTACTGTCACGCCCTGACCAGGGGAACTCTGCTATTTTGGTCAGGGTGTGGTATTTCTATGGTTTATTTTCTATGTTTTTGTTATAGCCTTTCTTTGTGGTTTATTTCTATGTTGGGCTCGGGGGTGATTTCCAATCAGACAGCTGTCGCTAGTTATGTCTGATTGGGAATCACATTTAAGTTCCTTTCCCCCCACGATGTTTGTGGTTGTTGTCTCTTTTGTTTGAGCAGTTAATGATCAGGCATTTTCTTGGTTTTGTGTACGTGTTTAATTCAGTGTAAGAATAAACATGTGTTCGCTCCCAGCTGCATTTTGGTCCGCTTCCTCATCACCCGACGCCAATCGTTACAGTTGTAATGTAATAGTTTCTACAGTGCTGCTAGTCAGTAGAGGTTGGCTATTATACAAAAGCAACTTTGTAGCTTGCTAACATAACACTAATCAAGACGTTCCTTTGTAATGTATTTAGTTTCTACAATGCTGCTCGTCGGTAATAGTTGGCTGGGTATGGAACAATGGCGTTGTGGGGGACGGAAATAGCTGGCTAGCTAACCTAGCTAGCCTCAATAATTACTAAACTACACAATTATCAAGCTATGACAAAGACAGCTATGTAGCTAGCTAGCTAACACTGCACTAGTCAAATCGTTCCGTTGTAATGTAATAGTTTCTACAGTGCTGCTAGTCGGTAGAGGTTGGCTATTATACAAAAGCAACTTTGTAGCTAGCTAACATAACATAACACTAATCAAGACGTTCCTTTGTTACGTATTTAGTTTCTACAATGCTGCTCGTCGGTAATAGTTGGCTGGGTATGGAACAATGGCGTCGCGGGGGACGGAAATAGCTGGCTAGCTAACCTAGCTATTACTAAACTACACAATTATCAAGCTATGACAAAGACAGCTATGTAGCTAGCTAGCTAACACTGCACTAGTCAAATCGTTCCGTTGTAATGTATTAGTATCTACAGCGCTGCTAGTCGGTAACGGTTGGCTAGCTAGCGGTGTTGACTAGCTAGCAGCTAGCAGCCAGCAGTGTTGACTACGTTAGGAGGACGAAAAAAAATAGCTGGCCTCGATAATTACTGTAATTACTCTAAACTACACAATTATCTTTGATAGCTAAGAAAAAATTGTTCAGATCAAACAAACCAAACCGTTGTAATGTAAAGAAGTGTAATATTACCTGTGGAGCGAAGCAAAGTGCAACTGCTCGCTCCGGAAGTAACACTAAGAGGTCTATTACACACTGAACATTACTGAGTACAATATAGGCATGCAATGCAGCCCCCAGGTTTTGGTCTTGTTCTTTTGACAGTGCTGAGTGTAGTTAGGCCATTACAACTGTCCAACAATCAGTACGATGCACCAAACAGCGACAAGTAACTCCACTCCTGATGTCGACTTGAGAATGATTTGGAGGACGGCTTCTATTCCGTAGGGTGCCTTCTATTCTGTTGCACTGGTTAAAAAATGGTCCTTGCTATGCGCGATTCTTGGGAAGCCCTACCCTATTGAAGTTCAAATGTTTAATGTTTAAGGTAAGGGTTATGGTTTGGGTTAGGTAAGAGTTAAGGTTATGGTTATAGTTATGTGTAGGGGTTAATGTTAGGGTTAGGGTAGAAATGTCTGAAGGCTTCCGAATAGCACTAACCATTTCGAAATCACACTGCCTATTCTGCACCTGTTAATTACACATGAGAAACAAAAATATGGAATATGTGATAATTAGTATATGATTAATGAATTTAGAAAATGAGAGAATGGTATTTCCTAACACCTCAATTTTGTAAACTAGTTTATGCATGTTTGTGACAATTTATTCCACAATTTCATGCATTGTTTTTTGTTTAATAAGTGAGAAAACCGTATTGATACATATCTTTGACAAGGTCACAAATTTGAAATTTAGCACATCCTCAAGTGCATTTACTAAGCTACGTGGTACAGTTGAAGTCTGAAGTTTACATATATTTAAAAACTTGTTTTTCAACCACTCCACAAATTTCTTGTTAACAAACAATAGTTTTGGCAAGTCAGTTAGGACATCTACTTTCTGCATGACACAAGTAATTTTTTCCAACAATTGTTTACAGACAGATTATTTCACTTATAATTCACTGTATCACAATTCAAGTGGGTCAGAAGTTTACATACACTAAGTTGACAGTGCCTTTAAACAGCTTGGAAAATTCCAGAAAAGGATGTCATGGCTTTAGAAGCTTCTGATAATTGAGTCAATTTGAGGTGTACCTGTGGATGTATTTCAAGGCCTACACTCAAACTCAGGGCCTCTTTGCTTGACATCATGGGAAAATCAAAAGAAATCAACCAAGACCTCAGAAAAAACATTGTAGACCTCCACAAGTCTGGTTCATCCTTGGGAGCAATTTCCAAATGCCTGAAGGTACCACGTTCATCTGTACAAACAATAGTACACAAGTATGAACACCGTGAGACCACGCTGCCATCATACTGCTCAGGAAGGAGACGTGGTATGTCTCCTAGAGATGAGCGTACTTTGTGAAGATGCTGGAGGAAACAGGTACAAAAGTATCTATATCCACAGTAAAACGAGTCCTGTATCGACAACCTGAAAGGTCGCTCAGCAAGGAAGAAGCCACTGCTCCAAAACCGGCATAAAAAAGCCAGACTACGGTTTGCAACTGCACATGGGGACAAAGATCGTACTTTTTGGAGAAATGACCTCTGGTCTGATGAAACAAAAATAGAACTGTTTGGCCATAATGACCATCGTTATGTTTGGAGGAAAAAGGGTGAGGCTTGCAAGCTGAAGAACACCATCCCAACCGTGAAGCACGGGGGTGGCAGCACCATGTAGTTGGGGTGCTTTTCTGCAGGATGGACTGGTGCACTTCACAAAATAGATGGCATCATGAGGGAAGAAAATTACGTGGATATATTGAAGCAACATCTCAAGACATCAGTCAGGAAGTTAAAGCTTGGTCAAAAATGGGTCTTCCAAATGGACAATGACCCCAAGCATACTTCCAAAGGTGTGGCAAAATGGCTTAAGGACAGCAAAGTCAAGGTATTGGAGTGGCCATCACAAAGCCCTGACCTCAATCCTACAGAAAATTTGTGGGCAGAACTGCAAAAGCGTGTGCGAGCAAGGAGGCCTACAAACCTGACTCAGTTACACCAGCTTTGTCAGGAGGAATGGGCCAAAATTCACCTAACTTATTGTGGGAAGCTTGTGGAAGGCTACCCGAAATGTTTGACCCAAGTTAAACAATTTAAAGGCAATGCTACCAAATACTAATTGAGTGTATGTAAACTTCTGAGCCACTAAAATGTAATGAAAGAAATAAAAGCTGAAATAAATCATTCTCTCTACTATTATTCTGACATTTCACATTTAAATGCCCATTTAAATAAAGTAGTGATCCTAACAGACCTAAGACGGGGAATTTTTAATACGATTAAATGTCAGGAATTGTGAAAAACTGAGTTTAAATGCATTTGGCTAAGGTGCACGTAAACTTCTGACTTCAACTGTGTATTAAATAAAATTTATTTGAACTTTGGCTCATATAATTGAGGGAAAAAGTGATTGGCTAATCTGTTGAAATTGTGTTTCATGGACATACCTGGGACGGAAAATACAATATTTGTCAGAGTAACTAAAGGTAGCTTATAGGCCTATTATGGGGTGATGAAGGTGATCTGATGGCTGGGCATCTTAGATATGTGTACAGTGCCTTGGAAAAGTATTCATCCCCCTTGGAGTTCTTCCTATTTTTTTGCATTACAACCTGTAATTTAAATGAATTTTTATTTGGATTTCATGTAATAGACATACACAGAATAGTCCAAATTGGTGAAGTGAAATTAAAAAAATACTTGTTTCAAAATATTCAAAAAAATGGAAAAGTGGTGTGTGCATATGTATTCACAGATCAGGGTTGGGTTATAAAAAACAATATCCAAAACTTTGAAACTTTGACCAAAACTCATGAATCAGGCAAGGAGGGCATTAATCAGAGAGGCAACAAAGAGACCAGAGATAACCCTGAAGAAGCTGCAAAGTTCCACAGCGGAGAATCTGTCCATTGGACCACTTTAAGCCGTACACTCCAGAGAGCTGGGCTTTATGGAAGAGTGGCCAGAAAAAAAGCCATTGCTTTTGAATAAAAAAATAAGCAAACACGTTTGGTGTTCGCCAAAAGGCTAGTGGGAGACTCTCCAAACATATGGAAGAAGGTACTCTGGTCAGATGAGACAAAAATTTAGATTTTTGGCCATCAAGGAAAACGCAAACCCAACACCTCTTATCACCCCGAGAACCCCATCCGCACAGTGAGGCATGGTGGTGGCAGCATCATGCTGTGTTTTTTTTCATCGGCAAGGACTGGGAAACTGGTCAGAATTGAAGGAATGATGGATGGCACTAAATAGAGGAAATTCTTGAGGGAAACCTGTTTCAGTCTTCCAGAGATTTGAGACTGGGACGGAGGTTCACCTTCCAGCAGAACAATGACCCTAAGCATACTGCTAAAGCAACAATCGAGTGGTTTAAGGTGAAACATTTAAATGTCTTGGAATGGCCTAGTCAAAGCCTAGACCTCAATCCAATTGAGAATCTGTTGTGTAACTTAAATATTGCTGTACACCAGCGGAACCCATCCAACTTGAAGGAGCTGGAACAGTTTTGCCTTGAAGAATGGGCAAAAATCCCAGTGGCCACATGTGCCAAGCTTATAGAGACATACCCCGAGACTTGCAGATGTAATTGCTGCACAAGGTGGCTCTACAAAGTATTGACTTTGAGGGGTAAATAGTTATGCACACTCAAGTTTTCTGTTTTTTTGTCTTATTCAACATTCTCCTGCTAACATCTGTAGCTCATCTGGTAGAGCACGGCGCTTGTAACGCCAGGGTAGTGGGTTTGATCCCCGGGACCACCCCTACGTAAAAATATATGCATGCATGACTGTAAGTCGCTTTGGATAAAAGCGTCTGCTAAATGGCATATTATTATTATTATTATTATTATTATTATTATTATTATTCTCAAATGTTGTTTTTTGCCATCATTGTAAGCCTGCCGCACACACACTATACGATACATTAGTTTAACATAAGAATGAGTTTGAGTTTTTGTCACAACCCGGCTCGTGGGAAGTGACAAAGAGCTCTTATAGGACCAGGGCACAAATAATAATATAATAATAATCAATGATTTTGCTCTTTATTTAGCAATCTTACATATAAAACTGTATTTGTTCATTGAAAATTGTGAATAACTCACCACATGTTAACGAGAAGGGTGTGCTAGAAGGATGCACATATCTCTGCAATGTTGGGTACGTGGTTGCAAAGGGCATCAGTGTCTTAACAGCGCAATTTGCCAAGGCAGGATACTCTGAGTGCAGCCCAATCCAGAAATCTGGCAGTTGCTTCTGATTAAATTACATTTTCACAGAACAGCTTGTTACAATTTTGATGAGGGTCTTGTTCAGATATCGATAAGTGGACTGGAGGCAGGGCAAGAAAGGGATAACGAATCCAGTTGTTTGTGTCATGCGTTTTGGGAAAGTACCTGCGTAATTGTGCACCCAACTCACTCAGGTGCTTCGCTCTATCACATTTGACATTGTCCGTAAGCTTGAGTTCATTTGCACACAAAAAATCATACAATGATGGAAAGACCTGTGTGTTGTCCTTGTTAATGCAGACAGAGAAGAGCTCCAAATTCTTACTCATAGCCTCAATTTTGTCCCGCACATTGAATATAGTTGCGGAGAGTCCCTGTAATCCTAGATTCAGATCATTCAGGCGAGGAAGAACATCACCCAGATAGGCCAGCTGTGTGAGAAACTCATCATCATGCAAGCGGTCAGACAAGTGAAAATTATGATCAGTAAAGAAAACTTTAACCTCGTCTCTCAATTCAAAAAAACGTGTCAATACTTTGCCACTTGATAATCAGCGCACTTCTGTATGTTGTAAAAGCATTACATGGTCGCTGCCCATATCATTGCATAGTGCAGAAAAACCACAAGAGTTCGACCATTTTCACTGTAGTGTCCAAAATGTCTTTCAAGCTGTCAGGCATTCCTTTGGCAGCAAAAGCCTCTCGGTGGATGCTGCAGTGTACCCAAGTGGTGTCGGGAGCAATTGCTTGCACGTGCGTTACCACTCCACTATGTCCCCCTGTCATGGCTTTTGCAGAAGAGGATGTCTTCCTTATTTGACCCGCGATAAACGTAACGGGCATATACCAGGAGCTGTGCCAGGCCACGTCTGTTGAATCATCCAGCTGTAATGCATAGAATTCACTGGCTTGTACGCAAAGCAGTAATTGTTTCAAAACATCTCCTGCCATGTCACTGATGCGTCGTGAAACAGTGTTGTTGTTTTTTATTTTCCCCCAGCATTGTCCCAGCCATATCCGCGGCAGCAGGAAGAATGAAGTCCTCCACAATAGTATGGGGCTTGCCTGTTGTAGCCACTCGGTAGCTCACCATATAAGACGCTTCTAGCTCCTTCTTATTAATGGTATCTCTTGCTTTTATAAATGTCTTATTACTTGAAAGTCATCTTAATTCTCGCTTTAAAAACTCCCTTAGCTTATTTTTCAAATTGTTTCTAAATGTCTTTGCAAGAGTGAAGGTTTCATCAAGTTGCGAGATAGTACTTTTGCACATATAACACACTGTGGCTGAGGAAAGGCACTACTCCCAACATAAGTGAACCACAAATCAACGTAGTTCTCAACATATTTGCGCCTCTTCGATGGTCCAACGTCCCTGTCTGTTGTTCGGTGCTTTCCCGGGTAAGGGGGCAGTAGCTCTTCGGCTGCATCAGATTCACAACTGTCAGTGTCCATGCCAGCTAGGCTAACAACAAATGTAGAATTACTGATGCTAGCATTGGATGTGCTCGTGGAAGCAGAACAACTTGTGTCGTTGACAGGTGCAGGTGTAGTACTGCTGGTAGTAGCAGTACTACCAGTAGAGCTGGTATATGTCTCTGTGGGCGCGGGCCTTAATTTTAATTTTTTTTAATCAATTTTCGAGCAAACGGAATGAGCAGCAGCTACGTTTGGCTACATATGGACCTTTAGTGGAATTCATGCGAGAGAGTAACGGTTAATGTGGATTGGATGTTAATTATTTGACTAGTCTGTACCTGTATTTGACATTGTGTTGTTATTTCGATGAACACTAGATGATTTAATTTTATTTTTGGCAGTGAAACGAGGCTACTCAGGCGAGAGGAAAACCTCACCAAAATGTATAGCCCCGTTGGAAAATATAAATGGACTGTGAAAATGTGAAGAATTTTGTATTTTTTTTTATGTGAATCACATTTTTATTTGGCGTACCCCCGACGGCATTGTGCATACCCCGGTTTGGGAATACCTGGTCCAAGGAAAGGAAAGTGGCACTAGTGAGCCCATAGGTTAATCAGCAAGCGGGTGACATACCCGCTCTTGAGATAGGAAGCAATGTGAATATATTATGCTTACTGAATAGAAATACAACTGACATACATTCAGACCAGCCTTAATGATTGAACTTTTGTGAACTACATTACTTCAGTATAACGTTTTGCTACATGTTTCCTCATGGTTCTATTTAAAGTCATGCTCTCAAATTGTTCAGAGAACGCTAAGAAACAATGTTCTTCTGTAGGAATATCAGTAGGCCTACATCAGCATAACATTTCATACAGTTTCCCTCATTGTCCTATTTAAAGTCAAGTTCTCAAACTGTTCAGAGAACATTAAGAAACAGTGTTCTTCAATAGGAATATCAGTAGGCCTACTTCAGCGTAACATTTCATACAGTTTCCCTCATTGTCCTATTTAAAGTCATGTTCTCAAACTGTTCAGAGAACATTAAGATACAAAATTCTTCTATGTGTATTTCCAAACTTCCACAAAACATTCCACAAAAGTTCAGAAGTGGTTCTATTTAAAATGGTCTGACCTCAGCGATGTTCTCAGAATGTTCAGAGAATGTATGGTTCTCTTTTATGGTAATTGTTGGCAATAATCTGGCAATGTAAAAAAAATGGCATTCCTGAAATTGACATAAAATCACAAGGAGACTTTTGTAATGCTCAGAATATGTTCTAAGAATGTTATTTAAAAACATATACATTTCCTTTTCAGCGTCATCAAAACTCTCTCTATCCTCCATTTTGTTAAATGTGTTCAGGTGTGCTGGCCACGCCCACTAAATGGCCACACCTGGTCTTATTGAGTGCAGGTTTCCATGGAAATGGGGTCTGTTTCAATAGATTAAAATGAACAGCTTTGTATGCATAAAAAAAATGTGCAGTGGACTAATTCCAGGGATAGAGAACAGAAAATCATAGGTTTCAATCTCACTGACGCCATGTCACAATAACAATAAAAAAAAAAAACATTATTAATGCCTAAACAAATTAATTTCCTTGTGTCATGCTATATTTGTGCTTGGAGTTCAAAAAAGTCAACCCAAAATAAAATGGCAATGTTATTAAAAGTCGTATGGAAACATTCATTGAATGTTTTTAGGAAGTTATTTATAAACCTCCAAATAACCTTTACATTTAATTCGGAGAATGTTAAGAAAACTTTCAATAATAACCATAACAAAACTTTCACAAAATTTAGAGAATGTTCTCAGAATGTTATTTAATTACTTTCAAATAACCTATGAGTTCTGTTCTCAGAGCGTTAATAAAACCTCCCAGGAAACTTTCAGGGAACCAAAGTAAAATGTTCTCAAAACCTCCTTGCAACATTAATGTTCCCAGAACAGACAAAATTGTCACTTACGTTCTCAGAATGTAAAAAAAAAAAAAAAAAAAAGTTTTACGGTCAGGAAACTTCTCACTTCCTTCCCACAACTGATGTGAAACCAAAAACATACATTCCCACAACTTCCAAGGAACCAAATGTGCTAGCTGGGTACGGTTTGATCTTTTTATTTTTCTATAGGCTAAACTAGTTGTCAATCAAATGTAGGATAAGAACTGAGATGTATAGGTTAGTACCTTTGAGGCTTCCTTATAAGTTCCACATATGGTAAAGAAACAACTTCTCATGGAATTAGTCTTTTGCATTAGTTTTACCGGAACAATTATCGTACCTGGGTCACCAAAAAGCAACAAAAAAATCTACCAATAACGAACAAACTGTAAAATACAACATGATTTACAGATAATACAGCCCTTGATCTTTCTTTATCGCAAAACATAATATCATAAAATGCACTTTTTCTCTATTGGTTGTTGTTATTACCATTAGAATCAACAAAAGGTTCTGTAGCCCTACATTTTGGACAAAATGGTCATGAACTTGAACTAGGCATATAGCAGGTATTTCGTTTTATACCCAAATCTCAGCATGTATGGTCATATGGGTGTTATAAGCATATAGGCCTATGAGTTCACAAAAATAAGAAATCTAATTAAATCCAAAAACCAACTGAATCTACGATTTTAGTTGGCTAGAAAAATGCAAATATGTAAACCTATGCGCTCAAAGCAGCGCTGGGTCAATGCCGACTGTCACCGTCTAAAAACAGGCCTATTGAAATGTTGGTATGGTGCATACAGCGAAGATTGACGAAGATTGACACAGTACAGCCATGACTTACATTTGAAGTAAATTGTGTCCGGTTCGTTCATAAATGTACAGGATATTTGTTTTAGAACCCTGCTCCACACAGACACCCAAAAGTATATTATATGTTTGTGCCACAAAATGATGTTTTGCCTATTATTTACTGTCATATTGCAAAGATTCTGATAGCCCTATAGTCATTTAAAATTCTTTCCTCGGTTTTAATGTTATGATTCTTGCGCAATGATTTGAATTCAATCCAAAATAGAGTGAAATACATAATGCAAAATGGAATGCCTATCTACTTTCAAATTCGTTGCCGTATCATCCTAAATTGTAGACTTACTTCTAAATTCTAGATGCAAATTGTTGTGGGTGTTATGTACATTTAATTGTATGGATTACCCAACTTTTTCATATCTCAATGCAGGCAGTTCTGAAATAAACGAATGAGGACTGTTTAGCCTTGTGTTTTGTGATCTATTTTCAAGATGCTTCTGTAAACCATAAAGATTAATGAAGTCAAATAGAAAAAAATATACCTAATTTAATTGTCGTGACCATATTTAGTTGTGACAAACCAAGACATGGTGGTTGGTAACCTATACAGTGGATATTG